>NC_092780.1:29224836-29544003 GCF_047496795.1 Chiloscyllium punctatum | reverse complement strand
GAAAAGTGTGACAACTCTTCATGAGCATTAAGTAATTTGCTCTTCTAATTCACATGCTCAACAAACGCTTTTTCTCCACCACTCTCCCCAACCATTTTGTGCCCACTACCCTCATTTCATCACCTCCTCAACTGTGGTCTAATTCTTCATCAGTAACAAAACAGATTACATTGCTTTTAAATATCTGTATGTTATTATAGTCATCAAGTTAAAAAGCACTTAATGAGTGAATCAAACAAAAAGAAACTTGCTTGCCAAATTCAAAATTAAAAAAAGTAAACACTTCAAATGCCATGAAAACATAATTGTTCACTTGCCCCTATAGTCACGAGTTGGCAAGAAGTACAAGCAACACATTCATTTTAATCAAAGTGCTGGATACTCCTTAAAAGACAAAGCAACTTTGGAAAATAGCTAAAATTAAAGTACAGGCAGTTCAGGTACAATACGCATTTTGTAAATACAATTTGGCTATAACACAATGTGAAAAGCGGAGCTTCATTTATAAAGCAAACCCCCCCCCCCCCCCAAACTTGCTGTTATGCAATTCTGTCCCATTACCAGCTGGCTGTGATTTATTCTGCTTGCGCATCTATTGCACCAGGTTGTCAGCTGTGTTACTTGCTTAGATCTGCAACTAAGGTAGGGGAAGCAAACATTGGAAAACTTTCGCTGGAATGCTCAATGGCATGTTGGAGGGTAGGGGTCCAGAGAGAGAAGCGGGGCAGTGAAGGGGTGCAGGAAGAGAGAGAAAGAGCGAGAGCGAGAGCGAGGGAGAGAGAGAGAGAAGGTACAGTTACAGCAATGTCCAGGGAGTGTTGTAGAGTAAGCAGGGCCTTTTATGAAGCAGAAGTTCAGTTGATGACTATTTGATGCTTCAAAACACTGATTTTTGAGTGTGTGTGTGCATGTGAGAGAGAGAGAGGAAGTGTGTGAAACTAAGGACAGACCATTGGTGACCCACCCCACCCATCCCGGAGATATGCCTAATCCAAATTTGCCAAGCCTCCATTTGAACTTGGAGGGGCGGGGGAATGAGAAAGTCTTGCCCCTCATTCTCTCTGAAACCTGAGAAGTAGGATAATCTCCAGCCATTCACAGCTTTCAGCTGCCCTTTTTTAAAAAAAAAGATTTTACTCATGCCAAAATAAAACTTTCAGAAGTTTCACAAAGTTTAATAGCAGACAGCCAGGTTCTGGATAAACTTCACTCCACAAGGAGCCGGGAATACAACAATACATTGGGGAAACTCCGCTTGTAACAACGTGCCATTTCTGTAACTGACCAGAAATGGGCTGCTCCCCTAAACTGGAGTGCCTAAGCCTGTTTTTCCCATTAACCCCATTACTTCCATTGTGCGATTTTGTATAACATGACATCGCATAGGAACGCAATTATCATGTTATAGGAGAATTATCTGTATTTGCCAATGTATAATATGGAAGAACTGTACAGCTTTGACGTCTATACTTCGACTGAACACTTAAAATGTTAACATGCTGAATACTAGTAAATACTAATGAATTCTGGAGTCTTGGTACATTTGAACCAAATTATATTTCCCTTAAATTGGATTTTGAAGACAACTTAATGATGGATAACTTGTTACAACATAATTTGTTTCTTCTCATTAATTAATGGTCCATTTAGAAAATTCTTGCAGCTTTTTCAGAATCTTTCACTGTTTGAAGTTAATTGCTGCATTACTAAATGCTTTACCATCACTGAAGGTGAAAGATCATGCCTAAAGGAATGCAATGACTGAAGATGATCTTGACTGAGATATCATGGTCCTGTTCAACACACCTCTGGAATTTATTATTTTCAACTCTATACTATTGTCAAAAGAAGTATCTGCCCCTCAAATGTGAAAGTTTTTCTTTATGCAAGCAGCACCTACCAGTGACAGATCACACTCACTTCTTGAAGCTTAGCAGACTAAGACAGCTACACCTGTGCACTTTTAATCACCATTAATGACTGCGTTTTGCACGTAACATATATTACAAAAGGTGAACTTGTTGCTTGGAATACAGCAAAATCTTTTAGTGGTAGAGTCTGTACCTTTGAGCCAGGAAGAGCCATGGGGCCAAGTCCCATCTGTTCCAGGCATGTCTCATAACACCTCTAAGCAGGTTGGTTAGGAGATATCTAAACTTGGTTCAGAAATAGATCAAAGCACCATCAAATGGTTTGGGTTGCACTAGATCAATTCTTGTAAATTACAGTTTGGAGCACCGTGGATCCATAAGGGGAGTGGGGAAGGGGAAGGAGAAGGAGGGATGAAGAACGTGGAATCGTTTTCACTCTAGGGAATTACCATCACATAACAACTGCATTCAATCATTCTGCAGCTGTTTCTATGTTTTAGAGTTGATTTTGATACTGCTCGGATAGTCCATAAAATTACATGCACCCCAACATAATCAGAAATTCATGATTGAGAGTACTTTTAACATCAACAATGATGTATTTATGCCTCCCTGCTTGCTAGATCCAAATTTCACCACCCTCCCCTAAGTCCCAGATTTGCTGTGAACTACAATCATACCAAAAATAGAGTTCTCTATATTATGACCTGTAGGTCAAAAGTTGTGTGTGAGAGGAAGGAGGAAAAAAAGAAAGATGAGGCACAAGGGAATTAGCTCCATTCGTCTAAAAAGAAAAATTAATTCTTCAGGGAATACATTTTATATTGGTTATGTTCTTATAAACCACCAGTAAGACAATGTGTTGCACTAATGGTATATAACATTTAGATGTACAACACCATGAGCCACAGTAACTCCCTTGAGCTCATTATGCAAATTACTTCAGGATTTTAAAACTAAAATGTTACAAATATTGACAGAAACAAAATGGAGTTTTTTTAAAAATACCTAATTTATAAAGTACCTTCAATAGTAACACTTTTCAAAGATAATGTTTAAATATCAGAATTGTTTCTTCCCTTATAAACAAACAAAGGTTTTTTTTTCATTCATGAGCTGAGGGGATCACTGGCTAGGCCATCCTTAATTGACCAGAAGGCAGTTCAGAGTCAACTACATTGCTATGGGTCTGGAGTCAAGTGTAGGCCAGACTAGATAAGGGTGGCAGTTTCCTTCCCAAAAAGGACATCAGTGAACCAGATGACTTTTTAAATGGTTATCATTGGACCCTTATTTTCAGATTTTTATTGGATTCAAATCCAAGATTCAAAACACACTTCCCAGAACATTATCTGGGCCTCTGACGTAACAGTCCAGCAATAATACCATTAAGTCACTACCAAATAAATTAAAACTTATTCATAATTTTAACTTCAAAAGTAGAGTACTGACGATATCACTGATAGTATAAGTTTAAAGATAAAACTGACATTATTAATGTTCGTGTGTTTACTCAAGTAACTTTCCCAAAAGCAAGTCTCCATTTAAAACACCAATATAGTTTAAAATTTATTAAATAAAATCAAAATAGTTGCAAAAATACTTGGCTCAAATCTTTGGATCGGCGTCAGAATTCCTTTTCCCAAACCAGATCAGAAAAAAAATTGCACATTTACAATTGGCGATAACCAGTTATTCTTGTGCCCAATTTCAAATCAGCACAAATTTGGTCTCCAAGACAAAAAATATAGTTTAAAAATTATTCTGATAATACAATACAAAAACACCACAAAGACACTTAGCTTTTCATTTGTACCATATTTAGCACATATCTCCTTTAGATAAGATATAGAGATTTAAACTTTTCATAATGGTACATTTCCAAATTTTCTAATGCACAAAATATTTTATACCATAACTTTGCAGTTTGAGATAAAAATTACAATATCAATTCAATACAAGGATTATTCCCTCAACACCCAAAATAATAATAAGGGAGGAAATAGCACAGGATGCATTTGTTCATGTGATGTGTGCATCACTAGCTTGACCAGCAATAATTGCACATCCCTAAATAAACAGAAGTCAAAACAACAGTTACATGTTTGGAGTCACATGTAGGCCAGATAAGGTAAAGATGGTAGAACTCCTTCTTAAAGATTGGTCAACCAGATTTTTTTTTTAAAAACAAGCAACTGTTGCTACAGAGTTATTAAGCCAGCCAGTCGCTGAATTCAAATTTCGCCACCTGCCAGGATTGGACTTGAAGCCATATCCCCAGAAATTTGGCAAATGATTAAGGATTACTCATCAAGTGACACTACACCATCTCTTCCCCTACAGATAAGACAAACAGTTTAGAGTTTATTCGATCAGGAATGGGAAGATAAGAGTCATGATCTGTGGGATACAATATTAAATTATAGCCTGGAACTATGCACTTGGGTGAAACCTTTGGAAGGAATGGCTGTAAGAATTTGCCATAGGCTCTGCTGACATCAGCACTAAGGCCCATTTCTTCAACAGGTGTCCTCATTAACAGCCAGTTAGATTAACAGTATGAAACAGTCAGGGAGCAGATCAAGTACAACACCAAGCAGAGTGGACTGGGAGACCTTGTCCTACTCCTGTTGCCCTAAATACAGCAAAACAATGTCACTTACCTCTTGGATCTGGTCCTTCATGTCTCCTTGCAATAATAAAAATACTCAAATTTCCTCCATAAACTTGAAAACCCCCAACCGCGTGTGTCGTGAAAGATTAAAATTAACTTCAAAACATTTGTTTGCAACAGATCTAAGCTACATTGACAATTTGTAACTGAAAGATCAACCTAGTCATCCACTCCTAATTACTACCTAACATTCGTTAACAGCAGCGCATGTGCAACAGTACTTGTTGTATAAATAATATTGGATTTGGGTCAAGATGTATGATGCTCTGGACAGCACCAAGTATCATAGAACATGAATCTATCAAAGTGCATTACCTTCAGAGAGAATAAAAGGTTTTGCTTTCTTTTTAAAAACTGCATCTTTCTTCCTCTCTCACACCATCAGGTTACTAGGGCTTCTTCAGGAATACAGAGGAACAAAGTTTGTAAGAAGATTTGTAGCTCGGGTGCTTATCGTTGCGGTTCTGTTCGCCGAGCTGGGAATTTGTGTTGCAGACGTTTCGTCCCCTGTCGAGGTGACATCCTCAGTGCTCGGGAGCTCCTGTGATCTTTCCTCCAGCATTTGTAGTGTTTTGAATCTGCCGCTTCCGGTTGTCAGTTCCAGATGTCCGTTGCAGTGGTCAGTATATTGGGTCCAGGTCGATGTGCTTATTGATTGAATCTGTGGATGAGTGCCATGCCTCTAGGAATTCCCTGGCTGTTCTCTGTTTGGCTTGTCCAATAACAGTAGTGTTGTCCCAGTCAAATTCATGTTGCTTGTCATGACAACACTACTATTATAGGTCAAGCCAAACAGAGAACAGCCAGGGAATTCCTAGAGGCATGGCACTCATCCACAGATTCAATCAATAAGTACATCGATCTGGACCCAATATACCGACCACTGCAACGGACAGCTGGAACTGATTCAAACCACTACAAATGCCGGAGGAAAGATCACAGAAGCACTTCACAGGAGGGTCCCAAGCACTGAGGATGTCACCTAGACAGGGGACAAAATGTCTGCAATATAAAATTCCTAGCTCGGCGAACAGAACCATAACATAGAGAGGAACCTCCATTATCCAAACAAGATGGGCGGGCACTATTTTGTTCGGATAATTACTTATTCAGTTAATTGATTTGATGCCTCTCCTCTGGAGATAGGAATTTTCTAATAAAGTCTGCTCCCCTTTCCAGACACCAGGCAGCAGCACAGCACGCCTGGGCCCCAATTGCCCGACCGCACTCCTCTCCCCCCCCCCCACCACCACCACCCCCCCGCCCCCCACCCCCAATTCTGTTCCCAATCCCATCCAACACTGACCCTGCCTGCCCCCCAAGCGTGTCCAAAACCACCCCCAGTCCGCTCCCCAATCCTGTCCAACACCACCTTCACCCCCATCTGCCCCCAGCACTGCCCACCGGGGAAGGAGGGTTCAGGGTTTAGGGGACACACCTGTGCAGAACTCCAGGGAAAATGTGGGAAGAGCGAGGGGGGACATCAGTCATTTAGAGAGGGTGCCTACGCTCCCAACAGTCCAGGACTGTTCTTGGCAGCACTTTTAATCATTGTAAACAAAAGACACATGTAGAAAGTCTTTGATGTAACGTTTCTGTTAGGACCTCAAGGTCACCTTCGGATGATCAGATTTTCGGATAATTGGTATTCGGATAATCAAAGCTCCTCTGTATTTTTAAATTTTGCTCAAAAGAGAAGTGATTTTCCTGTCGCCTCATCACAAAAGTCCTGAAAGCAGTTTCTAGCTACGCACAATATACCGAATTGCAAATTCTCTATTCTTGGAGTCAGAAATCATAGTCATAGAGATGTACAGCATGGAAACAGACCCTTCGGTCCAACCCACTCATGCCAACCAGATATCCCAACCCAATCTAGTCCCACCTGCCAGCACCTGGCCCATATCCCTCCAAACCCTTCCTATTCATATACCCATCAAGATGCCTGTTAAATGTTGCAATTGTACTAGCCTCCACCACTTCCTCTGGCAACTCATTCCATACCTGTACCACCCTCTGCGTGAAAAAGTTGCCCCTTGGGCCTCTTTTACATCTTTCCCCTCTCACCCTAAACCTATGCCCTCTAGTTCTGGACTCCCTGACCCAAAGGAAAATACTTTGTCTATTTACCCTACCCATGCCCCTCATAATTTTGCAAACCTCTTGGATTTTTGTTTGAAAAACTGAAAATAGTTCCCTAATTAGTAAACAGAATGAATGACATCCAATAAGTTCACACCTATAATGAATCCTGCATTTGAGCTTTAAACAAAACATACTCAAAACTACATTAACTAAAGTGTATTCAAAATTGTAGCTCTGGAAAAGGCCACCATAACTTCCTAAAGTCAAGTTAATTGTTCCCTTCAATCCCAATCCAAATACTTTTACCTTGCAATGAAATTATATCCAATGTTTGAAACATAGAAGTACCAACGACCACCGTAAGCATGAACATGACTCCAAATAAACGTTAGAAATATTTGATGCTTACAAAGGTATCGAACTACGAGATTTGTAGTGGTCTGTACAACTCAAGTAAAAACACATCTACTCTATTAATGCTATGGTCTAGATGGAAAAGAGAGTCCTCTAGCTTCCTCTTAACGGAGAGCAGAAGGTAAGAAAGTAAAGAAATAAGCATTAAAATCTTTTGTAGAGCAAGAAAATTAAAAAGTCTAACAAAACTATTCTTTGGAAGGAACAAGGAGAATTTTTTTTTAAAATGTATTAGTTATTCCTAATTCCTTTGTCCTGATTAAGGATGTTCATTGATTCTTTATGGAACTGTTTAATTTATTTCAATTAATCCTAAATATCACCCAGTCTATGGAAACCAACTAGAGAAATAAAAGTGCTTAACTCTCCCTCAACATTGGAAGGTACTTAAATTAGTTAGCACCTATTATATGAACCTATAACAACAAAATGCTGGCCAACAAATGCCAAGAATTGAAACAGCCAGCTTGCAGCTGAAAATTTCAAAATATTTATTAATAGGTCATGAAGCAAAATAGTCTAATACAGAGGAACCTCGATTGTCCAAACAAGATGGGTGGGCACTATCGCGTTCGGATAATTGATTATTCCATTAATTGATTCAATGCCTCCCCTCCAGGGCTCAGTCTTCTGAAGTCTCTGTTTTCCTTGCTCTGCCTGCGTAGTTCCCTCTCCCTGTCTCAGGGTTTGTTTCTGAGTAGATACATGCTTGCGTGTAAGGGACCTGCAGCATTGCTGAAGCCTCCCCACCGGCCCATCAGTTTAATGGAGTAACATAACGAACACTTGCTAAGTCCACTCTCCGTTCAGGAGACTAGGCAGCAACACATCACGTGCGAGCCCTTGTCTGGCCCGTCTGGCCCATCCAACCCCACCCACCTCCATTCTCTTTCCCCCCACCCCCCCCAAGCCTGTCCAAACCCAACTCCACACCCCTTCCTCCCCCGCACAACTAAACCCAGCCCCCATCCGCTCACCCCACCCATCCCCTCTCTCTCCGGAGCAGCCGGACTGGACACCAACAATAACACTGCTGCTGCCTTTGGAGGGGGGGTGAATCTCAAAACAGAGCAGAGCAAAGATGTCCAGGACTGTTCTCAGCAGCATTTCAGTAAACCAAGTTTATTTTTCCTCATTCTAAACAAAAGATGTGATCAGTGTTAGAAACACCTCTTCTATCGGGACCTTGAGATCATTTTTAGATAATCCAAAATTCAGATAATTGATATGCGGATAATTGAGGTTCCTCTGTATTAAGAAATGAGACAATTTGCTGGGTTTTAAATATCCAACTGGTGACTGACCTCCTGAATTTACCTATAATTCAAATATATTCTTCCAATTTAAATGGTCGCAAGGTACCACAAGGTTGTCATGGGAGGATTATATACAAGGTTCAAGAGGAATTTTGAAATTTTGATTATGTCCTGTACCTAATTATTGCATGGAAATTTTAGAAATAGATGCCATAGCTTCCACAGCCTTCAAAAGGGACTTCTGGTCCATGGGCAATATAATGGATTAGGTCAAATGTATCAAATCACAAATTCATTTCTCTACATGCTTCACTGAGCTTTTCAATCATCTTGCCTTTCCCAAAACTGCATAAGCAAATCCCCATAAATGCAAAATTTATCAGAGAGCTCCACACTCACCACTTTAATTTATCATTTGCTCCAGATGAGAAAGTCGAACTCTTGATAACTTCTCCCATTTCTTCTCTGCAGAAACTGAAGTTGTTGATAGTCCACATGTAAGAGAACTTCACTACTTTTATCTAACAGAAAAGGAAAAAAATCCAGAATTATTGCAAAAACAACTGATGACATAACTACAAAGAACAGTAGATCCATGTTTTACTTAAAGTATGAGAGCGGAGAATTGAAAGGATCTGGAATCCAATATGAAAAGTTTTTCAATGGCTGTTCAGGAGTAAATCGAATTCCTGTCCTTAAAATTCGCAACAAACCAACTGGCATCAAATATGGATAACAAAGAATTTGAATACCACTCAACTGTTATTAGAAATTTCAAATTCTTGTATTCTGTGCTGTTAATTATCTTGTGCAATCTATCGCAGATCACTTTACAGAATCTGTATTTTAAGAATTAAGAATAGGAAGTGATCAAACCAAAAGTCTTGAGACTTATGTCTGTAGGGGTTGGAGAAAACATGTCACCTGGTTGAGGAATTTAAAACATGGGGTCAGTTTCAGACTAAGGGATTGACCGTTTTAAGGCTACTTGGTTGTGATATAAATGAGATAGGGAGAATGTTGAATGGATGATTAGTAAACTTACGGATGACAAAGATTGGCCAGGTGGTTAACAATGAAGAAGAAAATCTTAGGTTAAAAGAAGATATAGACAGCTTGGTCAAATGGGAGATCAGTGGGAGATGGGATTTAATTCTGACAAATGTAAGGTGATCCACTTGGGAATTAATAAGACAAGTAATTAATGAACAGTAGGACACAAAGCCTGGAACACAGGAATCTTGGACTGCTGACCACAGACCACTGAAGGCAACAGAACAGGTTAATGTAGCCTACAAGACACTGATCTAGTGAGGTTACGTTGCAGCCATACAAAGAAACAACTTTGGTTAGGCCACAGCTGGAGTACTCTGTATGGTTCTGGTTTAGGTAAAAACAATGACTGCAGATACTGGAAACCAGACTCTGGATTAGTGGTGCTGGAAGAGCACAGCAGTTCAGGCAGCATCCAACGAGCAGCGAAATCGACGTTTCGAGCAAAAGCCATTCATCAGGAATAAAGGCAGTGAGCCTGAAGCATGGAGAGATAAGCTAGAGGGGAGTGGGGGTGGGGAGAAAGTAGCATAGAATATAATAGGTGAGTGGGGGAGGGGATGAAGGTGATAGGTCAGGGAGGAGAGGGTGGAGTGGATAGGTGGAAAAGGAGATAGGCAGATAGGACAAGTCCGGGCAAGTCATGGGGACAGTGCTGAGCTGGAAGTTTGGAACTAAGGTGAGGTGGGAGAAGGGGAAATGAGGAAACTGTTGAAGTGCACATTGATGCCCTGGGGTTGAAGTGTTGCGAGGCGGAAGATGAGGCGTTCTTCCTCCAGGCGTCTGGTGGTGAGGGAGCGACGGTGAAGGAGGCCCAGGACCTCAGTGTCCTCGGCAGAGTGGGAGGGGGAGTTGAAATGTTTGGCCACGGGACGGTGTGGTTTTTTGGTGCAGGTGTTCCGGAGATGTTCCCTAAAGCACTCTGCTAGGAGGCGCCCAGTCTCGCCAACGTAGAGGAGACCGCATCGAGAGCAACGGATACAATAAATGATATTAGTGGATGTGCAGGCAAAACTTTGATGAATGTGGAAGGCTCCTTTAGGGCCTTGGATAGAGGTGAGGGAGGTGGCATGGGCACAGGTTTTACAGTTCCTACAGTGGCAGGAGGTGCCAGGATGGGAGGGTGGGTTGTAGGAGGGAGCGTGGACCTGACCAGGTAGTCATGGAGGGAACGGTCTTTGCGGAAGGCGGAAAGGGGTGGGGAGGGAAATATATCCCTAGTGGTGGGGTCTTTTTTGGAGGTGGTGGAAATGTCGGCAGATGATTTGGTTTATGCGAAGGTTGGTAGGGTGGAAGGTGAGCACCAGGGGCGTTCTGTCCTTGTTACGGTTGGAGGGGTGGGGTCTGAGGGCGGAGGTGCGGGATGTGGACGAGATGCATTGGAGGGCATCTTTAATCACGTGGGAAGGGAAATTGCGGTCTCTAAAGGAGGAGGCCATCTGGTGTGTTCTGTGGTGGAACTGGTCCTCCTGGGAGCAGATACGGCGGAGGCAGAGGAATTGGGAATATGGAATGGCATTTTTGCAAGAGGTAGGGTGGGAAGAGATGTAATCCAGGCAGCTGTGGGAATCGGTAGGTTTGTAAAAAATGTCAGTGTCAAGTCGGTCATCGTTAATGGAGATGGAGGGTCCAGGAAGGGAAGGGAGGTGTCAGATGGTCCAGGTAAATTTAAGGTCAGGGTGGAATGTGTTGGTTCTGGCCGTATACTTCCTATAGTGCGATAGAGCAGGTGCAGACGAAATTCATCAGGATGTTACCAGACTTGGAGCATACCAGCTATAAAAACAGGCTGAACATACTCAGGCTCTTTACAGCAAAGAAGGCTGCAGAAGACCTGACAGAGGTGCATAAGATTATGAGGGGCATAGATATAGGGAAATAGAAAGCAGGATCAATGAAAAGGAGGCATAATTTTAGAGCGAGGGGAGAAGTTGGCAGGGGATTCAAAGAAAAATGCATTCACCCACAGGATGGGAGGGGGAAATCTAGAATGCATTGCATGGAAGGACAACAGAGACAGGGAACCTTAACTATTAAAAAGGTACACGGATGAATACTTGAAATGTCATAAGATTCAAGGCCATGGGCCAAATGCTGGAAAGTGGGATCAATATAGGCAGATCAGTACAGACTCAACGTGCCAAAGACACTGTTTTGTCCTACACAATTGTTAATAGAAGGCTCTTGTGCAATCCTAGTTATGATTAATTCTTCAGTCAATATCATTAAAAGTAATTCACTAGTTGATTAGCATTTTGCTGTTTGCAATATTGTTGATGCAGAATGGTAGATATTGTTGTTCATGTAACCATCATTGAAATTCAAAAATAATTCAATTTGCAAAGTATCCTGAAATATCAATGTATTATAGCAGCATATAAAAATAAGAGGCAATTGCTTCATGAAGTTCAGGATTCATCTTCAGCACTGCAAGTTTATTTATAGTTTACAGAGTCATAGAATTACAAGAGCATGGAAACAGACCCTTCGGTCCAACTCATCCATTCTAACCAGATATCCTATATTCACCTGGTTCTTTTTGCCAGCAGTTGACCCACATCATTCTAAACCTCTCCTATTCCTGTCTATCCAGGTGTCTTTAAATGTTATAACCAGCCTCCACCACTTCCCCTGACAGCTTACTTCATACATGCACCATCCTCTGCATGAAAACATTGATCCTTGGGTCCCTTTTAAATTTTTCCCATCTCACCTTAAACCTACGCCCTCTCAGTT
The DNA here is from genome assembly GCF_047496795.1 of Chiloscyllium punctatum. NCBI lineage: Eukaryota > Metazoa > Chordata > Chondrichthyes > Orectolobiformes > Hemiscylliidae > Chiloscyllium > Chiloscyllium punctatum. The sequence continues at coordinate 29,531,914 of NC_092780.1, read as the reverse complement.
TGGACTTCCCTACTCTGGGGAAAAAGACCTTGGCTATTCAGCCTATCCATGCCCCTCATGCTTTTATAAACTTCTATAAAAGGTCTTCTCACAGGGTCTGATGCTACAGGGAAAATAACCACAGCCTATTCAGCCTCTTGCTATAGTTCAAACTTTCCAACCCTGGCAACATCCTTGTAAAAGACCAGAATTGAATGCAGTATTCCAAAAGTGGCCGAACCAAAGACTTGCACAGCTGCAACATTACATCCCAACTCCTATATTTGATTCACTGACCAATGAAGGCAAGCATGTCAAATGCTTTAAACATCCTGTCTACCTGCGACAGCACTTTCAAGGAACTACGCGCCTCCACCAAGATGTCCAATTGTTTGGCAACACTCCCCAGGACACTACCATTAACTGTGTAAGGTTGCCTTTCCAAAATTCAACATCTCACATTTATTTAAATTCAAATCCCTCTGCCACGCCTTGTCTTACTAGCCCATCTGATCAAGGTTCCATAGTACTCAAATAACCACCTTCACTCTCTACTATACCACTAATTTTGGTGTCATCTGCAAATTTAGTAACCATACTTATATAAATGATTTGGATGTGAACATAAGTGACAAAAAATAGTGGACCCAGTACCAATCTTTGTGACACACCTCTGTTCATAGGCCTTCAGTCTGAAAAACAACTGGTCTAATCCAACTAACCAGTCTACTCTGCAGAACCTCGTCAAACACCTTCTGGAAATCCATCTGGACAACATCCACCGCTCTACCTTCAATTTTTTTTTTGTCACTTCTTCAAAAACCTCAATCAAGTTACTGAGACAATTTCTCAAAGCACAAAGCTATGTTGACACTACTTAATCAGTCCTTGCCTTTCCAAATGCATGTTAATCCTGTCCCTCAGAATCCCCTCTAACAACTGAGCCACCACTAACATCAGGCTTACCAGTCTATAGTCCCATGGCTTTTCTTTACAGCCCATTTTAAATAAAAGCACAGCATTAGCCAACCTCCAGTTTTCCAGCACCCTAACCTGTGGCTATCAAATCATGCAAATAGCTCAGCAAGGGGCCCATCAATCTCTTCCCTAGCTTCATACAAAGTTCTGGGAAACAGCTGATCAGGTCCCAGGGATTTATCCACTTTTATACATTTTAAGACACCCTGCCCCTTCTCTTCTGAAATTTGGGCACTTTCCAAGATATCACTGTTTCTTTCCCCAAGTTCTCCAGCTTCCATAACCTTTTTCACGATAAACACTGATGCAAATACTTGTTTACTATCTCACCCATCTCCTGTGGTTCCACACATAGATGGCCTGGTTGATCGTAAAGAGGTCCTTTTCTCTCCCTTTACGTATTTGTAGAATCTTTTTGGATTCTCTTTAACCCTACTTGGCAAAGGCATTTCATGCCCCCCCTTTTTCCCCTCTGATTTCCCTCAAGTATACTCCTACTGCCATTATACTCAAGGGATTCACTCAACCCCAGCTGTCCATACATAACATCTCCCTCCTCCTTTTCCTTGACAGATCCTCAATTTCTCTAGCCATCCAGAATTCCCTACACTTACCAGCTCCGCCCTTCGCGCTAACAAGAACATACCAGCGAGGAACTCACTACCTCATTTTTAAAACGCCTCCCATTTTCCAACTGTCCCTTTATCTGTGAATAGCTTCTCCCAAGCCACTTTTGAAACTTCATGCCTAACACTATCAAAGTTAGCCTTCCTCCAATTTGGAACATTTAGATCAGATTTTCCATCACTTAAAATTAATAGAATTATGATCACTGACCCCAAAGCGCTTTCCCACTGATACTTCAGGCACTCGCCCTACCTTATTTCCCAAGTGAAGGACAGGTTTTGCTCCTTCTCTCGTAGGTACATCCACATACTAGATTATAAAATTTACTTGTGCACTTAAATTCCTCTTCATCCAAGTCCTTAACACTATGGCAGTTCTAGTCTCTGCTTGGAAAGTTAAAATCCCCTACCATTACAACATTATTCTTACAAATATCGGCGATCTCCTTACAGATTTGCTTCCCAACTTCCTGCTGTCTCTGGGGGGTGTACAGTACATTCCCAAAAGATGGTCATCTCTTTCCTCTTTCTCAGTTTCACCTATATTACTTCATTGGATGTTCTCCCAGGAATATCCTCTCTCAGTACAGCCATCAGGTTATCCTTAACCAAAAATGCTGCTTCCCCCTCCTCCCATGTCCCCCTTTCTATTCATCCTATTGCATCTATACCCTGAAATATTAAGCTGCCAGTCCTGCCTCTCCCTGAGCCACACTTCTGTACTAGCTATGATATCCCAGTCACTTGTTCCCAACCACGCCCTGAGTTCATCTGCCTTGTCAGGCCTCTTGCACTGAAATAAATGCAGTTAAATTTAATCAATCTTCCCTCATTCTTTGCTATACTCTTGCCTGCCTTGACTATTTAACTTGCTCCTCTTCTGTACTGTACCAGCCTGAGATTTCTCTTTGGTCACACTCTTTTTGGGTACGCCCCCATACTCCCTTACGAGTTTAAAACCTCCTGGAGTCGCACAAGCAAATCTCCCACCAGGACATTGGCCCCCTTCCAAATCAGGTACAGCCTGTCCTCCTTACACAGGCCACTTCTACCCCAGAAGAAATCCCGTTGATCCGAAAAGTGAATCCTGGTCCCTTGCATCAACACTTCAGCCAAGCATTCATCTGCCCTATCTTCCTTTTTCTACTCGCACTAGCACATGGCACCAGGAGCAATGCAGAAATTGCTATCCTTGAAGACCTATTTTTTAACCTCCTACCTGATTTTCTATATTGTACCTGCAGAACTTCATCCCCTTCTCTTACTATGCCATTGGTACTAACATGTACAATGACCTTCTGCTGGTCACACTCCCCTTTGGAAATATTCTGCATCCTTGACCCTGACACCAGGGAGGCAACACACCATTCTGACGTCTCGTTGTCAGTCACAGAAACATCGGTCTGTGCCCCTCACAACAGAGAATCCCTTATCACAACCGACTGCTTGGAACCTGACATACATTTTACTGTACAGTCCGTCTCTGTACTGTTCAAGACGGTGTGTTTTCTCAGCAGGTACACTATTCACAGTATTTGTTGCCTCACACAGAACTTACTACACTTGACAATTCATCATTGGGTAGCATTTGACAAGAGTATGGCATCAAGGAGCCCGAAGCAAACTTGAGTCAGAGAATCAGCAGGAAATCTCCACTGGTTTGAGTCATATCTAGCATACAGGAATATAGTATAATTGTTGAAGATCAATCTCAGTCCTAGGACATAACTGCAGGAGTTCCTCAGGGTAGTGTCCTAGACTCAACCATCTGTAGCTGCTTCAACAATGACCAATATGTCATAAGCTCAGAAGTAGGGATGCTCACTGAGGACTGTGCACTACTCTCAATCACTCAAGATCCCAAAGCAATGCATATTCATGTACAGTAAGACCTGAACAACATTTCGGCTTCGACCGCACAGACCAAACAAGAAAATCTAACCACTGTCCCTTGCTGTTCAATGGCATTTCCATTACTGAATTCCCACCATCAAGATTCTGGGGTGAAGTTTGATCAGAACCTGAACCGGACCAGTCATTTAAAAACAGCAGCTTTAAGGGCAGGTTTAAAAAAAAAAGAGCTAGAAATTCTGTAGTGAACAACTGACCTCCGAACTGCCCCCCTGCTTGTCCACCACCAGCAAATCACAAGACAAGTGGAAAATATTCTGTCACACTCTTGACGGAATAGATTAAGCTCCAAAGCAAAAACAAAAAGTTTGACACGCTCCAGAACAAAGCAGCCTACTTGGTTAGCATCCCACCTCCCATAATCACTTCCTCCAACAACAATGGCAGCAGTAGCATGTACCATTAACAAGATGCACTGTAATAATTCATCCAAGGCTTCAATGATACCACCTTCTAAAGCCATGAGATTTACTACTCAAAAGGGCAGAGGCAGCAGATGCACGGAAACACTACCGCCTGCAAGTTTCCCTCCAAGTTGCTCACCATCCTGCCCTGGAACTATATCACAGGTCCTCCACTGTCATGGAGTCAAAATCCTGGAATGCCCTTCCTAACAACATAACATCTATATCCAAAGACAGCAGCAGTTCAAGACAATAGCTCACCATCAGTTTGTCAAGGACAATTAAGGATGGCAATATAACTTAGCAAGGAACATTCAAACCCCATGAATGGAAATAAAAGAAACAATCCTATGATAACCTTATCAAGCCATAACACAGATTTTCAAAAATTCCACATGTGTAACAAATATTTGAAGACATTTATTTCTTGAAATAAACATTTCAAAAACAGAAGATGGTACACTTTAGACTCATTTACAAACAATTTCTTAGCTATTTGAGGAATAAAATCTGTATTGAAAATTGATCTGGTATTTGAAGCATCCAGTCTCTGGGTGCTACAGGGGATTCACACAAAAGGCCTAATTATTAATTATCAAAGGCCTTTACTACTTGGTCCATAAGTCATAAACTTTGCATTGAAATTTCAATGTAACGATTAGATTACCTATACTGCAGCAGAGATACTGAGATTTGAAACAAGGTATAAGTCAAGCTAGTTTTATTTCAGAAATAAAAATTACTGAGAAATTCTATATCAAATATTTGCCATTGTATTTTAATATATGCTAAAAATAGTAAATTGCTTCAATAATGTATTAGGCATGCTTAAGCAGCAACTTAAAAATACTTGTAGAATTTAAAGCACTAGGTAGTTTTATACTTGTTAATGGACAAAAGAAAGCCTCTCCAATAAATCACCTAGCTACAAAAATAAGTGCAAGGTAGCAAAACTGGGCCTTTAGTTCATGAGCCTTGGTAATCCAGCTCTTTTAGCATGTCTTTTGAATTTAAGACCTATGAATTTCGAAGTCCTCAAAGTTTGATAAAGCTGCACAAGATCTGTTTGGTTTACCAACAGATTACTCCTAAATCAAAACATGAAACATCAAACAAATGCTGATAATGACCAAACTTGAAATCTTTGAAAACAACAACATGGATTTAAACGTCATACACAAAGCCATGAAAGACACACATTTGTGTGGTCAATAAATCCCACACACTTGAACACCCTGTAATAAAAGCTTTGATTTTGAAAGTTTATAGCTCTTGCAGATAATTTGAAAATACTCAAATTTTCAACTGCTGCTCAACATGGTCAGGCATTTGTTATTGGTCTGTTCGCCAAGCTGGTAGGTGTGTTGGCAGCCATTTTCTCCCCTTTCTAAATGACATCTTCAGGGCTGTGTTGGCTCCTGGGAAATGCTGTTGTGCTGTTCTGCTTTGAATTTATGTGGCTCTGTTTGAGCTGTTTCCATTTGGTGCCAGTTCCGGTTTTGGTTGTCTATTGCAGCTGTTTGTAATGCGGGTCCAGGTCAATGTGTTTGTCAATGGAATCCAAGGATGAGTATAATGTTTCCAGGAATTCCCTTGTTCTTTGTTTAGCCTGTCCTAGTATCATTGCATTGTCCCAGTCAAATTCATTTCTTGTTGTCCATGTGTACGGATACCAAGGAGATTTAGTTGTGTCGCTTGTTTGCTAGTTGGTGTTGATGGATGCAGGTCGCTAGCTGTTTGCCTGTCTATCCTACACCTTAGTGTAATCACTGTATGAGATTTTGTAAATTACATTCGTCCTGCAAAGTAGGTATCATGTCCTTTATTCTGGTGGGCCGCTGACCATGGATGTCGGTTTTGTGCTGTGAAGATCCCTAGTGGTCGGAGCAGTCTAGCTGTCAGATCCAAAATGTTTTTCATGTATGGGACAGTAGCCAGTGTGGTGGGGCATGTCTTGTCTTCTTGGTGTTGCTTAGCCACCAGGCACCTAAGGACAAAGCTGTGGGCGTATCAGTTTTTAGCAAAGACTTTGTATAAGTGTTCTTTTCACAGGTCCTGGGAGAACACAAAGATAGTAGGACAGGCTAAACAAAGAACAGCAAGGGAATTCCTGTAGGCGTGGCACTCATCCCTAGACTCCATCAACAAACACATTGTGCTTCAGGTCCAGGTCAAACTGTTGCAATAGAAAACTGGAACCGGCACAAACCGGAAACAGCTCAAACAGAGCCACGTGAACTCAAAGCAGAACAGTACAGCAGCACTTCACAAGAGCCAACATAGCACTCCTGCCACCTAGAAAGGGGACGAAACATCTGCCAACAAAACCTACCAGCTCAGTGAACTGACCAACCAGCTTCCAAGCTACAGATCTTCACAAACACTTCAAATGATTAGGCATAATACAGGTTAAAACTTTTCAAATCTACTAAGATGGAAAAATAGTCAGGCCGCATAGAGAGAGAATGTAAAGATTGGAATCTGACATGGCAGCAAACTGAGCCTGACAAATCAGCACATTAAATATTATTCCTAATCAGCAATGGCACTGGTGTTTATTTCTCAGCCACTATTCAAGTCACTGAGGACCCATGGACAAGGATATTAAATATTGCATCAAAGCAAAGGAAGAGGTTTACAAAGATGCCAAAACAAAAGTAGAAAGCCTGAGAATTGCAAAAACGTCAGAATTCAAAAGGAGGACCAACAAACTGATAAAGAGAGAACACAATATAAAATAGCACAAAACAAAAAGTGGGTTGTTAAAGCTTCTATATGTATGTAAAAAGGAAAAAGATCAAAGAAATGCAAGCCTATTACAGGCAAAAACATGAAAATTGACAGTTGGAAATAAAAAAAAGACAGGAGCCAAATAAGTTGTGTGCGCTTTCTTGTTCTGAACACAGATACAAGTCTCTCCAAAATAATAATGATCCAAGGGTTGAGTAAAAGAATGGAACTGAAAGAAATTAGTATTAGCAAAATATTAGTATTGAGAAATTAATGAGGCTGAGAGGTGCACAATTCCAAAGACCTGATGCCCTTCATCCTACAGTATTAAAAGAGATGATGGAGGTGGCAAATGCATGGAAATATTTCCAAAATTCTAATAATTCTGCAAAAATACCTGCAGATTAGAAAATTACAAATACAACCATGCTGCTGCAAATCAAATAGCTTGACCTCACTAGTGGGGGGGAAATACCAGAATCTATTATAAAGAACGTAATTACTGGATATTTCAAAAATAATTACCTAATTGGACAGTGTCAAGAGAAACATATCGAGAGGAAATATGATATTACATCCACTTTGGGAGGAGAAATGAGGATGCAGTGTATTTCTTATGTAGTGAAAGATTGTAAAGTCTTATGATGAATAAAGGACACAGATCCCTTTTGACAAATAACCAAATGCCAGCACGCACGGACACAAATTCAGAAGGCAACATTATGTTAGCATTATTGCCATAAGATTTGAGTTCAGAAGCAAATAAGTTTTTTTTTCCTCCATTGTGGAACATTTATAAAAAAACTGCTTCTGGTATACTGCATGCAATTGAATCCCCCTGCCTAAGGGAAGATACATTTGGCATATAGGTTTCTAATTACTAATTAGAAAGATTATGGGAATAGCGTTGAAATGTGGCATTGAGGTAGATGATCTGTCAACTTGGCACAGTAGGCTCAAGGGGCTAAATGATCTACTCCAGCTCCTATAATCAAGTTTGGCAGTAATGTTATTCTCAGTTAACAGACATTTATTAAATAACCCCACACATGAAGAACAGAAATCCATCAAGGATTTCAAGGAAATCCATCACACTAAATCTCAGCCATGAGTCAGCACCTCTGAAAAATGAATGAAAAAAATTATGCATAACTTTTGAAAAGTATAATTTGGAGACCAAAGCTTTTTACAAAATAGGCATAACCAGCTGGCTAGTGCCAATATACATTTCTTAACGTTTCTTCCATACCAAAAAAATGCAGTAAAGAACTGTTCAAAAGGACCAGCCTACCTGTGTATAGCACCAGCTCTCTGCCACAGGTCCACTTGACATTTCAGCTGGGGGTGGAGGACTTGGTACCCTTGACATCGCCAGCTTAACTATTCTTCAGGTTTTCTCAAGGCAGATGAAAAGAGTTCTGTAGAAACCTTATCCTGTTACTGTAAAAAGGTGAACACAGTTGTTAAAGGGAGTTGGCATTTTTGGTCATTTTGCCTGATGCAACCAAATTATCATAATATTCTTGAAATTCATTTTAGAGATTAAAGAAATACTGTCAAAAGAAAACAATTTACAATATTACATGATTAATTAACATACTAGGTATTTCACTTTGTAAGAATTTACAACATATTTACTATATCCATCTCAGCTTAGAAATTCTACAGCATTCATTAAGCTGATAACATCAGGGGTTAGACAAGCCCAGTGGAGTTAATTTGAGTTGAATTAACAGAAAAACTAGTTGAGCCTCATTTTCCAGAGCTGTTTCAAATGCAGTTGCTAACTGTTGGATGCCTAAACCTTTGCTATATAACTACCATTCATTATCCAGCAAAGAGACTTAAGCAAAACTTATTTGCTCACCATCAGAAAATGGGATAGAAAGGTAACTAGTAGTACATTCTTAATACTGGGTAAGCAGTAAAAGTGCATAAAGTTACAGATCCACATCATTCTTTCAGTAGTATTTTAAAAAGACACCAAGAGGTAGATAGTAGGATTACTTTTGGTTGTATTTGGGATTTCTCCATCAACAACCATTGTCACAAGATGCTGAGCATGTGAAATACTAACAAAGATCAGCACACAAATTGCTCTGCCCATGGAGTAGACTGAAGACACAAAGTCTATTCATCTAATGATACAGGAAAACAGACAACCACTGCGCTACAATGCATCAGAGACTTGTTTGGCATTAAGCATCTGCAAAGGTAGATTGTCTAACATAGCACACTATGCAGCTTGAACAAATAAGTAAATATTATTTATTGGGAATTTGTAGAACTATAAATATTCAACACAAATAACTGCATAATTAGTGTAAATCATCAAGGTTGGTATCCCAATGAGATCAAGGCACCAACATCTCATTGAAACAGTCAAAAGCAGACAGGTACAGGTTTGATGATCAGAAAGCACATGCAGACTTCAAAATTAGCTATCAAAGTTTCACGCTCTTTTCACTGAACGACAAGCTGATATTTTGAACAGCCAATACAATATTCTGGCAAATCCTGTTCATTAATTTCTTACAAATCTAGAGAAGTAGTAAAAACAGAAATATGCTGCAAACTACGATATAATGCAACTGTCAAAGAGGATCAATGTAGGCTGTAGATTTCTCTCCTATCTCAGAGATTGAGGTACCATAGCACCTGATAAACCAAAATGAGGTCACAACACCAAGCTACAGAACCAAATCCTCTTGAACTCCCCACCCTGCCCCCAGAAAACCCATTTATCATTTGAAAAGGCTGATAAGCCAAGATAGATAGTGATTGCAGTGTTGCCAAGTATGCCAAAAGTTACTTTAAAACTACCACTTCGGCTAGCATATAGAACTGTCAAGCAAGAATACTCTCCATCTCAAAAACAAAAACGTTCGAGGGAATAAACATGCACATTATTGAAGCACTTTGATCTATTTTTAACTCCCCACAGGGTATTGTGGCCAACACAGTTGAAGCAATTGCTACAACTCTGTTCTTTTTAAAAATGCTGCAGCCTAATTGTTGATGGAGGTCAACTGATTCTTATCAAAAGTAAAAAGGTTTTAATGTTACATGGGAATGCCAAGACCAAGAAATCTTTTATTAAATTTTATAATATCAAAATAATTCAGAAAAGCAAAGTTCAGAGGAATAAGATAAGACTTGGAAAATAAGCAAAGTTTGTCAAGGTGAAAGTTAACAGTATAATGCCAAACAGCTATTGAATGACATTGAAGAATATGGCATGCATAACAGGGGAAACGAGGGAATACAAACTTCGAGCAATAGCATCACTGTACAAAAGCCCGACAATGAAAACATTTATATACATCTTCCACCCGTGAATTTTGGTAATGACAAGCAACATGTAAAAGTAAAATACACTTGGTCCTCAGCTAGATTAATAACTCAAACTTCTTTTCCAATAGCGTTGAGTGTTGAAATGTTTGCCTCAACTTAGGGCAGCAAGGGCGCTACAACTTGCAGCAATTGCACTCATGTTTGAAAACCAGAAGTTGCAGTACACCTCGATGTGTTCCTGAGAAGAGCACATCAATTTTCCTGCTACTGTAATTCTTAATGTGGCAAGGACTAATAGTGATACCATTTAGGCCAATTGTCCACAACTTGCATGGATGTTCATCTGTAAGGATGTAGCATCTCAGAATGTGGATTTAAATGAGAAAGTTAGACAGAAATACTAACCCTCTTTCTTGGAGATCTGTTAACCTGAGCAATCTGGGTAGCATGGTGGCTCAGTGGTTAGCACTGCTGCCTCAGAGCAAAGGAGCTGGTTTTAATTTCACTCTCAAACAACAGTCTGTGAGGAGTTTGCCCATTTTCCCAGTGTCTGCGTGGGTTCCTTCTGGATGCACTGATTTCCTCCCACAGTCCAAAGATGTGTAGGTTCGGTGGATTGGCCATAGGAAATGCAGGATTACAGGGATAGGGTAGGAGGGGGAGTCGGTACAGATGCAACAGGCCAAATGGCCTGCTTCCACAGTAAGGATTCTGTGATTGTACGACTCTAAGCTCTACTAGAAGCAGGAAAGATAAGATAACGCAGTCCTTTTTGACAAAGGCCATTTTAACAATGCAGGGTGAAACCTGCTGGTTCTTGGGGTCTGACATTCCAACCTCATCCCAACTCTTACATCCCTCTAAACATTTCTTCAATTCCACCAATTTTGGAGAAAACATTTGCTGAGGAGAAAATACAAGAAAACCCTCAACTTTAAGAAGAGCCAAGGAGGAAAAGAGGAGGGTGGCTTTAATATCCATGGGACAAACCAAGCAGGCAGGAAGATTAGTCAAAGTCAAGGCTAGAACGAACAGTCAAGAACAGTTGTGAAGTAATGTTAAAACTTGTGATGTCATCATTCAGCGGTTTGCATTCTCTCAAACCCAATTAATTTGCTGGCTTTTGAATTACAATACATTTAGTCTGGGGCTGTACTCCTTTTAACATCAAGGCCACTTTTCCACTTTTGGCTGTGCCAATTATACCATAATGCAGATATATAAATGGGGTCTTTTGTTCTCTTCTGATATCTTAAGTATCAGCATTCATTTTTGTCAAGGATTTATCAAATACTATATACCAATCCACTGTTCTTCCTCCACACAGCAATGACAGACAGATATCTGGCTCCAGTTTATTCCTGAGCAAACTTCTGTTGCTTGTGGATTTTATGGGTTTTTTTTTCAACTTCATTAGCTTTCTTTCCTATTACAGAGAGTCTACACCTCCTGAGTTGTCACACTTTTGACAATATCTTCCATTAGTGTACCTTCAAATAACTTCTAGACTTTAATTTCCTTCATTTACAGACTTGGACAACTGCTCATTGATGACTCATGCAGAGTTTACCTTTTCAAAATCATTGCACCACCACTGCACTTCCATACATAATTCTGAACTACACCATACCATGACCTTCTTTACTATCATCAGTTTCAATAGCATAGTTTTTAAGCATTTTCATTCTGTTGCTACTGTGAACGACAGTACATTTTCTCCCCCTTTTCAATACTCTTTGCTTGACCTTCTACAAGACATTCTATGAGAGTCATAGAGATGTACAGTATGGAAACAGACCCTTCGGTCCAACCCGCCCATGCCGACCAGATATCCCAACCCAATCTAGTTCCACCAGCCGGCACCTGGCCCATATCCTTCCAAACCCTTTCAATTCACATACCCATCCAAACCTCTTAAATGTTACAATTGTACCAGCCTCCACCATATCCTCTGGCAGCTCATTCCATACATGTACCATCCTCTGTTTGAAAAATTGCCCCTTAGGTCTCTTTTATATCTTTCCCCTCTCACCCTAAACCTACACCCTCTACTTCTGGACTCCCCGACCCCAGGGAAAAGACTTTGCCTATTTACCCTATCCATGCCCCTCAATGTTGTAAACCTCGAAGGTCACCCCTCAGCCTCTGATGCGCCAGGAAAAACAGCCCCAGCCTGTTTAGCCTCTCCCTATAGCTCAAATCTACTATTAGATTAGATTAGATTAGATTACTTACAGCGTGGAAACAGGCCCTTCGGCCCAACAAGTCCATACCGCCCAGCCGAAGCGCAACCCACCCATACCCCTACATTTACCCCTTACCTAACACTACGGACAATTTAGCATGGCCAATTCACCTGACCTGCACATCTTTGGACTGTGGGAGGAAACCGGAGCACCCGGAGGAAACCCACGCAGACACGGGGAGAATGTGCAAACTCCACACAGACAGTTGCCTGAGGCGGGAATTGAACCCAGGTCTCTGGCGCTGTGAGGCAGCAGTGCTAACCACTGTGCCACCGTGCCGCCCTTTTATCACTTCTTCATCTTCCAGCACTATCCTCCCAACTCAAAACCTTTCTTGCATTCTTGCCTCATTTCTGTTCTGATACATAAGCTTACAGCTTCACACTTTTTTTTTGGTTCCTGCAATGGGCTTATCAAGGCACTCAGAACTAGCTAATTAGCTGCATCAAGCCCCATCTCATTCATATCAGCCTTCTTGCTCATTGCACCCACTGGAAACAAACTTTGCCCATCTTATGTAACACATTGCTTCCCACTACTGATCTGTGGACTTTATCAGAGCAGTTATCAGCACCCCTCTATGCATTTCCCTCCAACCCCAGAATGTGTTCCCTTGTTACAAAGGCTATTCCACAAACCTATTGATGATGGCATTGACATCACAGCCTTGAGAGAAAGTTGGCAAAGGTGATGACACCAGCATTTCTTCACCACCTCCTACCCTCCCCAACCCCACACCCCACACCACCCCCACCCCACCACTAGGCTGCATCCTTCACCATTCACCTTGTCATGATCAACATGGTGATACTGTGGTATTTAACACAGGATCAGTTTGGCATTACCTCTACTCCTCTGGTGGATCTCACCTTACTCCACACTCACGCTGCTTTCAAACTAATTTTGGACTGCCTTAATTACAGTGAAATGTTTATTACTGTGATTTCTTCATTGCTTTCCTTCCCAAGGCTCTGCACTAGAAGATTTCTTAACCTTGTCAATTTCAAACTCTCTCAACTCATTATGTTCTCTTTCTTCTGGGTTCATTGCACTTTTAATATTAAACATTACCTCCATGTAATTTCCTCATAACATGGAAGTTGTCCTATTCATTCTTGCCATCAAGTGATCGCATTAGTCTGCTTCAATCACAGTTGAGGCCCTCCCCAAGATCATTTTCTTATGTCACTTACCATCAATACCCCAACCCTATCTCATATGCATTAAAAAAAAATCTATTGCCTTATACTTCTAGATTCTGCCTTTAAAGTCCAAACCATTTAGTCTTTGGTCCTCCATTTGTCAATATTTTCACAGTTAATTTACTCAATTGCCACCTTCACCTCCACTTTGGTTATCAGTGTCTAAATAAAACCATTATCCTTGGTCCCTCCCTCGTCCAAATGCCTTCATCTCTATTCACTGGAGGATTGCAGAGCTCGAAGCGGACAGTCAGTCATCAACTGTCAGATCTGACTGGACCAAAGTATAAATAATGTCTTGCTTCCATCAGTTAAAACTGCTCGCTGTTCCAGAATCATTCTGGAATACAAAGATAACCCAGCTTCTTTTCTCTATTGCAATCTATCTTCTTAAATCCCTCCTCTTACTGCCAGCCTACTTGCAAGTGAAATTAGTTCATCGACTTTCATGCCATTAAGATTGAAAAAAAGGATTCCAATCCCCACTTGAGACTCAATTCATATTGCCACTGCCTCTACCCCTTTCAGAACAGATAAGATTAAATTTGTGTACTCATAGCATTAGTGTCACAGTTAACCCCAAAGTGAACTTCCAACCTCAAATCATGCCATTACCAAGACTACATACTTCCACCACTGGAACTTTACCCAACTTCATCCTCTTAGCTCTCATTGAAATCCTCATACATTACTTCATTACTTGAAGATTTGACCATTCCAAAACACTCCAACCAGATATTTCACATTGTACCATTCATAAACTTGAGGTCATCCACAATTCAGATGCCAACTCAATTGCCTACACTCTACCCCAATTTTCTCCTTTGAAGTGAATCCGTAAAGCCCACTTTGGAATAAGTTTTAATCATATGACATTTTTCATGCAATTCCACGCCATACTTTATTTTTAAAATTCCTGTGAAGCATCTTGAAACTTTTAATTACTTTAACTGCACTATAACATTGTTCTTAAGAAGAAGAAACCTCAACAAATCTCTAGGTAACAACTCTTACCTTACTCTGCTAATCTGACCTTTTAATTCCCACCCTCTGCCTCCCTTCTCCCAACCATAATCAGAATCAGAAGGCTACTTGCTATTTAACATACTCATCTTTTGTCAATTGTTTTATGTGGAACCTAAAACTCTGTAAATATCAGTTCTTCCCTTACTTCAAAAACATTCAACTGAGTTAGCCAGACCTAGTTTGTTTTTAACAAAGCAATTACCAGTTCTTTCTGATTCGCTCACATTTGTGCTTGTCCTCAGTTACTGTATTCTTAAGGGCAGGTTCTTCCATCTATGGGGCAGTTTCCCTACAACTGACAAACCAACAGGCCTATGGTTAACTAATTTAACCCTCCCTTCCTAAGTAACAGTAACACAATTTTCCAGTCTAACAGCACAATTCTCAAAACAAAAAAAAAGCCTGAAAGATTATCAGGGTGTCTAAAATTTCATCTACTTCCTTTAATACCCTGTGGTGGAAATTATTAGGCCTTGGAGATTTATTTATCTATTCTAAGACCTATTATTTCCACTAGTAATTTTTATAAAGTTATATTGACTGAAGTTCCTCCCTTTGATTTATTTTTAGTACTTCATCGATCTTGAAGACTGTATCCTCTTTCCCGAAATAAGATGCAAAATATTTAATAACTCTCCCATTATCTTGTTAAATGATTATATCAAAATTATGCATGAGGTTAAAGCACAATATAAAATCTGGATTGTTAAGATTTTGAATCTAAGTACTGACTTTGCAAGGCAGCAATTAATGTACAAATTAATTCTAAGTAGTTAAAGATAGAAGCATTTACAGCTGTTTGAATACATGGAACTCCTTTTCCCCCCACTCCCCCTAATCAAAGAGTGCGTCAGAGGACAGCTAAGAGTCAACCACATTGCAATAGGTCTGCAATCACGTGTAGTACAGTACAAATTGTTGGAGTCAACCATCTCAACCCAGGACATCTTCAGCTACTTTAATGGCTTGCTTTCAATAAGCTGAGAAATGATTAGGTTCACTAATGATTGCACAATGTTGAACATCATTCATAACAACTCAGACACGGAAGAGGCTTGTGTCCATTTTCAGCAAGATCCAGACAACATCTAAGCTCAGGCTAGTAACATTCAGGTCCCACAAGTGCGAGGCAATAATCATCACCAACAAGAGAATCTAACCATCGCCCCCGAAAAAAAAAGGTAATATCATCACTAAATCTCCAACTTCCACAATCCTGGAGGTTACCACACTGACCAGAACTGATGCAGCCACAAAAATAATACAGCCAGTGGGCCAGGTCAAAAGCTTGAAATTCTGCGGCAAACTTATTTACTCCCCCCTCAAACTGTGTATACCACATTTCGAACACAAGTCAGACCTGTGGTCCAATTATACCAATGAGTGCAGTTCCAATAAGAAACTCAACACCACAAAGCCGCCCACTGATTCACCCTAACTCACCTGTACACAGTTGCAGCATGTACATGCTATCCTCGAGGGGATAGGGGAACAGACTCACCATGAATACCAAACATTGCCGATACTGTTCCTCTCCTGTGTAGCACAAGGGTCCATGCTATCAGACTGAACAAGTCATAAGAAGAAACAAAACGATGGGTCTGGCCTCATGAGTACATGGATCTGCAAGTAGTGAATTTGCAGGTAACAAGAATACTATGCAACTGCAAAAACTCTACAAGAATGCCCTTGAGAACACCTTCCAAATTGATTACGTTTACGGCATAGAAAGACAAAAACAGCTGTGCATGAGAACATCACTACCTACAAGTTCCCTTCCAAGCCAACACCATCCTAAATTGAAACTACATGACCTTTTTTTTTTACAGAATTTGGATCTTTCCCAACAGCATTGTGGTTGTACCTACAACAGATGTACTATAGCTGCTCAAGATGATCATTGATGGCTACTATCTCTAGTGCTATTGGGAATTGGTAACAAATGGTAGTCTTACTAGAAACATAACCAACAAAGAAAACATGTATACTGAACAAGATAGCAAGACTGCCAGAACCAAAAAAACAACGTCAACATAAAAACAATACGATTGAAAGCCTTAAGAAGTCCATGCACACAAAAACGAAACCCTCACCACACAAAAATATCCTCACCACCTCCTGCTCTAAAACAATTTAAGTCTTCCAGACCCAGTAGCTTCAAAGAACTGAAAGTTCAAAACTTGTATACAATTGGAAAAGAAAATAAAGATAGAAACTATCAAGAGCTTTGTAGATGTGTTTCAAGGAATACATGAAGTTCCTGAATTTCCTCACTGTATTAATCAAAAAAAATTACATTATAGGAAGCTGAGAGGGAATGAATGAATGCAAAAATAAACTCATACTCCTAAATAGACCGGAAAAATAATGCATCACCAGTTTCCCTGTTGGTGCATATAAGGCAGCAAAGTTTGTCCCAGCACAACGAATATGAAGAGATCAGATGCATCTATCTAGTGAGCATCTTTTTATACTAATGGTTATTGAATAACCTAATTTTGACAACATTTTGAAAAGTGTTCCCAGCAATCTAAAAATCTACATGTGCTACCAAGCTGACAAATGTAAAATAAAAAAATAAACAGAACACTGGAGGAAAATCAGCATCTGTAGAGATAGAAACACCGAGTCCAGTATGACTCTTCTCTATAGCTGCTAGACCTACTGAATTTCTGCAGTATTCCTGGTGTTTGTTTCAGATTTCCAGCATCGGCAGTACTTAGCTATTATCCAAACGTAAAATGCAGGACAGATCTCTGAACAATCTCAACATCTCGTGATACAGTCAAGACGCAAGGTGCATGTTGCAAGCTGAATCTAACCCAAAGTTCAGTGAGCTGACATTCAATCAACTGAGGTGTATTACAAGCTGCGAATGTCTATCTACATTAACAATGTGAAGGCGGTGGACTGAGGTGGACAAAGTCAAACATGACATCGCACCAGGTTATAGTCCAACAGGTTTATTTGAAACCGCAAGCTTTCGGAGCCCCTGCTCCTTCCTCAGGCAGATAGCTGGTGCTCCAAAAACTTGCAGTTTCAAACAAATCTGTTAGACTGCAACCCGGTGTCATGTGATTTTTTACTCTATTTGCATTAGTATATTTCTTAGAAATATGGGACAACTGCAAAAGACAGGAATTTATGATTTCACAAAACTGGTTCAAGTCTCAGTATACCATTCAATATTGATTGAAGCAGATTATTCATCTTCAAAAAATTAATTCCTTTTAAATGGACAGAAACAAGATTTTTTCCCACTTTTACACAAAACATTTATAACAAAACATAATTACAACTTGAATTCAATGCTCTGGAAGGAGAATTAGACCTAAACTATTTATCAAATGAGTAATAGTTGACCTTACGTAAAACTCTTGTGTGTTTTGGCCAAAAAAATCCAAACCTCATTCTACTGACCATTTACTGAGCATTGAAGTCAAACCCGTCCTGGTGCTGTTCAGCTCATGCAAGTCAACATGCACTCTAGTTATCACTTCAAATGGTGTGCGCATTGTGTTCTCGCCACTACAATCCTCTAACATGACACATGGAGATGCTGGCGTTGGACTGGGGTGGACAAAGTCAGAAGTCACAAAACACCAGGGAGCCATGAGCTTTCGAAGCACTGCTCCTTTGTAAGTTCCTTCACCTGAGAAAGGAGCAGCACTCAAAGCTTTTGATTTCAAATAAGCCTGACAGACTATAACTTGGTGTTGTGCGATTTTTGAACATGACATGGCATTAAAATATATCAGCAGGTAACCTGCTCAGTTCATAAAAGTTGCTGAGAATGCACAAGACATGATTCTGCAGCATTTCCAGAATTCAAGATAATAGAAAAAGCTCCCTACATAGCTTGGGAAATTCCAAACAAAATGAAACACATACAGAGCAAAGACTACTATATGGTCACAGTCAGAAAATGAAATAGTGAAATATGTCTACGAAAATCACCAAAATCAACTTTAGTTTCTCACTGATCTTTCAGAATTCTCACCTTCAAACAAGCAAAATTATGCATTGCAAAGTTTTAGGCCAGCCCTGGATGATGCAAAAGGTCTATTAGCAGATAGAAATTTGTACTGCAATAGAGACCAAGATTTCATGGTAACTCCCAGCTGAACTCGATGATAGTTCATCGGATTTCAGTAGCTTATAATGAAACATTGACAAAAGAATCAACATACATTGGCCTTTTTTAGAGGAACATGGCTGACACTCAAGGGTTTTGACATGTCAATCAAATGGTGAGGAAGGGATTCTATGATTTTATGAATAAGTTGAGAAAGAAAACAGTTATGAAGACAACAGGCTATGAATGGAGCAGCTTCATCATTGTGCTGTCATCTGTGCCTGCTGGGGCAAAGCTTAAGCCAACACTGATATTTGAGAGAGAAAAACAATCCCAAAGCAGCAATTCCCAAAAGGAGTTCTGTTCACCTTCAAAGAAAGGCAGAAAGCAGAAGAACCAAGTGGGAGCGTGAGAGGAAGGGTAGAAAATATAGTCCAGTAATTTTGGATTTTCCAACGACAAAAAAAAAGAAATAAAATCTTAGGTATAGGTAAGCAGAAAATCGGAGAAGTATGCTATTTGGCCCTTCAACCCACTTTGCCATTCAATATAATGGCTGATCATCCGATTCAGTATCCTCTTTCTCCCCGTATACTTTGAACCTTTAGCACCACAAACTAACTCCTTGAAAACAATGTTTTGGCCTCAAGTGATTTCTGTGGCAAAGAATTCTACAGGGTCACCATTGTGTGTGAAGAAATGTCTCCTTAGCTCTGTACTAAATGTTCTATCCCATATTCTTTAGACTGTGATCCCTGATTCTGGACTCCATAAACCATAGGAGCAGAAATTAGGCCATTCAGCCCATCGAGTCTGCTCTGCCATTCAATCAGGGCTGATAAGTCTCAATTCCGTTCTCTCGCTTTCTCCCCGAAATCCTTGATCCCCTTGACAATCGAGAACCTATCTATCTCAGTCTTAAAAATACTCAATGACCTGGCCTCCACAGCCTTCTGTGGCAATGGATTCCAAACATTCAGTACTCTTTGGCAGAAGCATCTCCTTATTTCCGTCCTAAAAGGTCTTCCCTTTACTCTGAGGCCGTGCCCTCGGGTCCTAGTCTCTCCTACCAATGAAAACATCTTCCCAACATCAACTCTATCCAGGGCATTCAGTATGTTTTAATTAGATCACCCTCATCCTTCTAAACTTCATCACATATTAGCCCAGAATCCTCAAATATTCCTCACATGTTAAGCTTTTCACTCCTGGGACCATTCTCCTGAATCGCATCTTGACACGCTTCAGGCCAGTTCCTCCTTCCTGATATGGGGCACAAGACTGCACACAATACTCCAAATGTGGTCTGACTAGAGCCTTATAGAGCCTCTGAAGTACATCCCTGCTTTTATATTCAAGTCCTTTTAATGCCATCATTGCATTTGTCATCCTAACAGCTGACTCAACCTGCAAGTTTACAGAGACTCCATGGTCAATGGGGGACATCCTTCCTATAATCTCGTACTGTTAGAATTTTATAACTTTCTATGAAAATCCCCCTCATTTATCTCAACTTCAATTAATACAGTTTAATGTTCATGTGTTAGTCCTGCCATCCCAGGAATCAATCTGGTAAACCTTTGTTGTACTCACTCCATCCTCAGATTAAAAATGCAGGCAATGTACCAGGTGCAGTCTCTTCGAGAGCCTTTACAACATTCTCATCTGGGACATCAAGTTATCACACCTTGTCAATACTGTTCCTGAAGGTGGATCTCAAAAATGCGATTTTGCAGCGTTGTTCAACCACAGAATGACTGTCTGCCACTCAAGGGCATCAGGAGAAAAAGTGGAAAGACTAGATGAGTGGAAGAGAAGAAATTCACCAAAGGTTTGCATACAAACTTCAACATTAGTAATCTTCGCAAACCCTGGGGAGGTTTAGGATTAAATCAGAATGGAGATTGTGAAATGTTTCAAGAAAGTTGAGCTATCCAAAGTATAGATTCATAAAGTGCACAAGAGACACTTCTGCCTATTGACTCTACACCAACAAAAACTAAATGGGCACTAATCCCAATTTCCTGCACTTGTCCCATATCCCTCTATGTTATGATATCTGAAGTGGTCATCCAAATTTTTAAAGGTTGTAAGGTTTCCAGCCTGCACTACCTTCTCAACCAGATTCCCAGCCACTGAGGCAGAAAAGTTTTTTTCCCCAGATCCACTCTGAATCTCCTACCCCTTAACTAAAAGGGTATGCCCTCTTGTAACTGACCCCTCAACCAAGAAGAGCAGTTGCTCTCTACTCACCCTGTCCACACTCCAAGTTTTATGCACCAACAACCATGTTCCCCTTTAGTCTCTTCGACTCTAAACAAAACAATCCAAGCCTATCTAAGCTCAGTTTCTCCATCCCTGGCAATATCCTGGTGACCACCCTCTGTACCCCCTCTAGTGTTATGACATACTTCCTATAGTGAGGTGACCAAAACCGTACACACTAAGGCCAAGGCCTAAAGCTCTGTACAACGCCAACATTACCTACTTCCTATACTCTATGTTACACTGATAAAAGGAAGTGTCCCGTATGCAGTCTTAATAATCCTAGTCACATGCTCTACCAACTTCAGGGATCAGTGAATAATTACACTAAGATCCCTGTGTTCTTCTAGTCTCCTGCCATTCATTAAGTACTCCCTCATTTTGTTGTTTCTTCCAAACTGCTTCACCTCGCACTTATCAGGGTTAATTACCAACTGCCACTGGTCTGCCCATCTGACCAACCGATTTATCTTCCTTTAACCCAGAACCATTTTCTTCTATATTAATCACTCTACCAATCTTGGTGTCCCTTGCAAATTTGCATATTCACCTATTGTTTGTACACATTACACACAGTGGTACACTGGGATCCTTGTGGTACACTACTGAACACCGGCCTCCAGTCATTCGAACAGCCTTCCATCACTAATCTTTTAAGTCCTATTAAACCAGTTTCTGATCCATCTCTCCAAGTTTCCCTCAATTCCATGTGCTTTAACCTTCTCAAATTAATCTCCCATGTGGGGCCTTGGCAAAAATCTGAATGACCTTTAATTCAAATCCATTTATAAACAACCCTAACTTTGAGTTAGAGATACACAATTTGGATAGTTACCCAGGAAGTGTTGAACGGCTAGAGACCATGTTAACTCCTAAGTAATGATAATCCTGGGCCCCCTCAATCTCCAACTCCCCATCGACATTATGACTACACCCCATCACCCATTCTATTAAATGCTATCTCACTGATTCACAGGACTCTCTATACCTCTCAGTCAACCACCACCTTTGCTCCCTCACCCACATGCCAAACTACCTCACCCATTGCCAACCCCCCCAATTACCCATCTGCCAACCTACCTCTTAACCAACCAACAACCAACCCCATTAACCACCTGCCAACCACATAATCCCACCTACCACTTTACCAATTATCCCCCCTACGACGCCACCCCCTCACCTACCTGCTATACTACCCTCTTTCTAATTTGATATTTTTACCCCTCAACCACCTGCTGCCAAACTCCCTTACTAGCTGAGAGCATTAGTACCTTACCCATCGTACACACTGTCATGACCACATGTGAAAGTTCTGCATCACCTATAGACATAACTTTAATTCCAACATATACTTTCTTTTCAAGAGAGCGCTAAGATGGCCATTTTGACACTGGATGGAAATTCAGTAGCTGTCTGTAAAGAAATTCTGGAATGTTACACCTGTACAAAGACAGGGAAACTTTGAACAGAAAGTCAAAAACTAAAAGAGACAAGCAGAGGCTAATTCCTAAACTGCGACTCAGCTATCTGCTGCAGCAGGTTTGTGCTTTTACCCTTCCAGGGAAAACTGAGGGGTTAAAAATGATTTTCAACCTTGGTTTGTGTGTCAGTGGCCGAACATTATAGTGTGTGAACTACAAAGTTTGATTAAATTGGCTCCTTTTAAAACATATATGTTGCAACCAACCATAGAGGTGGGTGACTGGCTAATTAATCCCTCCTCATCCAGCAGTTTAACTATAACAAATTGAGGAAATTACCTCATGGCCCGATCATAACACTAATGTAGCCCCTCTCCCATATACCTTACACACCCCTCTACTGCCCGTAGCTTTGGGTATTTAAAGTGGCCTTTGACAGATTTATGCTGGCACCATTAAAGTAAGGGCATGCATGGCTTTCACGTAGGATTCTTCACACCAGTCCCTGCAGGGATTCCCACTCATGGTGAGTTCAGCACGATCCTCCATTGGAAGCTGAGCCACTAACTTCTCAGAGGGGTAACTGGTAATTCTCTTGTTAAATCAGAGTTGGACTCCACCCCAGATTAGAGGGTTTAGTTCATCAGATGTATCAGAAAAACAGCCTCTTGTTTTATCGATTTGCCTCATCTCAAATGGTGCATTGAGATGAACCGAGCTCTCAATGCCAACAAATAAAGGAACTCATTATTGACTTTCAGTAGGATGTATTTTAACCTTCTCAAATCAGTTTCCCATGTGGGACCTTGTCAAAAACTTTGCTAAAATCCATATCAACCACATCAACTGAATTTCCCTCGTCCACACACGATCACATTTTCAGAAAACTAACAAATTTGTTCGGCATGACTTCCCTCTGACAAAACCATTGTAATGTTAAAACATTAAATTGCACTCTCTCTCCGGACATTAATGTAATGTCAAAGCATTAAACTATGCATCTTTCTCCAAGAAGCTGAACATTCTGAAAGTGTATGGTGGGATGACATTCTTTCTCAAAGACAGCATGCAGGAATTTAGATGACTATCAACTGTAATCCACACTTCATTTGGGCTGCCATTTATTACCATTCTACTGCTATTGTCAAGCTCTCTTCCCTTCCATTCAGAAATACTTTCATAGCCATCACCCAGCCAATCAAATTCATTTGCAAGATCATCCCCCTGATACTGAAGTATATCACACAGACATCGTGCAGGGAAGTAGCAAAGCCAAAACTTGTTTGCAGAGCCGCCCTGAAGCCAAGACATCACACCCACACTGTCTTGGGTAATCACAGTCAGGAAATTATTTGTACAACAATTCCCCAGGATTAGGGCATTTACATTATCTCTGAGGATGACCTCATCCTACCATTATTGTATCCGGGGTAATGTGTGGTTATAGAGGTGGAAGCAGCTGGAGTACCTGTGAGCATTACCAACTGACCTGTATAAAGGGGATGTGTTTCCTTCGTTCAGGGCTTCTCAACTGGACTTCGCATGTGTATCAAAGGGGTCACCTAGCTTGTACAGGCTTTAATAAACTTAACTGTTTGCAGAAGTTGGAGTGTGCGAATTGCACCTAGTGTGAAACCTCAGGAAAAGAACCTAACACCAATGTTGACTATCCCTAATTAACCAATGCCTTTCCAATTGGCTATTAATTTGCTCCTTCATAAATTTTTTTTATTAGTTTCCCTACCACTGACCAAGACTCTAATTTCCTGATTCAGCTCTACCACTCTTCTTGAAAAGTGGAACCACATTAGCCATCCTCCAGTCTTCTGGCTCTTCCCCTGTGGCCAGAGAGGAATTAAAAATTTGAATCACCTGCAATTTTCTGCCTTGTCTCCCACAGCAGCTTGGAATGCAATTCATTCGGGCCAGAGGATCAGTCCGTCTTTAAGTCCGACAGAGCCTCCACTTCCTCCTCATTTCCTATTCCAAACTGTGAAAGTTCCTCATGGTCCCTTTTCCCAAATTCTGTACTTATGTCCTCTTCCAGAGCGAAGACTGAAGAGAAATATTCATTGAACGTCCTTCCAATATCCTGTGGCTTCTCGCACAGTTTGCCCTTCTGGTCCCAAAGGGGCCCTACTCTTCCCCAGTTAACCTCTTGTGATAGTTGGTTAGCTCATAACTCTTAAAAATCAAATACTGGGGGGGGGGGTGGGAAAGAGGGAGCAGCAAAACAACAGCGCTTCACAGAAATCACATTAATGATATTACCCAGTACGCCTGCAGGATAACCAAACAGCTCAGCAAGCTAACCAACTACCTCAGCCACAACCAGAGCTACAGACCTTTGCGAAAACCTTAATAATCTCCTGCCTTTGGTGTATTTTAAAAATGTCCTAGGATTCTCCCTAATCCAGTTTGCAAGTCATTTTTCATGATCCCTTTTTGCTCTAATAGTTTTCTTAAGTTCTCCCCTGCACTTCCCATATTCCACTCAGCGCATAGCTGAATTGCTCCCTTTGGACTTGCTAAAAGCCCTACTCCTCTTCCTTACCCAGTCCTGAATTGTCCTGACATCCAGGGTGCTCTTAATTTATTGCTCCGACATTTCTCTCCAAGGATACATGTTGGATCTGTACTCTCCCCAGCTCCTTTTTGAATGCCCCCCACTTACCCTCAAAGAGCTGATCCCAGTCAACTGTGTTCAGATCCTGTTTCATTTTAATAAAATCTGCTTTCTCCTAGCCCTATCATTTGTTAGGCCATCCTTTTCTTTACCCAGAACAAATTTGAACAGTATCACATAGTGGTTGTTATTACTAAAATGTTAACCCACTGCCAATTCCAACACTTGCCAGGCTTCTTTCCTTAGAACCAGATCCAACACTGCGCTATCCCTTATTGGAACTCTTCCATATCTTCTCTCCTTACTGCAGTAATTGACTCCTTAGTCAATTGTGCTACATCACTACCCTTTCTATACCCTCCTCTGTATCGCCTCAACATCCTATACCCCAGAATGTTGAGTTGCCAGTCCTGATCTTCTCTCAACCATGTTTCTGTGATGGCCACAATATCATATTTACATGTGTCAGTCAACACTATTAACTCAACAGTCTTACCTATTACACTTGTAACATCAACATAAAAACTATTCAGCCTTGCCTTACTTTACTGACTCAACATCACTGAAATTGATGTGCTTCCACTGCTGTAGCATAATGTCTCTTTTTCATCAATATTCTATAACCCCTCCCACCAGACTAGTTTAATCTCCTCCCATTAGCACTAACATCCTTGATTCAGGTGAAACACCATCCCATTTGTACATGTCCCACCTTCCCCAAATTCAGTCCCAGTGAACCAGGAACCTAAAACCCTCCTTCTTGCACTAACTTTCGAGCCACACATTCATCTGCCCTAATTTCCTATTTCTATACTCACTTGCACACTTGATAGAAAAAACTGATTACTTATGGAATGATATGGTCAATGATGGCATTTTTGCTGATAAATTACACCATGAATTAAGATGATCAGGAGTTATTTGGTTCAAAGGTCAAGGAGGAAGGTAATTTTAATGGATTTTCATTACACATTCTGTATGTTCTGCTGTTAAGCAGTATGCTTAAAAACAGAATGAAATTGTGTAAATTTGAATATGGCTTTGTTTTTGAGGAATTTCATTTCTGTATTTAACTCTCAATCTTCAGATGTTATTATTTAAAAAATTACAACTCAAGAATGAAAATACTTTGATTTTTGTGGGCAGGGTTGGTAAGAAGAATCTCTGGCCTAGTAATTCTGCAATACAGTGAGATAAGGGGAGGTAAGCTTCAACTCATTGAAAATATTTCACATCCACAAGCAGATTCCTTAGTTTCTGACTAAAAAACTAGCTTAAAAAAAAATCAACTTTTACATGAGCATAGACAGTAATTTTGCTACATTGCCCATTTTCAGAAACATGCACATATCACAGATCTCTTAAAAACGTATTTATTGCTACTACACTTAAAGGAAGCTTTTACTACTTTTTTTTTTCCAAATATGATCTGCACTTACCAACCTGGTTCAGAGGTGAAGTAAAGCAGTTACCAAGCCAAGTTAGCTTTCCAAACTGGAGATAGAGTAATCTAATAATTGACAATAAATTTGTAACCAAGTAGGATTTAGCTCTTGTCAAGTTTGGAATAGTACAGATGACTCTTAAGACACAAGCACCAGTAGGATGACATATCGGAGTACTTTAGGAAAGCTTTGGTTCTTCTGTTAGTGATCGCGCATCCCTTATAAATCAACTGCCCTTTATGTCGTGTCACCTACAGTAACAATTCTACACTACCAGTGCCTCTGCATTGGATTCTCTCCAATTTACTTCAGACAGCGGTGTTATCAACAAACTACTGATCAGGTCAAACACAGGTAGTTGTGGTATAATGCAGGTTTCGGCAACGCAATTTAGCTATAACGTTGCTAAAGAAATAGGGAACAGTATTTTGGAGATCACTTACCTCGTTGACAACAGTGCAATTTCAGTGAGGATCGGTTCATGCACTTCGTCCTGTGCATGCACCAATGGGTGCGCCGAAATCTCCGCCCCATTCTGCATGTGTCAGTGTTCTTGCCATTCTGTGCATGCTCCCGTGCCTGCGCACGTGCGATATTGGTGCTGGTCTTCGTACTGCTCCGTGAATGAGCGATGAGTGCCCCAGTTTTCATGCCATTCTATGCATGTGCCAATGCCAGCTGCCAACAGAGCAGCTGAGAGAGGTACTGTATAGAGAGCAGCTTTATTACATTTTTAAAGTGTATTGTGATAACTTTTTGTTTTGTTAATAAATAGGATTTTAACCTTCACTCAGGCTGTGCTATACTTTGCATTACACTTTTGGGCGAGGTTTGAGCAATCGTGAGTGATGCTTTTTGCCAACCTCATTTTTCCCATAGGCCCCATTATTTGTATTAAGCGAGGTTTTGTTTGAACAACTACTGAGTTATAGGAGAACTACCCACACTGAATTAATTGACAAGGTTGAGGAATTATGTATTAAGGATAAAACGAACATTAAATATGTAAAATGACGACAAACTTTTTTAAAAAATCTACTACCTGCTCAACTTGCAGTTAGAGTTGGCTAGTCAAAAGGTTAATACATGTACCAGTACTACTTTCACTTATTTTCTCTCAGAGCCAGTTGAGAATTGAAACCTTTCTCTAAGGGCAAGACTCCAATGTCTCTTTTCCTTCCCCTCCCTCTTCATGAAAGCTGAATTGCATGATAACACTTGGACAGACATAACATGCAAATATAATTATCCCTCAATTTTCCATTTTGCATACACTAGTGGGGATTGTACACAATAAGTCTTCCTGGTATATCAAAAACATTATTTGGAAGTCAAGAAACAAAACCTACCGTCTACAAACCAGGCATACATGGTACTGAGAAACTATTTTAAACCCAATCCAGTTTCATTTTTTGCAATATATGATTTAACAATTTTATTGCTAAAGTTTGCCTGCTGCCATATTCCTCTACAGCAACAACAACTCACCTTTGTTTCACCTTTTGCCAGTTGAATAATTGATGGCTCCAAATTTGCACTGGATGCAATTTAAGTTACTTTCCACCAAGCACAAGGAGCTCAGAATGTGCATTCAGCAACATGGCCACTAATACACTAGACTAACCAAGATTATACAACACAATGCTTCTTGCTCACTCTCCGGAAGATTGAAGTAAAACTTTCTACATCTTAAATACTCCTGATAATGACATCAGAAATGCTAGTTTAAATGTATACTTGACAATTTTTAATTGCAATTATTTTCAATAATTGCAATTGACAATTTTAACTGCTTTGTGCTCAACTCCCTATCATTTAAACCTGCTACTTATTTCCCACTTGTCAGTAAATAAACCATTGTAGAATGGCTACACAAGAATTTAAATTGCAGTACTAACATACAAACCGGAGAATGCCATTCAACCAGTTGAGCCTTGCTCCACTATAATGGTTGATCAGAACCTTAACTCTATTTACTCCATACTCCTAATATCACCAGCAAATAATGTATCACAGTTTTGAAACATTCAATTAATCCAGCATCAGTGCCTTTTTGAGGAGTTAGTTCCATATTTGCACAACTCTTTGAAGTAATGTGTCCTAAGTTCACTCTAAAATGCTACGCCCCAATCTTAAAACTGGTGTGCCAAGAGACATTCGTCATAGCTCATCTATTAAATCATTTTCATTAACTCAATTAGAACTTAATTATCGCAACACAGAACTGCAAACCAATTTTATCTACTTTGTCCTTTCATTTTTTTTTAAAGCTTTGGTATCATTCGAGTGAATGTATCTTTGAGGTCTGGAATTTAAAAAATGTACTCCAGATGCAGCTTACCCAAGGTGGGGGGGGGGGGGGGAAAGAAAGAGGTATTTTTATCCTTTCTATCCGCCTCAATCCTGACAAATTTTTTTTAAAATGGAGATTTGTTTTTAAAATGTTAGTTTAAAATCATTACAAACAACTTACCAGGTAAAGGACAGAGACTTCTGTTACATTTTTCTTTTTCGGTCAAGGTACATGTCAGTGTACTAAATTAACAAGGATTTTTTTTCTGACAAAGCACCAGACCTAAATGTCTATAGTGAGATTCATTCTCAGTTGTAGAACAAATGTGGCAATTCTTTGACACCTGTAGGCAGATTGCCAGCAAATTCCTTTTTCACTAAGCTGATACAGAAATAATGCAAATCATTCAGGGCTTTCGGATGTCAAACCTCCAAAGACATTATCTGTCAAAAGTGATTCCTGATTTTGTAGCAAATCTCAACTCAATTTCTACCTCTCATGACAAATTGCCACATTTTCTGAGGCATTATTGATGGTCAAATGCTTGACAATGTTTTTCCAAAAATTCCTTGGCTGGTGTTTGAGTCACATGTAATAAAACATGGAAACATTCAGTAATGTGTTTTCAGAATGGCAGTGCTGCATGAGAAGTCTGCATATCTGCTAAGTGGGTGACTATAGGAAAAAGGAAACAGGAGACAAATGTAGCTTAAAATTTCAAACACTGATTTGTGGTACCTTTGGTACCATGAGTAGAGTCAAATAAAAACACATCCATCTGCACTCTACAGTATAGATTAAAGTGAACTTCCAAAACACCTTTACTAGAGTCACAATCCAATAACCAATTCACAACCCAATTACAGGTGTACGGGTATAAATCAACCAACCAATCAGGTTGATATGTTAAAAGCACAAATGCAACCTGTGTATGAATATACGCACCTTGGACTTCATTAACCACTTGATACTCAAATAGAATGAGATGATTTTTATTGCACTGAAAAACACTCACCTTTCTTAATTTATCACAGTGTCTCTGTACTTCAATACCACGGAGTACTGCGAGAAACCTTTTAACCGCAAAATTCAGTTATAATCATTCCTGTAAAAAAAAATTAAAAGTTGCTGAAAAACTTGCCTCATTTTATTTTTATTTAAAACAGTGCTTCCATTTTACTTTTAATAGTATTAGAAAATTGGCATTAGTCGTACTGGATATCAACTGAAGAAAACCAGAATGCGTGAATTTTGACAATATTTAGTAAGTACAAAAATTACTTGGAGGGAAAAAAACTTCGCTTTTCAATATGGTTTCTCCACCTTCTTGGTCACCAAACCAAATGTAACCAAAAGTCAACTTGCATCAGACCACAAGGCAGTCATGGCTACTTTGATAGCAGCCACCATCAAGGACCCTAAAGGGTCAGCTTTAAGTTGGATTTTAACTCAGACTTCCCTCCCTCTTTTTTTCTGCTGAAATAGCAGCACAAAACAGTGACGCAATCCCAACGACAGCTACTACTTAAGTTGGTGTGTCCCAGAAAATGCCAATTTGACAAGTAATGGTTTTATGGCACAGTAGAATTGTCCCCATCTCTGGCTCAGAGAACCCAGATTCAAATCTCACTTGCTCCAGATATGTAAATGTTTGAGCAAGTTAATTAAAATATGTACAACTGAAAAGCAGGGTATTCATCTCTGTAAATCCAAGATATGTGTGATGAAATTCAAACTTGACATATGTCTGTTCCAACAATCAGCAACGCTGACGTCAAAATAAAAACCCAGAGAAATATCAAATGTTCAATGCTTTTAACACCCAAAATAAGAAACCTGCAATTTAAGCCCAACTGTCAACTGAAGAAATTGTCATTATGTTTGCTTTATGCAATCTAAAAATACAAATCATACAAAGGAGGAAAGAGTTTATCTTAAAGAAAAGAGATGCTTTCTCTTGCCATGTTTTTCTTTCAAGTCACGACAGAAGGAAAACAGGTAATCCAGGTAATTACAGGTCGGTGAGCCTGACATCAATGGTGGAAAGCTATTGGAGAAGATACTGAGAGACAGGATTTATTCACATTTGGAAGTGAACAGATTGTTAGTGAGGGGTTTATGCAGGGAAGGTCACGTCTCACCAACCTGATTGAGTTTTTATGAGGTGGTGACAAGAATGATTGATGAGGGAAGGGCAGTGGATATTGTCTACATGGATTTTAATATGGCATCTGGTATGGCACCTCACGGCAAGCTGGTAGACTCTCATGGGATCCAGGGTGAGCTGGCTCGATGGATACAAAACTGGCTTGGTTATAGAAAAGTATAGCGGTGAGAGTGTACTTTTTGGAATGGTGTACCACAGGGATCATTGTTGTTTGTAATATGCAAAATGAAGCATAATGTAGGTTGTCTGATTAGTAGGTTTGCAGATGACATTAAAATTAGCAGAGTTGCAGTTAGTGAGGAGGACGATCAAAGGATACAGCAGGATATAGATCAATTACAGATTTGGGCAGAGAAATAACAAATGGAATTTAATCCAGACAAATGTGAGGTGATGCATTTTGAAAGATCAAATTTAAGTGTGAATTACACAATAAATGGCAGAACCCCAAGGAGTGGTGACAGAGGGATCTGGTATACAGGTTCACATATCCCCAAAGTGGCAACACAGATAGATAAGGGGGCTAAGAAGGCATACTTGCCTTCATCAGCCAGGGCATCAAGTATAAAAGTTGGCAAGTTATGGTATGGCTGTATAAAACTTTAGTTAGGCCACATTTGGAATAATGCATACAATTGTGCCACACTACCAGAAGGACATGGATGCTTTGGAGAGGGTGCAGGGAAGATTTACCAGGACGTTGCCTTTTCTTGAAGGCTTTGTTGACGAGGAGACATTGGATAAACTCGGACTGTTTTAACTGGAAGGACAAAGGCTGAGGAGCGACCTGATAGAGGTTTACAAATTGCTGAGGGGGCACAAATAGAGTGAACAGTCAGAGGATTTTCCCCAGGATGGGAAGGTCAACTACAAAGAAAGCACAGGTTCAAGTTTAGGGGAGAAGTGTGGGAAAAAAAAAGTTTTCATAGAGGGTGGTGAATGCCTGGAACACACAGCAGGCACATTAACAACAGTTAAGGAGTATCTTGATAGACACGAATGAGAGGCAAACAGAAGAATAAAAACTATGTATGGGTAATAGGTAGAGTCTAAATAAGGATTAGGAACCAGCATTACCCTGGTGGGCCAAAGGCCCTGCTCCTGTGATGTTATTGACATGTGGTGGTGAACTAGTTACAAAAAAAAAGCCAACAACCCACACAGACTCTACCTGAAGGTCCATGAAAATCAACAGGAATAAACCGTTTCAGAAGGGGTCAAGAACGTGAAGAATACAAGCTTTCAACAGCTGCAAACAAGTTAACTGCATTGTTCCTGCAACAACATTCTAATCGGTTTGAGATTCATACCTTCCCGTTCTTTAGTTCTCATGTTGTCCTTGGAGATTGTCTACAAAGTTAACTTTGTGAATGTACTACTTTCAGTGAGACTTCATTATAGATGCCATCATATTCTTTATTACAACTAATCCACAACTCACTCCTTGCAAGCATCATGTCCACCGTTTATACAACACCTCGTTTTCAGTTAATAAGTAGTACAGGAACAAATGGATGACCTTGCTTATGTTTATTTTTGGTATCAAAGTAACACAGCTGCTTGCAGCATTTCAACTGCTATCAGAGCAGTTGGTACCTCATGGGCTATGTATGTTTTACAGCCCATCATTTGTGTAATTTCTCTGGAGTTTTTAAATCTCAATTTTCAATCATTTCACTACAAACAACAGCTCAAGCTGCCACCACTGCAGCAGAAACTCTTTACTGCCTTTGGACCAAAATTACTCTTCACCTTAGTGCCTGGGCTCAGATCGTGTCAACTATTCAACAAAAAAGATTTTTTGACAGCCAAGCCTTACCCCATCTCAAATAGCTGCACACAGATCTTCAGTCACTGGATAGTAATTTATGTCACATATTGAAAACCCTAGTTACAATGCTCAGTTCAAATCAGAAAACTAGAAGGACCTTCATATGTTCCTTGGCTTGCACAGCAGCACAACAAAACACAAGACATCAGTGAGTGCAAAGGATTAAATTTTGCAGTTAGAATCAGAGACAAAAAACATCTGGCCATTTTGTCTCTACCAAATAGGTATCCCAATTACTTGAATTTACTTGCTCCTTCCTCAGGGTCCCATAAATTCCAGTGTTCAAATTCTAATTATCTTTTGAAATATAACTCTGTGCACACAATCTTCTCAAATCCCTGTCAGGTTGTTTGCCCATTATCTCGAAATTGTGCCCATCTTACACCTTCTACCAGCAGAAACAGTTTCTCTCCAGCTGCTCCTTCGAAACTATGCAAATAACTCCTTTAATCTTCTTCCTCTAAGGAGGACTCTAATCTCCCTCCTATCATAAAGGATAGTGTGAAACTTGAAAGGGTTCAGAAAAGACTTACAAGGATGTTGCCAAGTTTGGAGGGTTTGAACTACGGGGGAAAAGAGATTGAATAGACTAGGGCTATTTTCCCAGTAGCAGTGGAAGCTGAGAGGTGACATATAAAGGTTTATAAATTCATGAGGGGTACGGATAGGGTTAATACACAAGGTCTTTTCCCTGGGGTGGGAGAGTCCAGAACTAGAGGTCATGGGTTTAGGGTGAGGGGGAAGATATAAAAGGGATCTAAGGGGCAACATTTTCACTCAGAGGGTGGTGCATATATGGAATGAGCTGCCAGAGGAAGTAGAGGCAGCTGGTGTAATTGCAACATTTAAAAGGCATCTGGGTGGATATAGGCCATGTGCTGGAAAATGGGACTAGATTAGTTTGGGATATCTGGTCAGCATGGACAAGTTAGACTGAAGGGTCTATTTCCGTGCTACACATCTCTAGGACTCTCCAATGCCATTCTAAAGAATCGCATCTGTATCTCTACTCGATCTGAGAAAATATACAAGGTATAAACTGGTAGGAAATGAGTTAAGTTTTGAGTTTTGTGAAACAAGAGGCTCAGCTGAGCATGACTCAGATCAGCTGAGAACTTGCAGTTAACAATGGGGTGCTGGAGGCAAGGGCAATGGATTAACAAGGTGGGAAAGCGTTCATTTATGTACAGCCATTTAACAATATTGGAAGCAAGGTCAGTTTAACAAGATGAAAAGTATTCATTATGTGAAGCCAGTTACGGTTAAGAACATTCAATGTGTAACAGCAGATGGCTTAATCTTTACTATTGACACTTGCTGATTGTAACAGTCAGTCACTCACTCAATCAATATGTATGTTGCCTTATCTGAATGTTCCTCCCCGTAAAATGACTATATATAATTTATTAAAAAACTGCTCTTCCAGAGAAGACCGTAAACTCATGTTCCTGTGCACAAGGGTGACTGTTCACACGCCCTCTCTCCAGGGTCTGGAATAAAGATGAAGGAGGTAAAACTCTACTGTGTCTGAGCATTTTGTTTCGACTGAGGCGGCAAAACGGGACGATAGGTCTTCCACAGATTTGGATAGTACTCAAGGCCTTGCCCAGCAATTCATAAAAGATGTACCATGTTTTCACATTACCAAATTATCCCTGTTTTTATACTACATGGACCTATTTCTAAAGCCACAGATGCCATAGGTTCAACAGATTTCTTTGCTTTTAAAACTGAAAGGATAGCAACAATGTGAAACCTTGTTGTTACTGCAATTCTTCATGGTAAAAGTGACAAAACATTTAAACATTTTTTACATGAACATGACCACACTGTTAGAAAGAACATGCACCACTTGACCAATTAGTGGCACTGTAACTATTAATCAAGTGAAACATCCTGCCCAACAGACATCATTTCAAACAATGTAGTAACTATTTTTAATTTTTCATTCAAATGCCTGCCTACATTATATGCTTAAATCCTGGAATAGGGCTTGACCCCCGTGGAAGATCTGTTTGAGGCATGATGGCAGATCCCTGCAACTATGTCAAGCTCAGGTTTCTAACCTAGTTTAGAATTTAATGTACCAAAGGGTAGTTGAAACTTCACGGAGCTAAGATTTCCATGATATTTCAATGATATAAAAATGTCTCAATACCCAAATTTCAAACGTGGAACAAAGGATCACCCGTAAATGAAATAAAGGAGACTCTTAATTTATATCATGCAAACTAACTTTAGCTTTCCAGCTTATTTAGAACAAGAAAAAATTACAGCACAGGAACAGGCTCTTCGGCCCTCCAAGCCTGGGCCAATCCAGATCCTATCTAAATCCGTCACCTTTTTTCTAAGGATCTGTGTTTCTCTGCTGCCTGCCCATTCATGTATCTGTCTAGAAAACATACACGTTCCAAGTGGATGCGCCAAGAGTCCATGTAATTTACAATAAATTTCTTTTAAAATCTGCTTGAAGAAATAATCACTTTTCATACCTTTCCCTGCATCTACTTTGTTGTTTATGATTAGATTAAACTAGATTCCCTCCAGTGTGGAAACAAGCCCTTCAGTTCAAGAATTCCACACTGACCCTCTGAAGCGTAACCCACAAAGACCCGTTTCCCTCTGACCAACGCACCTAACATCTAGCATGGCCAAGTCACCTGACTGGCACATCTCTGGACATTGTTACAGGCAAATACTACACAAAGTGTCATGCCTTCGTTTCACTTTGCAGAAATCACAAAAGGCCAAAGTAACTGCCAACTCATACAAGACAAAGATTCTAAACAAAAAAAACTTTCCTGCAAACACTGCAAGCCCACTCCTAGAAAGTCAAAATTTTAATCCAAAATTTTAATCAAAACTTTTCAAAAATCAATGACTTGTTAACAAAACACTACATCTTCCAGAACAAATCACCAGAAACCAATGAACTAAGAACACAATTGGGGACTCACTGAACAAGAGGTCAGGCTAATTTCAAGTATTAAGCCACGATCTGATGATATGAAATTAGTCTTTTACAGCCAAGTAAATTGACCTTTATTTATTTACCACCAAATGTAACATTATAAACAGATTCTTGAAGCTGAATAGTTAATAATCATTTGTTGAAAAATATTAAATACTTTTAAATTTGTCAGCAGACAAGCATGTTTACACCTGGGGAAAAAAAATTCACTTTTACTCCTGAACAGGTTCCTTGTCAAAGCATTACTGAAATGATTCACTCCCACTGTCAGTTCCTAAATATTTTCCTCAGTCCCTGCAAAGTTAACAAATAAAATCACTGAACCAGAGCTTTTGAAACAAAATTGGAATTTGACAAATATAACTCAGTTTTTAAAAATGGTGTGATAGAATCCTGAAATCTAAAGTTTACTACATATTTTTCTTTGATTTGGCTGTGGTTCTAACAGTTATCACACCCTAACACCCATACTTAGTGAAAACATAGCATGTTACATATCCATCTCAAAAACAATAGAGGGTCCAATTACAATATCCATGTTATGTCTCAATGTGAAAGTATACTGTAGAAAGGACAGTAGTGGAATTCAGGTTGTAGTTCTCTTCACCAATAGGACTCCAAAGCAGCAAATATGCCCTAACTATAGATATTAAATAAAATTCATCCCAAAGAGAAGCTTTATAACCTGATAAACTGGATTCAAAACCAAATGCCAACCGTACATTATGGAGCTAGAATTCAAAAGTTTAATATAGATCATCACCTAATTACTAAAACTTTCAACAGATTCTCGGGTTATACAAATCAAATTTACTTTGTTGAGCAAAATAAGATATTAGTTATTAGGGAAGGATGCAGGAATAACCATTTTATTAAAATGAAGACTATACTTATTTTAAGGGTAAGAAGAAACTTCAAAGTACAAGTTTGATTTTCTTCAGTATGCAGTTAACACTACAACAGAAATTTAGATAAAGATGTATCAAAAGGATTGTGGGACTTCTGTTCCATTTTGATTTACTTTCAAGGAGCACTTACAACAACTGTTTAATGAGGATTGATTGTAGAACCACAGCATCTTAACATTAGGAGTAATAATTATTTTAGACAAACTTTGAGAATCAAAATCTTTTGAAAATCTCCATTAAAATAAATTAGTACAATAATTATACTCAGCTTAAGTCCATTGAAAAATTCATTAGGGAACTTAAAATAAACTTGACCTAAGGAGTGGCAAGACCATGAAATTCACCATCACGGACAATTTGTAAATAGTATAGAATTATATAACAAGAGCAGAACTTTTACACTTTCAATGGTAAGGTCCTGGGGAGTGTTGCTGAACAAAGAGACCTTGGAGTGCAGGTCCATAGCTCCTTAAAAGTGAAGGTGCAGGTAGGTAGGATAGTGAAGGAGGGAATTGGTATACTTTCCTTTATTGGTCAGAGCACAGAGCACAGGAGTTGGAAGGTCATGTTGCAGCTGTACAGGACATTGGTTAGGGCACTGTTGGAATATTGTGTGCAATTCTGGTCTCCTTCTTATTGTAAGGATGTTATGAAACTTGAAAGTGCTCAAAACAAATTTGCAAGGATGTTGCCAAGGTTGGAGGATTTGAGCTATAGGGAAGAGGTTGAATAGGCTGGCGCTGTTTTACACTGGAGCATCGGAGGTTGAGGGGTGACCTTATAGGAGGTTTCCAAAATGATGAGGGTCATGGATAGAATAAATAGACAAGGTTTTTTCCCCCAGGTGGGGGAGCCCAGAACTAGAGGCATAGGTTCAGGACAAGGGGGGAAAAGATGTAAAAGTGACCTAAGGGGCAACTTTTTCCACACAGAGGGTGGTGTGTGTATGGAATGAGCTGCCAGAGAAAGTGGAGGCTGCTACAATTACAGCATTTAAAAGACATCTGGATGAGTATATGAATAGGAGGGGTTGTGTGAGATATGGGCCAAGTGCTGGCAAATGGGACTAGATTAGGTCAGGATATCAGGTTGGTATGGACAAATTGGACTAAAGGGTCTGCTTCAATGCTGTACATCTCTGACTCCAAGAAGCATGAGGAGATGACAATAGATGGTTAGGATGCTAGATTTAGATAAGAAAATCTCAGAGTCGGCTTGAATATAGCATAACACACATATGAACTATTTGGGTCAAATGGCTTGCATCAACTTTATTATAGAACGGTATAAAAAATATCTACTTGTCATAATTCTAAGGGACGCAGAAGTTCTTCATTTTTATTTGAATGAATTCAGAGACAAACGAACCAATTACAGACCCAAGTCATTTTCAGCAGTCAGGTTTATTGTCCACCCACTGCATGAAAACATTCCTCGAAATAAATTTTACATTACACCTTTCCAGGTCACAGAGGGGTGTGTAAACAGAGGAAAAAAGTCCATTATGTCATACAATACAACGAGCCTTGGCCATTCTGCTTCACAAGCCAGGATTACTCCACTGGCCTTCCTTAATATATTTTGCATAACCTTTCAGGCTTCTAAGCATAAGAAACATTGTGTTACAGCTCTCAACTCCATGCATGTGTAATGACAACTATTGAATCTCACTGACAACTTTGCCCTTGCTGACGCACAAAACAAAGCACAAGAAACAGTACAAAACCGATACACCCCTAACCTTGACCTTGACAAATAAATTCAGTTGTAACACTAGAAGAAAAGTCAACATGCATCTTGCTACTCTATATGCTGCTTCTTAAGTTAGTTATTTCATTTTGTAAATCACAAAAGGTGTGTTATACTTAATTAAATGGCTCACTAAATATCATTGACTTAAAATTGCACCACATAAATTTACTCCTTCAGCATTAATTTCAAAATCTACACAAGCATAATGAATCAAAAAGTTTACTGCTCACTTAATAAAATTTCAGCTTAAATTTTTGAAGCAATAAATTTAGGTGCATTCAAATAAATTAATCCAGCAATAGACATTTCCCAATATGGTCGTAGGATGTTCCAAAAGTGATTTTAAGTACTTGCGCAGGTCAAGTTCTTTTCAAAAAAAATGCTGCACCTGTTGCACTGTAGATGAACTGCACACTTTAGTATTCCACAACGTAGTGATATAAAAGCAAAACATTGTACATGCTGTAGGTTATCAAATAATGACAGATAGGAAATAGAAGAATAGATGGGGCTTTTTCAGAGTGACAGGCTGACTGGACAAGGACTGCAAGAATCAGTGCTTGAACCTTAGCTATTCTATACAGGACAAAGCAACAGAATTAGGCCATTCAGCCCTTCAAGTCTTCTCCACCATTCAATCATGGCTGATATATTTTCTCAACCCCATTCTCCTGCCTTCTCCCTGTAACCCTTAATCTCCTTAATATACGCATGACCTAGAAAAGGGAACCAAATGCAACATTTCCAAGTTTGCTGACAACAAAATGGGATTGAGAGTTGAGGAGGATGAAAGGAGCTTAAAAGGGATTTAAACTAGTCGAATGGATAAACACATGGCAGATGCATTACAATTTGCTAAATATGAAGTTATACAGTGAAAAACAGAAAGGCAGAGTATTGGGAAGAGAGTGGACATACAAAAGGGACCTGGGTACCCTTGTACTCCAGTGAATGAAAATAGACAGGGAGATGCAACTAGGAGGGGCAAATGGTATATTAGCGTTCATTGGAAAGTGGAGTTTTGTTCCAAAGTAGGGATGTCTTATGGCTGTTACACAGGGCCTTGGTGGGACCTGGAATACTGAGGACAGTTTTTGTCTCTCTAAGAAAGGGTATATTTTCCATAGAAGTAGTACAGTGAAGATTCACTAAACTGACACCAGGAATGGCAGGAGATGTCCTTTGAGGACAGAGAGGTTTGACTGGGCCTACAGCCTATCTTCAATAGAGTTTAGAAGAATGAAAGGGCTATTTAGGACCAAGATGAGGAAATATTACTTCACTTAAAGTAAACCTGTAAAAGCTTCTACCATTACGGGGCAACGATAGACAGGTTGGCTCAGTACTTATTATGGAAAAGGAGGATAGCTTGCCAGAAGTTCCAATAAAGTTAATACTGGATCAAAGAACAGGAACTGAATAAAATTATCACAAGTAAAACATCAGCATGAGAAAATTAATGAAATTAAAGTGGCAAATCCCCAGTACACGGTTTTCATGCAAGTGTGTTCGAGGAAGTAAGGGAACACATTGTAGATATCTTAACTATAGATTTCCCTAGATACAGGAGGTACCCCTCTGGATTAGAAAATTGCACATCACTGTACTTTTTCAGAAAGATGAGGGGGCAAACCAGAGCATTACAGACTACTGTTAGCCTAACATCCATGATAGGAAAATTGTTGGAATCTATAAGCAAGAATGGGGTAAATGAACACCCTAAAAAATGTTCTGTTCATCAGAGAAAGCCAAAATTGATTCATGATAGGTAGGTCATGCCTGACAAATCTCACTGAAATTTAAAGAGGTCAACTAAGATAGTGGGAAGGGGAATGCATATGGATGTTGTTTATATGGACTTTCAGAAGGCATTGGATAAAGTTCCAAATAAAGGCAGTTGACTAAAGGTAGAAGCCCATGGAATTGAGGGCAAATTACTAACAAGACTAGAAAACTGGTGGAGTAGCAGGTAATAGAAAAATAAGGATAATTGGTAGGTACTCAAAATGGTAGGATGTGACCAGTGGTGTCCACAGATATGCCTAAAATGTGAGTATGCATAGTAATGCAATGATCAAATAGACAGCTTTAGTAATGTTAGTTGAGATAAATATTTTGAAACATGAGTAAAAGCTTCCTTGCAATGCTGAATGCGATCTTTAAGCTTGCCTAAGGACACATTACCTCAGTTAACATCTCATTAAAAGGCTGGCATTTCCACTGAGGCTACATTCTCCCCTGCTGCACATGACTTCCACCTTAGACTTGGTGCTTAAGTGTGGTATTAAAACCAATTACTTTCATATTTAGAGGCCTACATCTTTGTTAAAGCTTCATATTTGCACAGAAAGCAAAATTTGACAATTTCCTTGCAAGCTTACTAGTTTAAAACAAAACTCAAAATTCTACAAAGTTCACCATTGTACCATAGCAGAAAATTTCTACTTTAAGACACAATTCCAAGACGAGTTATACAGAAAAATGGATACTTAAGCTTCATATTCAGGGGACCTCTTTTTATAGAAATACCCAAACCCATAAGGATTCTATTTGAATAAATTACACAACTGCATGGAGTTTGCACATTCTCCCAATGTTTGCATGGGCTTCCTCCTACATTCCAAAAAATGTGAATGTTAGGTGGATTGGCCATGGGGAACATAGAATTACAGGGATAGGGTAGGGGTTGGGTCTGAGTCTGGGTGGGACACTCAGAGTTGGTGTGCACTTGATGGACTGAATGGTCTTTTTCCACACTGTAGAGATTCTGTGATTAGTCTGTTCCTTTGTGCAAAGCAAAATTTTATAGATTTCTGACATTAGCAGTAACAACAGAATGAGCTGGAGATGGTCAGTAAGGCCGGTAGAACATAAGAAAGAAATAAAAGGTGCAGATCAACATGTTCATCAGAACATTATTCCTCTCTCCAAAGATACTGAAAGACCTGCAGAGTACTTACTGCATACACTGTTTTTAGCTCCATTTTCCTTACTTTTCCCTAGCATCATGGACCCTTTTGTTGCCCTCCGGTATTTATCCAATACTTTTTGAAAGTTATTAATGGATCAGCTTCCTGTGTTTCCAGACAGAGTATTCACATTTTGAAACCACAACAGTTAAAAACATTATATTAAAAATAAATAAAGCTAAAACATTATAAAATAGCACAAATATTCCTCATAGATCAAGAACATAGCTGCAGATTTTTTCCCCTCTTCCCTTTCCATTGCATCTCCAATATTACTTAAGAATCCACTGGATATCATGAAGTTTGATCTTGAGAATATATAGCAGAACGGAACTTAATGAAGTCGAAACAGGTAGCAACATCTAGGGGGCACAGACACAGACAAGTTTTGCACTGACATTTATAAGGCAAGGCCAGAGCATCAGTATGTAGCAAATTTACTGCTTCATAGGAGATTAACTAAACTTATATTCTAAACAATGCTTTCTAATGAGACAACATTTTACACAACAGAAAAAATGGGTTTTATTTTCTCATTACTTTGATACCAAGTTTTACAGTTCTCGCATATATAGTCAGACATTAGAAAATTAGGAACCTGAAGAATTAAACAACTCTTCTTCCCCAAGAAGAAACAACAATTTTCCATCATTTGTCTTTCCAACATCGACAAATCAGACATAAAATGATATCAATACTCTTCAGTACACTGCTAAGCCATTGTACCAAATGAAATTAAAATGTTTTAGATGATTGAAATAGATAAAATAACGACTGGTTTGTAAAACATGCCAATTTAAATGTCTTTATAATGTAAATATAGATTTAACACTAACAGGCCAAGATCACAACTAAGCAAAGGGTATTTATGTAGACATTTAACATTTTAAAAAACTACACATTGGTACAGTAGTAGTATCCCACAGAGATCAATACTGAAGATCAGTTTCTTACTTGGCATGCTTGGTGTTGTTACAACTAGTCCCTGAGTAAGTCCCCCAATTTTTTGTGGATAACCCAAATGGATAGATGAACCGACTCCCCTTCATTGCTTACCAGTTGCTTGCAACAAGCTTAACTTACAAAGGATCCATCCCCTCATAAGTACTTCCACCCAGACCAAATGAATTTGTTATAAAAGTAAGTAATGTAATCAGACTTTGAGTTTACAATGAAATGAATTTATTAGTTACTAAATAGAAGAATAAATAACACAACAAAATGAAAACTTGTTTATAAACGGAGTCCAAAACAAAAAACTTTTAAAAATACACAGATCAGTTTCCAAGTACATAATGAAGATTAGATAGTAGAAAATAGCAGCTATTGCATTAGCCTGTATAGGGAGCATTCATGTTATTAAGTGAGCAGTCAATTATGAGATCCTTGGCTTTGCAGGTTGACCAAAACTATTTTGCCATAATGGCTGGTTGAGAGCACTCGAGTGAGAGTCTTTGTTTTATTTTGAAAAAAAAACACAACAGTGTAGGGATGTTGAAGAGCAGTTCTCAAACTGATTTTTACAGCTCAGAGACCCACACTAGTATATCAAGCCACTAAAAAACACAGACCAGCGGATGCAGTTTTGAACGAATCTTTTGTATATACTCCTAGAAGGGTAATACATAAATGTCTTAGCAGGAAGGCATCTCCTGCAGACAGAAGAGTGGACAGTCAGCCTATCACCTGTTCTTCATTTAAAACAAAACAATGGACTGTGGATGCTTGAAATCAAATTGCTGGAAAACCTCAGCAGGTCTGGCATCATCTATGGAGAGAAAGCAGAGTTAACATTGAGTCCATAGACCTGGGAGACTGACTTCAGTGATGGATAGGTTGTTGGAAGCAATTCTGAAAGATAGGATTTACAGGTATTGAGAGGGGCAAGGAATGATTAGGGATAGCCAGCATGATTTTCCACAAGGGAAATCTTGTCTCACAAAATTGACTGACTTTTTTGAGGAAGCAACCGAGATGATCGATGACAGCAGAGGGGTAGACACTGTTTATTTGGACTTTAGTAATGCTTTCGACAAGGTTCTGCATGGTAGACTAATTAGTAAAGTTAGATCATAGACTTCACGATGAGCTTGTCAACTGGATACAAAACTGGCTTAACCGCAGGAGACAGAGGGTGGCGTTGGAGGTTTGTTTTTCAGATTGGAGGCCTGTTACCCACAGTGTTCCATAGGGAACAGTACTGGATCCACTTTGGTTTGTCATTTATATAAATGATTTAGATGAGAAAATAGAAGGCTTGTTAGTAAATTTGCGGATGACAACAAAATTGACGGTATAGTGGACACTGAAGAACATTATCCAAGATTACAAAAGAGATCTTGATCATTTGGGTCAATAGGTTGAGAAGTGGCAGATGGAGTTTAACTTAGACGTGAGTTATTGCATTTTGGTACATTAGGTAAGGGCAGGACTCAACTAAACGTAGGGAATTAGCTGGTGTTATAGAACAGAGATCTCAGGATTTAGGTACATAATTCTTTGAAGTTTGCATCGTATTTTGATTGGGTGGTTAAGGCATTTAGCACACTTGCCCTTCATTGCTCAGATCTTAGAGTGTAGGAGTTGTCATGTTCAGGTTGTACAGGACATTTGAGAGGCCTCTTCTGGAGTATAGTGTGCAGTTCTGGTCGTCCCGATATAGGGAGGATATTATTAAGCTGGAAGGGTTCAGAAAAGATTTACCAGGATGCCAGGAATGAAGGGTTTGAGTTATAAGTACGGGCTGAATAAGCTGAGACTTTTCCTACTGGAGCATAGCAGGTTGAGGGGATGACCTCAAAAGGTTTATAATATCATGAGGCAGAAAGATAAGGTGAATAGGAGGCATATTTTCCCTAGGGTGGGGGATTCCAAGACTAGGTGACATACTTTAAAAGTGAGAGGAGAAAGATCTAAAAAAAAACACGAGGGGCTTTTGTTTTCTTTTTACAGAGTGGTTCATGTTGAATGAAATTCCAGTGGAAATGTTAGATGTGGGTACAGTTACAACATTTAAAAAACATAGGAATAAGTACATGAATAAGAAATATTTGGAGGGATATGGGCCAAGTGCAGGCAGATGGGATTAGTTTAGTTTGGGATTATGGTCAGCCTGAACTGGTTGGACCAAAAAGTGTATGACTTTTGATCCTTCTTCAGTGTTCTAAAGAAGGACCCAAAACATGAACTCCGCTTTCTCTCCACAGATACCGCCATACCAGCAATTTCTGATTTTATTATCTCTTCATTAGTCTGTTTGAAACTCTCCTGATGTACACGAGTATGACATTCTATGGGCTCACAAAAGGACTCTTTCAGACAGTTACTGAGTTTTACATCTGTAGTCAGTTTTTCACTCTGGCGGTCCTCTTAAAAAAAAACACATGATGGACTATGTCCGTAATACAATGGACCATAGTTCCACAATCTTCATAAGTGGAAATACAGGAATATTTGTGTTCATCCTTACTGACCTATGTTTTGAGTTTAAATGCAAAGAGAAAAC
The DNA here is from genome assembly GCF_047496795.1 of Chiloscyllium punctatum. Taxonomy (NCBI): domain Eukaryota; kingdom Metazoa; phylum Chordata; class Chondrichthyes; order Orectolobiformes; family Hemiscylliidae; genus Chiloscyllium; species Chiloscyllium punctatum. The sequence goes on along the minus strand of NC_092780.1, from coordinate 29,487,290 downwards.
AGCAAGGCATAGGTTAATACATTGGACATATAAAGTTTGACATAATTAGTCCAAAATAAATTTTTAAAATGGTGATCGAGGGGTCTGTTTCCATGCTGTACATCTCTATGACTCTATAATGAAAGAGGGGCGAATGGATGGGGAATTCATGATCAAGGCAATTGAGGAAAATAAGTCTCAACAGCTTGTACGCTCATAAATAATAAAAATCTAAGATGCAAACAGCAGACAGACACAAAAAGCATAATATTAAAGGCACACAGGGTTAAACAACCTGAATTTTATGTCCAGTTCTACTGTGCTTAGATGAACTCAGAGCAATGAGATTTCAATTAACAGTCTAGTCAGAAAACGAACTAGAAATATTGGGATGAAGCAACTCCATAACAATAGTATGGGTTAGCGTGTTTTGAGAAGACTTGTAGGTTTGCTCGCTGAGCTAGAAGGAAAATGAGCCTTCCAGCTCAGCGAGCAAACCTACATCCAGAATAGTATAAGATGACTAAACATTAATACGATTGAGGGCTCAAAACATACTGACAGATTAGGAATGAAATAACTAACCCCTAACAGCAGCCAATAAAAGGATATCAAAATTCCAGTTAAGCTGTATAAAAACAAACCTGTTAAGAAATGAGTCTCTGGGTTCGGATATCTGGTCGGCATGGACAGGTTAGACCGAAGGGTCTGTTTCCATGCTGTAATAAATGACAGAATGAAGGAACTGCATTTGTGGCCTTTTGAGCAAAGCTGATTGAGATGATTAAAAAGGGTGATAAATGCTTAATGAGAAAGTAAACACATTCAGGGATTAAAGGAGCAAAGGACAGAGCTCCATGGTGAGCAAAACAGAGCAGGCTTAGAAGACTAATAACCTACTATAACTCTACCTTATCTTCCTTACTAATTAAATGTTAAAAAGCTTTAAAACCTGTCTCTCAAGTAGAAAAACTGGTTGTGTTCCAGTGACAACTGCAGTCTATCAATCTGAACCAGTAATCAAGTCAATTTGGTCAAGATCTTCAAATCAGAAAAATCCAATTCCTTTTTGATTTAACCCCCTCCCCTTAACAGGCTTTGCATGCAAATTCAATCAATCAATTAGAGAACATGGGTGATTTACAGATGGAAAAATATGACTGATTTAGTGATGGGGAGAGGGGAGCAGAAGGAGGAGTGCTTCAGTTGTGTATTTCCAAACATATAAAAAAAGCAAAACAGAAACAAGATTATCAAAACCAGCATTCAACTCCCACTTGCTCCAGGAGGTATGTAATAACAGTTTGATTAAATCAAGGGAATCTTGCAGTGCAGTGGAACAATACCTACCTCTGAGCCAGGAAGCCTGAATTCAAGTCCCACCTGCTTCAGATATGTGTTGTAACATGCTTGAACAGGTTGACTGGAAATATCTATGGAATCTTGATGAAACATCACCTCAAGTATTTTGGGGTTCTTGCAGCACAATGGTAATATTGCTGACTCTGAGCCAGGAAGCACAGGATCACGTCCCACCTGCTCCAGATGTTGGTAACACCTCTGAACAAACTGATTAGTAAGTATTTCCCTACTTCTAAACTGGAGCCCTAGGATTATGGTTGCACCCCCTAAAGGTGGGTCAGAGGATGTCTGAACAGGTTGATTACGGAAAAATTAAAATCAGCATTTTCATGAGGCTGTCAAACTTACACAATGAAACAGCACTAACTTGCCAAGGTGGGCTCATAAACTCAGAAGTCAAAAACGTAGGAAAGACTCTTCAGTCCATCAAATCTAGAACAAAAACCTTCCAACTATTCTCGTCCCATTTTTAAGCACTCAGCCCACAGCATTGTATCCATTAGCGTGGCAAATGTAAAACTAAATACAACTTAGGAGGGTTTCTGCATCTACCACCGTCACAGACTGAGTTCCAGATTCCCACCATCCTTGCGATGAAAATCTAAATAGGAGCAAGAGAATGACAGGCTGGCCAAAGTAATTAATTTCCTTTGTAACCAATCAATTTGTGGCAAATCTTGTGTGCACACTTTACAAATTCCATCATACCAGGGGTCCCTGGTGGCACAGAGGTAGAGTCCCTGGCCTCTGGACTGGAGTTCCAGGTTCAAGTCCCAGCTGCTACAGAGGTGGATAATAACATCTCTGAACAGGCTGATTAGAAAAATAAGTTTAAAATAAAATTCCTACATACTTTGGAGAGGCAATAGCTTAATGGTATTACCAATGGATTGTTAATCCAGAATCCTGCCACAGCTGATGGAAGTTGAATTCAATAAAATGATGGCCATGAAACCATTATTGATCGTCAGAAAAAACCCATTTGGTATGAAAGATTAATTATTTTTGAAAACAATTATGGGTTGTGGACAATTTTTATTAAAAATTTGCTTACTTAAAAAACTAGTATTTTATAAGATTTGTTTAGAAATACACATTTATACAGAAAGTGAACTGGATAAATAAATGCAAATAAATGCCTATATAACATATACTTTGACAGATTCTGCAAGCAGGTTATGAATAGACAACCACTGTCAAAGTCGTGCATTCCTTAACTGACACTATATATTACTGTCAGCTTTAACTGTTGCTTATTCAAATCAACAAAGTTACTTCAGACTTGCTTTAAACTACATAACATCAAAAAATACATTTTGCAGTCAATGCCAGATAGGCTGTCAGAACAGAATTTGCAGTCACTACAATTTGCAGTGATGAAAAAGATTTGCATGCCAGTGAAAAATGCAGTATCCTCTTATTAACTGCAAAAAGTATTCTATATTTCCTCTCAAAAATATTGTAGGCAAAAATAGTTTCTATCTTTGCTTGCATACACAGGGCATAATTTCAAAGTTTACAAGCAAGTCAATGTACTAAACAATGGAGACAAACAATAATAAACTTCAGTGGGACGTGACCAGGCACAGGTCAGATTAAATTAAAACAGGAAAATGTGTGGAGAAATGCTTTAGTCAGTAAAATTAGGAGAGACAATATGAACTAAATACTACAATTTTGCAGGAAAGAGACAACAAGGGTATACATGCACATAAATCTTTGAAGGGGAAAGAATAAATTTAGAAAACAATGCATAAGCTTCTAGACTTGATAAATGGAAAAAAAAAAGAACGGTAATGCAACCTTTATAAAAAACAAGTCAAACCTCAGTTGGAATAATGTTCAATATTGGGCATGACACTTTTGGAAGGAGGAAACCTCTGAGGATACATAAGACATTTACTCAACTGGCATGAAAAGGCAAGAAACATCAGGTTTCAGTGGAGCCTGGAAGAGCTGGAAATGCATACTTATTAACGAGAAGGTTAAGAGGAGATCAGAGGTTTTTTTTAAAAATCACATTCCTTGATATTGCAGGTAGAGTGAGGCTGTTTATGTAGAATGCATCACGTGAAAAAAATGGTGGTGGAAGCAGATTCAACATTAACCAAAGAGAATTAAATGCTTGAAGGGAAAAATGGCAATGGAGGAGTTCAGGAGAGTGGAACTAATTAGAAAGCTCCACCAAACATCCAATAGATCAAACAGCTTTATCCTCTACTGCATCATCCAATGATTCCTTGAAGGTTATACAAAGGTTCAGCCCTTTGCATCAGTGCTGGGGCAATCCACAGTAACACCTCTCTTCTACTTTCCTCTCACAGATCTGTATTTCCACTGTATCAAATAGCTATCAACACTTTTCCCTGAAAAGGTGCATTTCGTTCTGACCCAAATACTCTTGGTAGTAAAACATTTCATGTTCCAGCAACTATACAGCATGATAAGCTATGTATACACGAAGTAGTTCTCCAGTAATAACATTATAATTGAACCTGATCATTTCCTTGTTTGACTTCCACATTTGTGCACTTTACAGCACAGAATATTGAACACAATCTTTGTTTTTCTTGGCACAATGCCACTACTGCTATCTAGACGGAGATGAGGCAACTCAATACAGACCAAACCTTGCAACCTCATAAGACCACAAGACATATCAGACTTAGGTCATTCAGCCCATCAAGTCCACCATTCGATCACAACTGATGTTTGAGACCCATTCTCCTGCCTTCTCCCTGTAACATGACCCCATTACTAATCAAGAAACTGACTTAACTGCACAATGACTTGTACTCCACAACCTTCTGCATGGAGTTCCACAGATTGACCACCTTCTAGCTAAAGAAATTCCTCATCTCCGTTCTATTGTGTCATCCCGTCACGGAGGCTGTGCCCTTGGTTCCTAGTCTTTCCTATTTGTGAAATTACCTTTCAACATCCACTCCATTCAGGCCTCTCACTATTTGAGAAGTTTCAATAAGGTACCACCCACCCAACATACCCCACCGCCCCCCCCACCAACCTTCAAACATTACTTGTTACATCCATAAAAAACTAACAGATTAATCAGCTTGTTGTCCTGTTTCCCCCTTCAGTCAAAGCAAAACGCTCAAACACACAGTATAGTTTTACCTCCATCTCCACATGATATACATTGAAGGTAGCTTGCTACAGACAGCCAAACATGACAAACCACACAGTAGCACGTCCCCAGTGTAGCAAAAAGCCAATCTCATGCCTCCAAGTTGAGTCTCACGACATGGTGAAAAACAAAACAACCTGACCGATCCAAACTGAGAAGTTTCTTACATGTGAAGATTTGAGGACAACAGTCAGGCTGAGAACATGTATAGGGTATAAGCAGGCAGGGAAAGAGTTAAATTTTGAGTTGTGTGAAACGAGTTTCAGCTGAGCATGACTCAGACCAGATAAGAACTAGCAGTTAACAATGGGGTGCTGGAGGCAAGGGTAATGACTTAACAAGGTGGCAAAGCATTATGTAGAGCCATCTAACAAGATGAGGTAGCATTCAGTATGTAACATCAGTTACTAAGGTGAGCAGTATTCATTTTGTGAAGCCAGTTATTCATCCTAACGGCAGATAGATTAATCCTTACTGTTAATTGTTGATTATAATGGTCACTCAATTAATATGAATGTCGTCTTATCTGGATGCTCCTCCTTGCAAATTGACTATATAGTTCATTGAGAAACTACTCGTCCAGAGAAGACCATGAACTCATGTCCCTGCCAAATGGGCCAACGTTCTCTCTCCCTCCAGGGATGAAGGGGGTAAAACTACACTGTCTGAGCGCTTTGCTTCGACGGAGGGGGCGAGGAGGGAGAAATGGGCCGACAAAGTGAGTCATATTAAACAGGACACCCCAGACATTAAATTAATAGGGTAGCTTCCATAATATATACAATAAATCTGGCTGAGCTACATTTTAGAACAAAAGCAAATAAATCCAGCAACCAGCAAAAAGCTGGATGTCAGCTATTGTCAGAACTGCATGAAGTTGTTACAAAAAGTCCTCTCTCTGCACTGTTTCTATAGAGGAATATAGTCACCTTCACATCAAGAATGAAGCAGATTACAGAAGGGGAGGGGGCAGAAAGTGTGCACTGTAGAGATTCATAACATTCCTTGCATTTTTAGTATCTAATGAAGCTCAAATCAAGTCATTCCGCTTTAGAGTCAAGACTACCAATGTATTAGAATAAAGTTCCACTTGTTGGTTTAAATCAGTGGGTACATCTGGAGTCATTATTCAACCTGATCATGTGCAATACAGATTAATTCACCTAATACAACATCATCTCATTCCAATTTCCTCTATAATTAAGCTGGGCCTTCACTCTGATTTACACCAAGTAAGCCAAATATCTTTAGGCTAATGATCCAGCTGCAGGGAAAATTTAGCCTCAACAATCAAAATTGTCATACAGCACAGTTCCATTTCAGTGGAAGCAGTTCCACAGCACTGCTCATACATGATAATTTTATCAATTGCCATAAAACATTATAGCTTACTTGCCCCAAGAGTAGTATATCCAAATATTAAACATGGCTACAAACTTTATCCAAATGATGAGAGAAATGACATCAGTTCCTCTTGTTGTATGCTCTCCTATTCAATGCTTTTTTCCCCTGACTTGCTAATAAAGACCATTCTATTCTTAAAAAGCGCAATATCTGCAGTTTTTCCCCAATCACACTGAATTTAGCAAGTACCTAGGCAAACTCTATGATCAGAGAACAGATTAATCAATGCTGTTTACTTTGACCACTGCAAAAAAAAATGGCCAAAACTGTCCAGTCGGTTTCCCTCTTCAAAGAGAAATTATATTTCTCATTCTGTGCAGTACGCAAAATTAATAAGTTCCTCAAACCACGCCCCAGCAAAAAAATTACTTCCAAATATGAATCTTCCAGCCCAGAAATCAAAATCAAAGTATAACCAGTTACATCAGGATTACATTAGGATCACTAGAAGGGTGTGATTAAAAAAAAGATGAAAATATTACAGCAGCTTAGACTCATGCAAGAGACAGATGCACAATATCAGGTATGGAGTTGCATTCAATATTTATAGTACTCACAACTTACAGTACAGTGTGGAAAAGTTCAACCAAATTGGTTTATAACTAGTTGATTTAGGGTTGCAGACAAGAAAAAAAAGCTTGATGCACCCAAGTCTGTATTTAACACCAATTTGACATAGCTCTTGGTTACATGTGGCTCCAGCTGCAGGATAATTTAATACTCAAAATGATTACTACAACTAAAAACAACTTTCAAAATGCATTTGTACTGCAATGGCTGGTGGGTCCTGGCCAGACAGAACCTAGTTTACACTAGCTGGTTCCTGCCAAGCAGGAGCTATAAATGCGTCATTCGGGAAAGAATATTGTGCATACCTACATTTATAGAGATCATTCCCAAGGAAGAATCCCTGCTTTCTTAACATACAAATTACGTTCAGTACACCCAAGCCCCCATAGCTTAGAAACATTCTTAGTGTTGGCTATCTAAACTGGATATACCAAATTATCAAGCAGGCAGTAGTACAATTATACGCAAAAGTTTAAGATCATCCGCACATAGCAGACCCTAAAAGGCAAACAAAGATGGTGACCACCCACACTGTTTACTTTTACACTTGGCATAAAAATGAATCCAGGTTTCGGGCATAAGCCCTTCTTCAGGATTCCTGAAGAAGGGCTTATGCCCGAAACGTCGATTCTCCTGTTCCTTGGATACTGCCTGACCTGCTGCGCTTTTCCAGCAACACATTTTCAGTTCTGATCTCCAGCATCTGCAGTCCTCACTTTTTCCCCATAAAAATGAATCCACCATTTTGTCATGCAGCAGCAAAATGTTGAGAATACTGACACTTCTTGCAAGTGGTCTAAGTTAGAAGTCATTGTACATGCCCCATTATGAAACAGAATGTATACTGTATGATCTAAGCTTTTAGCCAATAGTCTGATGAACTGTCAATGGCCTGAAATATTAACAGTTTGTCTCCACAGGGCTGCCTGCCCTGAATATTTTTTTAAAAATATCAAACTTTTATTTGTTGCTAACAGAATTAATATGTCACTTGGTCTACAATTTCATTTTCTCCAAGCTACCACTACTTTCTCTTGTCATTTTCCCTCCTCTACATAGCATCCTCATGGTCCAAGGGTTTCTCATCACACACCCAAAACACCATCACAAAAGGGGTGGGGGAAGGAGGCATATTCAGAACTACCCTGGCCAGTAAGGGCACTGAATCCACTCTATTGATGTTATTCTGCACCACACAGTAGACAATGAGACAAACCACCACTTCTATTTATTACTACCACCATCAAGTTCAATCAATTTGTCATAAAACATCAGTTCCCTTGTACACTATTAAGTCAACAGTTAAACTAAACGCTGGTTTGTAATCTTGTTAAATATACCTTTTACAAAATGGTTATACAAGGAAACTACATTGGAGGGGAATTTTAAGTTTGTTTACAAATTAGATTTATTAAAATTACTCAAAACAATAAGTAGACTGTTCTCAGTACATGCATGGTCCCGTGCATTTTTTATTTGCATGCAAGGTGGGCATCAGTGGCAAGGTTAAAATTTATTCCCCTTGAAAAGGTTGTGTTGAGCTGAATTCTTAAACCGCTGCAGTCTATATGCTGTAGGTCAACCCTCAATGCTGGTATGGAGGGAATTCCAGGAATTTGAACAAGCAACACTGAACGGAGAGGATTAGATTTCCAAGAAAGAATGGGGAGTGGTTTGGAAGGGAATGTTCAGATCATGGTACTCCCATGTATCTGCTGCATTTGTCCTTCTACATAGCAGTGGCCACGGGTTTGGAAGATGGTGCTTAAGGAACCTTGCAGTATAACTTGTAGACAGTACACACCACTGCTAATGAACATTGGTGTTGGAGGGATTGGATGTTTGTGAACGTGGTACAATTCAAATGGGTTGTTTGTCCTGGATGGTGTCAAGCTTCTTGAAACTTATTGAAATGCGCACACCCAAACAAATGGCGAGTATTCCAACACACTGACTTGTGCCTTGCAGATAATTGGACAAGGTTTGAGTCGTCAGAAGTCAACTTACTCATTGCAGGATTCCTAGCCTCTGACCTGCACTTGTAGCTACTAGTCATGCAGCTCGTCCAGTTGAGATCAGTTTCTGGTCAATGGGATTCAGAGGTGCTAAACATTGAACATCAAGGAACGATAGTTAGATTTTCTCTTGCTGGAAGGGGTCATTGCCTGGCATTTGCTGTAGTACAAATATTACTGAGCACCTGTCAGCCTAAGCTTTGACTAATGTCCAGGTTTGGCTGCATCAGGACACGGACTGCTTCACTGTCTGAGTCATCGTGAATGGTGCTGAACATCGTGCAATCAGCAAACATCCCCACTTTTGACTTTATGATGGAGGGAAGGTCATTGATGAAGCAGCTGAAGATGGTTGGGCAAAGGAAATACAAATGGACAGGAAGTGAGCTTTGAGAACATTAAACTGCAGCAGTTTGTGCAGTCACAATGTTTAACACCTTACTGGGATTCTCATTGGTTTTCGCAATTTATTGAACAAAAAAAATACGTTTTTCTTGAAAACAAATTATAGTAGTTTTTTTTAAATCTGTAAAAGGTATTGAGACATCAATTAAGTGAAGTAAAATTGTGAAAACTGGATAAAATCTCAATAACATATGAATGTCCATTTGCAAGATTGTAATATTTACTCTTTCCAAACTTCTTAAAATCTTTCTCACTGAGTACAAGTAACATCAAGTTGCAAAGACTGAAAATTGCCAACTGGAGGTAACAATGCAAAATTAGAAGAGATACTAAATGTTAAATTCTTTCAGAGACGTGGAATAAATATCTAAAATAATAAAAGCAGACTACATAGGGACAGAAGTACGCCATTCAGTACATCAAGTCTGTTCCAACATTCAATAAAAACATGGCTGGTTGGAGTTAAGGATTATCCACTTTCCCGCCTTTGCCCCATTACCCTTAATCCGCTTACTGATTTTAAAAATCTACCTCAGCCTTGAATCTACTTAATGAGCCAGCCTCAAGAGCTCTGCAGTAAAGAATTCCACAGATTCATTCCCCTCAGAAAAAAGTCATAAGAACCAAAAAGTAGGAGTAGGGAATTCAACCCCTTCAGCCTGCACAACGCTTTAAACACAATCATAGTTGATCTCATCTCAGCCCCACTTTCCTGCCCACTCCCTATAACCTGGAACTAATCTGTCTATGTCTTCCTCAAAGATCCATTGCGTTCTGGGGTAGTGAATTCCAGAGACTCTCAATCCGGAGAGAAATAATTCTTCCTCAACTGTTAGAAGTCTAACACTCTTAGCCTAAAACAACAACCTCTCATTCTATATTGCCTCAAAAAGGAAAAACATTCACATTATGTCAACTTTGGCAATTGCCTTTAGCATCTTATGCACCTCGATTAGAGATACCATTGTGTGTGTTAAATATGCGAACACTTTGAGATTATACTCTGGTCCTACATTCTCCTAAAGGAGGAAAACAACCTCGTTACTTCTACACTGTGAAGCACCATCACCCCCCACCATCTCCCCCCGCAAAAGAATCTGATCCAAGCTTCAATAGTCTCATTTTTCTAAACTCCAATGAGTACAGGCTCAACCTACTCAAACTCTTCAAAAGAAGATCTATTCCATACCTGCAATCAACCTGATGTACCTTCTCTGAATTGCCTCCAATGGTAGGATTTTTTTCCTTAGATTAAAGGTGCTCTACACTGTTCACAATATTGCAGGTTTGGTCTGAGAAAAGCCATTTATAGTTTTCAAAAGAACTTTATTTTGAGACTCCATTCCCTTTGAAGTAAAGGCCAACAATCCATTTGCCTTCCCTGCTACCCATTGAGCTTGGATGCTAGCTTTTTGAGAGTCATGCACATTTCTGCAGTCTTTCCCCAATTAAGTAATATTCAGCTACTAAAGTGCATAAGCTCATATTTTCCCCCCACCTGCCAAGCTTTTGCCCACCCATTTTACCACTCCATGGCTCTGATATCCTCACTACTTATACTCACACTTTATTTTATACATGGGAGAAAGCTAAATATTAGGATTCAAGATCTGCCAATGTTCAATGATATGAATTTCTTTTACAATTTTTTTTGTTTGCACTTTATTGAAGGAAAAAGATTTACCATATCTATACTATTTCAAACACAATATACCCAAGATTTTTTAACCCACCTTTCCTGCAAAAAAAGTTCTTTAACTATGCCTCACAACTCAAGCACTACCAAAGTGGAAATCAGTCGTCATCTTAATTTCTGCACATTTTCCAATGCACTTTTTCTTCTAGAATGGTCAGAGAAGAAATGGGTGGAACATGATCTCAGGGAAGGGAGTGTCAAATTTCTAAGCCTAGTTGTAGTATTAAGATAGATAAATCCAGATACAATCTATCCCAGAATATTGAAGGAGGCAAGAGAACAAAGTGCTGAAGCATTGACAAATATCTTTGGTCCCAGAGGTCTGGAGAATAGCTTCTTGTCCCATTGTTCAAGGAGGATAGTAGAGATAATCGAGGAAATTATGGGCCTGTGAGCATGTTGGTGGACAAGATCTACGTGCAATTAGAAGCAAGTGGACTTATTAGATTAGAGTCCCTACAGTGTGGAAACAGGCCCTTCAGCCCAACAAGTCCACACCTCCGAAGAGCAACCCTACCCATACCCATTTCCCTCTGACTAATGCACCTAACACTATGGGCAATTTAACTTGGCCAATTCACCCAACCTGCACATCTTTGGACTGTGGGAGGAAACCGGAGCACCCGGAGGAAACTCACAGACATGGGGAGAATGTGCAAACTCCACTCAGACAGTCGCCAGAGGCTAGAATCGAACCTGGGACTCTGGTGTTGTGAGGCAGCAGTGCTAACCACTGAGCCATCATGCTGCCCCAAAGTTAGGGTTAGATAGCATGGTTTTATGCAGTGGAGGTCATGCCTCACTAAGTTGATTGAGTTTTTTTGAGGAGATAACAAAGATGATTGACGAGGGAAAAGCAGTTGATGTTGTCCACATGGACTTCAGTAAAGTCTTTGACAAGGTCCCTCATGGCAGACTAGTACAAAAGGTGAATTCACATGGTATTAGGGTGAGCATGCAAGATGGATACAGAACTGGCCTAGCCATGGGAGGCAGAGAGTAGCAATGGAAGGATGCTTTTTGGAATAGAGGGTTGTGACTAGTGGTGTTCCACAGGGATCAGTGCTGGGACCTCTGCTGTTTGTGGGCTCCATAAATTTGGAGGAAAACATACGTGGTCTAATTTCAAGACAATATAAAGACTTTGTATTTGAGTTGCAGATAGCGAGGAGGATTGTCAGAGGATACAACAAGATATAGATCAATTAGAGGCATGCGCAAAAAAATGGCAAATGGAGTTTAATCCTGACAAATATGAGGTGATGCATTTTGGAGGGTCAAGTATGGGTGAAAATTATATAGTGAGTGGCAAAACCCTAAGGAGTATTAATATGCAGAAGGATCTGGGTGTGCAGGTCCACAGGTCACTGAAGGTGGCAGCGCAAGTAGGTAAATAGTTAAAAAAAAGACCTATGGCATGCTCGCCTTCATTGGTATATAAAAGGACAGATAGGCTATGCTACGGTTTTATAAAACTTTAGTTACGGGAGACTTGTAATACTGCGTGCAATTCTAGCCTCAGTACTACTTAGAAGGATGTATAGAAAGGTTTACTAGAATGTTGCCTGATATGGGGGATTTTGGCTATGTGTAACCTTGAAGAAAGGTTGGATAGAATGGATTTGTGTTCACTGGAATGCAGTAGGTTGAGCGGTGACCTGAAAGAATTGTAAATGATTGTGAATGGCATGGATAGAGTAGAAAGTATTAGGTGGGGGAAGTTGGTGTGGGGGGGGGAAATGAGTTTTAAAAATGTGCAAGGAAGGACGTGTAGCCTTACAAGGTTGTGCAGGATGTTTTGAAATGCATACAAGTAGGTAAATCCCCAGGACCTGATCAGATGTACCCTACAAGTCTATGGCAAGAAAAGTGATTGCGTCTTACTGAAATATTTGTATCATCAATAGTCACAGGTGAGGTGCTAGAAGACTGGAGGTTGGCTAAAGTGGTGCCACTATTTAAGAAGGGTGGTAAGGACAGGCGAGGGAACTATAGACCAGTGAGCCTGACCTTGGTGGTGGGCAAGTTGTTGGAGGGAATCCTGAGAGGCAAGATGTACACATATTTGGAAAGGGAAGAACGGATTAGGGATAGTCAACATGGCTTTGTGCATGGGAAATCATGTCTCACAAACTTGATTGAGTTTTCTGAAGTAGTAACAAAGAGGATTGATGAGGGCAGAGTGGTAGATGTGATCTATACGGACTTCAGTAAGGCGTTCAACAAGGTTCCCCACGGGAGACTGATTAGTAAGGTTAGATCTCTCAGAATACAGGGAGAACTAGCCATTTGGATAAAGAACTGGCTCAAAGGTAGAAGTCAGAAGGTGGTGGTGGGAAGCCTGTGACCTGTGGAGTGCCACAAGGATCGGTGCTGGGTTCACTACTTTTTGCCATTTAAGTTAATTATTTAGATGTTAGCATAAGTGGTACAGTTAGTAAGTTTGCAGATGACACCAAAATTGGAGGTGTAGTGGACAGCGAAGGTTACCTCAGATTACAACAGGATCTTGATCAGTTGGGCCAATGGGCTTAAAAGTGGCAGATGGGAGTTTAATTCAGATAAATGTGAGGTACTGCATTTTGGGAAAGCAAATCTTAGCAGGACTTATACACTTAATGGTAAGGTCCGAGGGAGTGTTCCTGAACAAAGAGACCTTGGAGTGCAGGTTCATAGCTCCTGGAAAGTGGAGTCGCAGGATAGGATAGTGAAGGCACCGTTTGGTATGCTTTCTTTTATTGGTCAGAGTATCGAGTACAGGAGTTAGGAAGTCATGTTGCAGCTGTACAGGACAATGGATAGGCTACTTTTGGAATATTGCATGCAATTCTGGTCTCCTTCCTATTGGAAAGATGTTGTGAAACTTGAAAGGGTTTAGAAAAGATTTACAAGGATGTTGCCAGGGTTGGAGGATTTGAACTACAGGGAGAGGCTGAACAGGATGGGGCCATTTTCCCTGGAGTGTCAGTGGCTAAGGGGTGACCTTATAGAGGTTTACAAAATCAATGAGGGGCATGAATAGGATAAGTAGACAAAGTCTTTTCCCTGGGATGGGGAAGCCCAGGTCTAGCAGGTATAGGTGTAGGGCGAGAGGGGAAAGATATAAAAGATACCTAAGGGGCAACTTATTCACACAGAGGGTGGTACGTGTATGGAATGAGCTGCCAGAGGAAGTGGTGGAGGCTTGTACAATTGCACCATTTAAAATGCATTTGGATGTGTATATGAATCGGAAAGGTTTGGTGGGATATGGGCCAGGTGCTGGCAGATGGGACTAGATTGGGTTGGGATATCTGGTCGGCATGGATGGTTTGGACTGAAGGGTCTGTTTCTGTGCTGTACATCTCAGTGCCTGGAACACACTGCCAGAGGTGGTGGTAGAGGCAGATACAGTTGCAGCATTCATGAAACACCCGGATGGATACATGAATAGGAAGGGAAGAGAGGGATATGGATCCTGCGAGTGAAGAGTGTTTTCATATGGTAGGGCAAAATGTATCAGTGCAGGCTTTTGTTTTGGAGAGGGGGACTGTTCCTGTGCTGCATTGTTCTTGGTCACCATTTCAGTCAAAACATATTCAGCTAATTGTAGTCCAAGAATACTTTGCTTGAATCATTCAATGGATGCAGCTATACATCTTGGTATTTATTCAAAAGTCTAGACAAGAAATGTTATAATCTACTTGTAATGTTAAAATTTCCTTGCTTAATTCTAAATCATTTGTTGAATAAGTATATATTTCATTTAGTCAACAATAATAATATTTAAGTCTGAGGTTCTGAATATTTTTTTTAAATGCCTGCGAGCCAAAGATGCACGAGTATTTTCACAGTTACAGAACTTTATGTAAAACCAACAGAGCCTGTAATTTGCATTTTCAGACTGCAACATCAACTCATACATGAGCGAAAATCAGAATTGAGGTTGGAAGGAAAGGCATTCCAAGCAAAGAACTTCACTTTACTCCACCATGGAATTCTTTTCACACACAGGACATGAATAATGTTAAAAAACATTGGTTTGATTTTCTTTTAAAAAAACTATTATTTCACTGTTACAGATCTATCTTAAAGATTTTGTTTAGCTATAAATTGACTAATCTTAAAATCCAATCTAAAATCGGTTTGTCCCTAAAAATATTCATTGTCTATTTCTTGCATTTAATCTCAACTTACGTTCTTACCACTTCAGACATACAATGCATAATTTTCTACAATTTACAAACTGCAGTTCTATAAGCTTTGACTGAATAATAAAAAAGTTCATAGCAATATGTTTTTGTCTGTGAAATGGGAATAAAGTACAGGTAAATAGCCCAGTAATGCAGAAAGACTAATCATTGAGAACCTACCCGTGCTACTTAATTTAGATCAACTGTCACAGTAAAATTATTCATTTCAAAAGACTTGCGCAATACAATAAGGCTAATAGTGCATTTAGAAACAGTGCTGTCACATTTGATTCTGCCACATCTTGCGGACTTGCCCTCCAGCAGCAGTTTCAACTGTTGTACCAATACTAGATATACACTTCAAACAGATGGCTGGGAGTGTACTGCAGGCTCTTATACAATTATGGGGTTCAGATGCATCATAAACCACAGGAGTGAAACTGGAGAAGTTTATTAATATAATTTGAACTCAGACAATTGCATCATAATTTCTAATGCACGCCAAACCATCTGGCCTTTATATACACAAGTTTGGTTTTAAAACCAATGGTTTCCTTCCCTTGTGTAAAAGATCCAAAGACTTTCACCACACAGTGGAAAAGATGTCATAATGGTACCTACAATGAAATAGCACAAAACAAAGCAAGGAACATTATTTTCTTTATTTTCATTGCTTTAAATCATACCCCAGCGCTACCTGGATATATAATCACAGGTCATGCTTTGATGCTGAGTAAAGTCCAAGAAGTGCCGACTAAACAGCAACATGCAATTATTTTACAACATTGCTTTCTTGAACCCTGTAGGCTATGTATCATTAAACTTTCAAGGGAAACAAAGGATGGGAAATAAATACCAGACTTTGCAGGAGACAGAGCATATGGATTCATTTGAAAATGGTAATAATTTGAATACAATCGGGTGGTGTATTAGTAAACTTCCAAATATACTTTTTTTCAATATTCCAACATAATTTTCACTATGTAATCTTTGCTCACAATTATGTGTTGTGACATTTTATGTATCAAAACACCAGACATGCACTCAAAGCAAAATTTTAAACAAGGAAAGTTCCTAGTTTTAGGCAGTACTCCTTTCTCTTTGGCTAACATACTATCTCCTCTGTCTTGCAAGTCCTTAAACTCAGTATTGGTTCATAACTATGTTCCAGATACAGGTCGTTCTGATATAACACACATTTCATCAGCATGAACTGGCTATAAAGCTATTGACGAATTGTGGATGTTGCTTGGATAATGCTTTTGCCAGAAATGTTGATTCTCCTGCTCCTCGGATGCTGCCTGACCTGCTGTGCTTTTCCAGCACCACACTCTCGACTCTGATCTCCAGCCCTCACTTTCACCTAATGCAAACCTTCTGTTGAACAGATACAGCGACTTTCTACTAGCAATCTTCTACAGTAGAAGATTCTATAATAGTTTTCAATAATGCAGTTTTCACATTAAAACAGAACAACCTGTAGTGCTGTGGAAATACCTTAAGGCCCCAAACTGCCAATGTAATCACCATTGTTTTGTTGGCAAAGTAGCTAATTTGTGTACAACTAGGTCACAATAAGACAAGAATATAAACTGATCAGATTTTAAAATTGTGGTTACGATGATACTAATTTTGCCAGGAGAACAAAACTCCCCACTTCTTATTCTTACTTAAAATTTCCTGCCTTACTGTCTCTCATCTGGCCATTCCATTGCCCTACACAGCATCAAACACTAATCTTTTGCAACTTCATCCTTCTGCATAATAGTTCCACAGTATGGCTTTCTCCTGGTTTGATAAACCAGGATAGAATCTTTTGAAAGGTATGTTTCTTCTTTCTTCCTAAACACTGCCAGTGCAGGCAGAAGTTTCATTCTTCATTGCCACATTATCTTGCTGCTTTCTATCAGAAATGTTTGACATTATCAGGTCATATTCTACAAACCCACAACTTGACTTTCCCTAAGGCTCTGCTACACTGTCCAACTTCCAGTCAGATAGTAACAAAGTCAACTTTCATCTACCATATATATTTGTATAAAAGGTGGAGTTTCTAACTCAAGAAAATCAAAAAAATAGGGAATTAATATATAAGGGGTCAAAATCCACTCTCTTCTAACACCATTATCCAACAGTTGCCAAGCCAGTGTCTATTCCTGACAAGTCTGCCTCCCAAAGCACAGAAGAGGAACAAAAATTTGATTTATTTCAAATGTAAAATTTTCCATGTTCTCCACAAACCATCCAGGGCTGACTTTGAAATTTGCAATGCCTAATTATCTAGTCTGTTTCAGGGTGAAGATTCAAATAGACCTGCAAGAAACAGAGCACGGATATTTTATGCAACTTAGGCTTTCCTGATCTATGTCTTTTACTACACCAAAATCCAAATTATGCAACAATCTCAGTCAGAATGCAACGATCTACACCTACAACCCAACCTTCAGTCACTCTACCAATCCCCATTACGTCCTCATGCCTGAATAAAAATTCTCATCCTCATTTTCTCATCTCCATGTCTTGTCATAACCTATTATAACCTGGAACATCATCCTTCCTCAGCTTTGTAAAATATGTGCATTTATGCTGTTTGGACACTACAAAACAATTCCCAAGCAGTGAATGACTTCTGAAATGTAGCCACCATTGCATTGTAAGCAAAGTAGCACAACTAGGGCACAATAAGACAAAAATATAAACTGATTTTTATTTTAAAAATAATGGTTACAGAGATATTAATTTTGCTGGGACAACAGAACCCCTCGCTTCATCTTCCAAACATGTTGTAGGATCTTTTACATCAAGCTGAATTGGGAGACTGTGTTTAGCAAATAATCTGGAAAACTGCAACTCTGAGAGCAGAGATCTTCCGTAGTTCTACACTGAAGTGAGAACCAAGATTGCAACCCTAAAAAAGTGGAACTTGAATCTACAACCTTTTGATTCATAAGACATGGTGCCAACCAATAAAAAAAGTTAAGATCATAAAGCATCCTTCAACATCCTTCCTGATGAAGGGCCTTTGCCCGAAACATCGATTTCGAGGCTCCTTGGATGCTGCCTGAACGGCTGTGCACTTCCAGCACCATTAATCCAGAATCCTTCTACATAAGGCATACCATGGTAATTTAGTTCAGTCTTTCATTTTTCAAGTGTAAAGCAATTATAATCAAGACAGTGAATGAACAGGTCAGTAGGTGAAGTGCTGAAAGTGAAATCACTAAACAAATATTTTTGCAAAGTGCATTTCTGAAGATGCATGTCACAGAACCATTTATTGAAACTCTTACCTATAAGAACAGCTCGATTTTGACTCTGGTTGCTCCTTTAGTCAATCTCAATATAAAGTATTTGCACAAAATTTCAACTTTAAAATCATTGTGGAAATAAGTTACCAAAGCCAGTAGCTTGTTCAGCAGCTGCAAAATATCTAGGCAGATTCTCAACAAACTGCTGTACAGATCCACACAACATGGCATTACCAAATGTTTTGGCTACTTCAGTCAGCAAATTTGACTTTTCCTTGCAGGGTAATGCACTGCATGCTGAAGTAAGGATGGAAACTAGCTAGAATAGATATAACATCCATGGACAAATTTGAAGGTGGTGCCAACAAATATGCAATATTTTGAGATTTCTGCCTAAATTTCTTCCTTAATTCTAAGAGGCGACCCAGTACTTTTAAAGGGCAAATTAGGTTAAAGGGATAAGTTACCAGAGATGTAGTAGCAAACATTTAAAGGAGACACTTTAGAGAAACACAATAGATACATTCCAATGAGAAAGAAAAATTCCAAGGGGAAGACCCTTCATCCGTGGTTAATCAATAAGTTAAAGATGCAAACTTCAAGAAAAAGTTTGCACTAAGTTCGATTTCATGTCAGGAATCCGCTATTTTATATTTTTTCCAAAAACTGACAAAAGGTTTATTGACGAAGGAAAAGCTTGAGTCAAGAGAAAGCTCAAATTATTAAAAATGAAAAGTAATAGTTCCCAAAGATATTTGAAAAGGGGAAAAAAAAATGCTCAAGTGAACATCGGTCCTGTAGAAAGCAAGCCTGGGAAATTAGTAATGGAAAACAGGAAAGCCAGGAAAGTTAGCTATTTGGCATCAATCTTCACTGTGGAAGATACAAGGAAGATACAAGAAACATCCCAAAAACAGATATAGATCAGGAAATGAAAATGAGGAAAATTAGAAGTGATATAGGCAAATTGTTGGAGCTGGACTGACAAGTCGCTAGGTCTTGATGGACATCATCTGAGCCTGTTAAAAGAAGTGGTGGCTCAGAGTTGATTGATCAATATCGGTTTTAACATTTCCAAAAGTTCTCTAGATTTAGGAAATGTTCTATCACCTAACAAAACAGTGAATTAACTCTTTCTAAATAAAGGAAAGGGTGGTTAGCTGAAAGCAGGAAACTACAGGCCAGTTAGCTTAACTTTTTATTATTCATGGAATGTGAGCAGGAATTGCTCGGCTAACATTTACTGCTCATCCCTGATTTCACCACCATCTTAAGGGCATAGTCATCTTCAACTGCTGCAGTCCACTTTCCGTTGATAGACCCACAATGCTGTCAAGGACGGAGCTCCAGGAGCCAGGTCACTGAAGGAATGGCAAACTACCTCCTAGTCAGAATGGTAAGCAATTTGGAGGGGAATTTGCTAGAGGTGATGTTCCCGCATATCTGCTGTCTTTGTCCTTCTAGACTGTAATAGTTTGGGGTAATAGGTGCTGTTTAAGGAGCCTTGATAAATTTCTGTAGTGCATTGTGTAGTTGGTACACACTTCTGCTAAGGTGTGACGGTGGTGAAGGGATTGAACATTTGTGAATGTGCTTTGAGTGTTGTCAGAATTGCAATCATCCCAGAAAGTGAGGAGTAGTTCACTACATGTCAGACTTGGGAATGGTAGATGGTGGACAGGTTTGGAGGAATCCTGAGGGGAGTTACTCACTGCAAGATTCCTGGCTTCTATCCTATTTAGTCAGGATATGTAAATGTCTAGTTGCATTCAGTATCTGGTCAATGGATGTTAACTAGAATGTTGATCTTTCATAAGCAAGGTGTTAGAAACTATTGTTGAAGTTATTCCAGCAGGTCA
Organism: Chiloscyllium punctatum; assembly: GCF_047496795.1. NCBI lineage: Eukaryota > Metazoa > Chordata > Chondrichthyes > Orectolobiformes > Hemiscylliidae > Chiloscyllium > Chiloscyllium punctatum. The sequence goes on along the minus strand of NC_092780.1, from coordinate 29,467,435 downwards.
CTTCGAAGCATTTAAGTTAATAAAGCAGGATCAGGCTTTGTGAAAGCAAAGTGTTTATCAAACGTATTTATTAAAGTTATTGGAGGAAGTAGCATGTTATGGAATAAATAGGGAACCAGTATGGATGTGCAGTACCTGGACTTACAGTCATAGAGATGTACAGCACAGAAACAGACCCTTCAGTCCAACTCGTCCATGCCGACCAGATATCCTAACCTAATCTAGTCCCATTTGCTAGCACGTGGCTCATATCTCTCTAAACCCTTCCTATTCATATATCCATCCAAAGGTTTTAAATGCTGTAAATTGTACCAGCCTCCACCACTTCCTCTGTTAGTCATTCCATACACTCATCACCCTGTGTGTAAAACAAAAGTTGCCTCTTAGGTCATTTTTACATCTTTCCCCTCTCACCCTCCTAGCCCTCTAGTCGGGGACTCCCCCACCCCAGGAAAAAGACTTATCCATTTACCTTATCCATACCACTCATGATTTTATAAACCTCAAAAAAGGTCACTCCTCAGCCTTCAACGATCCAAGGGAAAACAGCCCCAACCTATTCAGCCTCTCCCCATAGCTCAAATCGTCTAACCCTGGCAACATCTTTGTAAATCTTTTCTGAACCCTTTCAAAATTTCACAACATCCTTCCAACAGGAAGGAGATGGGAATTGCATGCAGTATTCCAAAAGTGGCTTAACCAATGCCCTGAACAGTCCTCCCAACTCCTATACTCAATGATCTGACCAATAAAGGCAGGCATACCAAACGCTTTCTTGACTATCCTATCTACCTGCGACTCTGCTTTCAAGGAACTAAGAATCTGCTCTCCAAAGTCTCTTTGTTCAGCAAAACTTTCCAGGACCTTACCATTAAAAAGGTGTGCAAGTCCTGCTTTAACATGCTTTTCCAAAATACAGCACCTCACATTTATCCAAATTAAACTCCATCAGCCACTCCTCAGTCTACTGGCCTATTTGATCGAGATCCTGGTAATTGGCAAAGTAATCTTCTTCGCTGTCCACTGCATCACCAATTCTGGTGTCATCTGCAAACTTACTACTTTACCTTTTATGTTCACATCCAAATTTATATAAATGACAAAAAGCAGTGGACCAGCACCAATCCTTGTGGCACACCATTGGTTCTAGAAGGAATGTGATAAATGCTATATCAAAAGTAACTGCAGAAAATTGTAAAAAAATGTCCCAAGTTGCTTGTTGCAAGGACTCGTGCTGGGCCTCATCTTTTTACAGTTTTTATAAATGGCTTGGTTAACAGGACCAAACAAATGGTTACTATAATTTGCTGATGACACCAAAATAAGCCAGTTGTGAACAGGACTCAAAGAAATAAAGGGATATAGGTTATGTGAGTGGACAAAGATTTGGCAAAAGAGTATAATGTTGGAAAATATGGAACATTTCATTTTGGCATAAAGGATAAGAAAAACAGTATCCAAATGGTTAGAGATAGCAAAGGCCAGAGATGCAAGGAGATTGGAGTATCCAGGTGCATGAATCGTAAAAGGTTGAACTTCATGCTAACAAGTTAATAGGATGTTAACATTTATTGCAAGGGGAACCAAATACTAAAATAGGGTGGTTTTGCTTTAGATATATGGACTGTTTGTGAGACCACATGCGGACTACCACATTTAGTCTTGGTTTCCTATTTAACGTGTAAATAAATGCACTGGATACAGTTCAGAAAATATTTCGCAGACTAACACCTGGGGTATCTTGTGAAGATAGGTTTGCATCTACTGGAGCTTAGAAAGGTGAAAGGCAGACGGAGCAGGATTAGGCTGCTCCTTATTTGTATGTTCACATTTATTCTACTGGGCAGTGGATAAACACACAGCATTCCTGTGTCCATGCCTGCTACACCAAGCATACAGGGGAAAACTGGCCTGAAAATTATTATTTTGAACATCACAATGTGGTGATGCCAATTCATAAGGGCAATACTCAATGACGGCAGCAAAATTCCCAGAGTTCCCATTTATGGAGCAAAAAATTAAATTACAATTTTGATAATCATAGGATTCCAAAAAAGTCTTTCAATCACAAGTGCAAAGAAGGGAAAGTCTAAGTTCTAATGCAGGTATGAGCAAATTAAAATTTCAAATCAGAGAACTGGTCAGTGTCAGATCTGTGTTTCTTTGGGTTACAATTTGCATTAATTTATCTGGATTCTGTATCTGGACATTAACGTATAATGTTTTTGCTGCTAAGTTCCCCAGGTTGGTGCAGCAGCTTGTTCACAGTATCTACTTCACAAACTTTCCAGCTATATGTTAATAATAATGGGAGCTCTGTATTACCAGTTTGAGAGATGAAGCGTGAATGCCTTTTAGTTATATCATTAAAGTGGCTTACACCCTTCGACCTTTCTCACCCAAATTACAATGAAAAGCTCCTTAAAATAGACTGCATCACAGTCATGAGAGGAAAAAAAAGTCAATGTAAGGATATCAGGCTCCAAAAAAAAAACTGAATGCAGATTCGATTCTAAGATTGATTCAGTTGGCACTTTTGTGGTTGAGAATGTCATTTGAACTTCATAATTAGATTATATAATCATATTAAACATAAAAAGTAATGTTACCACCCTATAAACCACAGCATAAAATAATCTTAAATTTAATCTACCCATACTAATAATCAAGGAACTATGTTAGTCATTTCAACCCTAGAATAAATTTCTCTCCCCTTCAATCTTGCATAAGACAAATTTTCTCTCAGAATCCCAGCTGGCTGCAAGTACAGATTACTGCAGCACTTGTTATAGACCAGTACAATAGAGTTATTATTCAGAGGAAAATACATGTAGTACACTGGGAATTCTTTTGAAGGGGTGAAGATTCTGAAAAATTGACACCAGCAAACTCACCATAACACCTTAAAAAAATACTTAATCTCCATGTCCAGGGAATTAATTATGCTTGCATTTGCTTTACTTTCTTTTAAAAGATAAACAGTACTTTCAATGCAAAGCTGATCAATTATTTGACTCATTTTCCAACATTACTCAATGCTCTGCCTGCTCAATTTTAAAGCTTTGAGTAAGTGTGCATTTTAAGTGTACAACATAAATGGGAAATGTATTCTGGTATATACAGGTTATGCTGAAAAAGGTATATATTGGTATATATAAAACAGCTGTCACGCCAATGTCTAGAAGACAGCTAAGATAAGGTAAAAAAGATGATTTATTTATGATGGCAAATATGTGATGTTGCATTGGAGTCAAGGAGAGCTTCCTTTCGTCTCATCATAACCAACAGCCAAATGCCTAAGAACTTGAACACAACAATGACAACGAGCTTGCACATTAAGGTTGACAGGACACAAATATACACACATTATCCAGTCAGATTAAATGCTGTACTCTCTCAAAATATTTAACTTTTACATCTTTATTGTATGTACACTTTTGCCAAATCAACATGTTTTAAGAATATTGATATAATCAAAATTTGTATTCTGGTCTATATTTTTGAAGCAATAAGTACAGATAATTATGGGTTTCGGAACTAACTTAAAGGTAAAAACCAAGGGCATTTATTAAAATCATAGAGACATATCTGTACTTAATGTACTTAATCCTGCTATTAAATTGAGCCCTCTCGATGCCAAGTCTGGCCATCATATAGAAGATTTACCATCAGGGCTCCAATAGTCAAATAAAATGCATGTTCTTATGGTTTTGAGTGTGGTGCATGGTATGGTTACTATGTTACCACAATGATTCTAATGCTGTTCTCCTTGGAAGGGAGCCCTCAGTTTCTTACATACATTTGTTTAAGAGAGTGATTCAATGTCCTGTTTAAACTGATGACAACTTAAAAATGGCCACTGCTAGCAAAAGGGTTATTGAAGCCTGTCGAAGTTTGTACTAATGTTAAGTGATGGGGGGTTACATTGACATCAAAAAGCAGATCTTCCATCAGACACTGCATTTCATGTTTTGGAACTTGGTACATAATATTGAAAAATTGTCTAACGTGCAAGGAATAATCCACCTTAAACATAAGAGGAAGCACAGAAGAATATACCAAAGGGTAGTGATGCCAAAACACATCATTCTTTGATACCTTAAGTTTTGATTTATTACATTGATTATTGTGCTGGATTGCAGTCTGTTTCAATACAGATCAAACTGGCACACCACACAGAAAAGAATGGTTGCTAAACGTTACACACAGGTTTTGTTATACAAAACCAGTCCATTGGATAAATTATCCCGTGACAATCAGCAAAACATCCACATTCAGCTCAAAAGACTAACAAGACATAGGATAGTAGAAAACAAACAATAAACACAAAGTCAGGCCACTCAAATCAATTCAAATCTCACTGTTACATAACAGCAACAGCTGTACTACCTAGAACTAACATGAATGGACAAACTTGCGTTACGTAACTATCTGCCACAACAGGGAAGACAAAAAAATACTCTCACCCTGAGTGGAAACTAAATCATCATGTTAAAATAACATCACTGAAATACAGAGACCCCCAGTTGCTTCATCAACGAGAGAACTAGAAGATGCTTCAAGACTACTGATTTTAAGCATGGTAGATTTATAAACTAAACATCAATAATCCCAGCTGAAAAAAAATGACTCAGAGGAGACTATACGTGACAGATGTGCCATGTTGGGAAGTCAAACAGCATTGGCAAAAAAGGAAAGAAAAGCAACAAGAGGGAAAGCAATAATCTAAAGGCTTCTTCATCTGGCCACTTACACCATATTTGAGAAGTACAGTAGCAACAATTGAACATTCAAACATTCTCCATGCTGCAGCATGGCAATATTCCTGAACTGGTTTGAAATTTAAACCATCATTAATAATGATAGATGATTGCTACATCCTTAATAGACACTCATACTCTGATGAATCCACTGGACATTACAAAATGTTGATGTGACCTCAAACAGCGATTGTGATTGACAGGCTGTTCCCCCCAATAGCAAGTAACGTAGCCAGTCCAATCCTATTTTTGATCACAAGTCACACAGAGACTTTGCAGCAAGACATCAGTCAGGAACAGAAACCTAATGGACCAGCTATCTTAGCACAAACCAGGAACTAAATCCAGAATTCTCCTCTTCTCTTTGAAGTAAGGTCATACTGGGCAGTGCATTTATCACTGAATCACATGGGAGACAAATCTCACATTTTAAGCAATGGTTCTAAGTGGATTTTAAATTTAATCATGAATCAATGGTTTTATATGCAATGCTGCATTGTTTATAAGAAAAACAAAGTTAAGGCTCTCTAAAATACAAAGTAGTTATGTTTTCCTTCCATTGTTTCCAAACATCATTAACTGCTTATGTCAGTGTTCATAATTCTGCATAAAATCTAATATTTTAAATTAGCACAGAATCAAGGATATTAAAACATTCAAAATGCAGTTGGATACTGGGCAATGGCAACAGGAGAGGAATGAAATTTTCTGGAACAAATGATCCTTCCTTATTCACTGTTCTTCAGTTTCTATATTTAAAAGAAAAACACTCTCAGGCTGGACAAAGAAAGAGGAAATCGATAACCAATGCTTTGAAAGTGACAGATTATTACCATCCAATCATGTGGTTTCACCTTCTACAAAAATTAAAGCTTCCATAATACAGTGGCATTCCTTTTCTCATTCCAATATTAGACTGGTGATAAAATGGCAGCTAGTGACTAGTGAAGATCTGCAGGAGTCAGTTTTGGGACTACAACAATAAACATTAACGAAGGAATGAGGGCATTGTTACTAAATTTTGCAGATGACACAAAGCTAGGTGGAGGGACAGGTAGTGTTGAGGAAGCAGGAAAGCTGCAGAATGACTTGGACAGGCTAGGAAAATGGGCAAAACAATGGCAGATGGAATAAAGGACAGCGTGAGGCCATGCACTCTGGTAGGAAGAATTATATTTATTTTGTAAACTGGGAAGGCTTCACAGGAACTTGGGAGTCCTCGTACAATATTCTCTCAAGGTTAACATGCAGGTTCAGCTGGCAATTAGGAAAGCAAATATAATGTTAGCACGAACTTTGAGAGGACTACAATACAACAGCAGGAACTGCTGTGGCTGTTTCAGGGAATATTGAGAAGCTTTTGCCCCCATATCGAAGGAATGATGTGCTTGCACTGGATGCAGTCTAGAGAAGGTTTACAAGAATGATCCTAGAGATGCAAGACTTTTGATATATGAAGAATGGTTGAGGAGTGCAGATCTGTATTTGATGGAACTTAGAGGGTAAGGAGGTGGGGAAATCTCAATGAAACTTAGAATACTGACGGGCCTGGATAGAGTGAATGTGGAGAAGACGTTTCCACTAGAAGAGACTAGGACCTGAGGGCACAGCTTCAAGATTGAAGGAGAGCCTTGAGATGAGGAGGAATTTCTTCAGCAAGAGGATGTTAAATCGGTGGCACTCAAAGCTACAGAAGGCTATAGGGGCCAGGTCATTGATTTATTTAAGACAAGGTAGAAACATTCTTGATTTATAAGAGGACCAAAAGGTTATGAGGAGAAGGCAGGAGAATGGGGCTTGAGAAATGTATCAGCAATGACCAAATGGTGGAACAGATGTAATAAGCTAAATGGCTTAATTCTGTTCCTATGCCTTATGGTCTGATAATTTCTTTAGTTTTCAATTCTCATATATACTGTTGATATTCATCACAAATAACAAGGTAAAGCTGCTTATACTCACCTAAATTTAATACTTGGCCAGAAAAGTTTGTTTTTAGGAATTGTGGAGAATATGATCAATTCCCAAAAAAAATGGCTGACCAGGACTCAACAAGTGAGTTTGAGCAGAAACAACATTCATCGAAACACTCAGCTCAGAATCTCAAAGCATCAGGCGCTGCAAAAGCAGCAGACAAAATCACTTCATCTTACATAGAGTACCCAATGTTACTTTTGTTCCAACTCAGTAACAGAGTATAAAAAATATAGCATGAAGACAGCAACCAAAGTGTGATTTATTTTCAGAACTGCATTAGGTGAAATTTAAAAAGTGAACTATTTTGGCTCAGAGACAAAAGTTTCAGATAGAAAGAGTAAGAATTAAAGTAGGGAATGACAGAAAAAGGTATATTGATTTTAAAAATTGAATTACTTTTAACAGAAATACTTCACACCAATAAAGAATTGCAGTATATTTAATATCAGAGGAGGGATGGTTTAGCTCAAATTCAACTATTCACTGCAATGAAGCTGCTTGCAAATCTAACATATACATGGACATGCTGTATCTGACAACTGAGAAGTTCCAAAGTCAGGAGTCTTTGCTGTGTGAAAACATCCATTTATATTAAAAAAAACTGGTCCATCTCTCTCAATGTTGCTTGCCAGGCAGAAGCTGTCCTGTATTCACACTCTTACCTCCTAAGATTTTCCACAGCTTGTCACCAGGTCAACCTTCACATATTTTGCTGTCCCCCTCCTCAACAAGTCTTATAAATCTAACAATCATGAAAATACTCTGATTACAAAGTCATTTGTGAAATTGTGTTATGTTACACTCAGAAATAATAGCACAGCAGCAATCATTTCCCTAACAGCTACAAGTATTACATCAACACTACTGCATAAGCCAAGGCCTGCCAAATCCTCTGCCTCAGTTCATCCATCCTTACCATTTGCCAAGAATCGAGTAAATTGAAGAGGGGTACAGTTATATGACTGCAACTGACCAGCAAGATTGCAATTAGAAAGTGACAGCCCTGACAGTGGTCATGAACTCAAGACTGAAAGTTAACAGGACACCAATTGTCAATGTGTAGGCTCAAAGTGAAACTCACCAGGTTTTTTTGGTATATGGAAGACAAAGAAAGACACTTGCATTCCTACAGTTAAAACCATCTGGAACTATGTTGGGGAGCTGCTGTGACATCACAGGAGTGACCTCAGGAGTCACAGGAAGGATTCACCATCCCCAATTCGAGTAAAAAAAAACTGCGTCAAATGCACTTCAAACAACAATGGCGAGACAAGCAGGGCGACTTAGTATCACCACACAAAACTTTGTACCATCAACTCAGGGGAAGCCCCTTACTTACCCCAAACCCTCAGGGATTTAAACCAACTAGACAGACGCTGATGTGCTGCCGTTCATCTTTTCCTTTTTGAAAAAAAGAAGAGGCAAATAAACCTACTTTTGAAAAGAAAAATCTCTGCATTGGCAGAAAACGCTCCCAACTCAGATCCAGTCACCGCCCGGTGTCCGGGAGACGGGGAGCGGTGGAGGTGGGATTTGGGTCGGATTCAGCGACGAGCTGAAAGTTTATGAGGGATGAAGGTTGTCGGCGCGGCCTGCGGGACTGCAGCAGCCTGCGGGAGGGGAGGCGGCATCCCAGCCCCTTGACTGCCGCTGCCGCTGCCTAACCCACCCCCGTCACTCCATCTGCTTCTTTATTCCTTTTCTTTTAAAAAGGAAACAAACAATTACCTGTTTTCGTCCGACCTTGTTCTTGCCGACAGTCTCCAGCAGTATTGCTGCGCTCTCCGCCACTACCACCATCCCCCTTTCCTCCTCCTCCTCTTCTCACCGCAACCGGGACTCGACGAGTTAAACCAGCGGCTCAACTCCCATCCGGGCCTCGCACTGCTCCCTCCGCCCCCCAACACGCCGGAAATGACGTCGCGCGCACCGGCTCAGCCAGTCGCATGGGCATCAGGCGCATGCGTACTGTCGTCGGTGTGCACTTTGAAAGGAGGGGCTGCCATCATTAATACAGGCAGAAAGTAACACTGCAACTCAAGCAAAGTTGCAAATTTCATGTTGCATTTCATGTTCAAGCAATGTTGCATGTGTTTACGCAAAATAGTTGTTCGCAACAGAGGTGATATAGGATCACAGATACAGTTTCAAATGAAGACCATTCAACCCATTTTGTCCAACTTCTCCAATCTATCTTCACAACATCTATTTCCCAGAAACATTCTCATAAACCTCCTCTCTCCAATATCTTCACACTTTTCTTACAGTTTGGCGTTTGGAAGCAGAGTACACATTACTTCAGCTGATATCTTATAAAAACAGAAAAAGCTGGCGAACAGCACTCTGGCAGCATCTGTAAAGAGAAAAATAGAGATAACATTTTGAGTCGAGTGACCTTCAGAGCTGAAAACAGCTGGGAAATATATGCTGATGACGGTAGGGGATTGGTGACCCAGTAAATAAGTAGAATATGTGGAGACAGTGCCAAGAGAGGGGAGAAAAAGGACACATAGGAACAGGAGTACACCATGCAGGCCTTCAATTCTGCTCCGCCATTCAATTATGGTTGATTCATGATTAACTTGTATCCCTACTCCTTATACTATCTTGGACCCATATCGCTTAATATCCTGACTGAATAAAAAATTCTCTCTCACATTTAAATTTAAAAGTTCAATTATCATTGACTGCTATTTCAGGAAGAGTGTTCCAAAGCTCCATTGTTCAAGTTAAAGTACTTTCTAACATCTCTCCTATATGGCCTGACCTTCATTCTTTTCATGATGAAGGCTGTCTTCCTGATGAAGGGCTTTTGCCTGAAACGTCAATTTTCCTGCTCCTCGGATGCTGCCTGAACTGCTGTGCTTTTCCAGCACCACTCTAATCTAGAACCTTGTTCTTAGACCACATTCCCTGGTTGTAGAATCTTCAAACAGTTGAAATACTTCATCTTTATCTAACCTGAGTTTCCCTGTTGATATCCTGAAGACCTCGGTTAGATCACTCCCTAACTTTCTAAATTCTAGAGAGTAAAGGCCTAATTTATCTAATTTCTCCTCATAACTTAAACACTTATGTCTGGGTACCCCCTCCAGATTTCAAAAAAACATTGTTCCTAGGGTGTCATGTCCAGATCTGCTCACAGTGCTGGAAGGTTTGTTTTCAGACATTTTGTCACCATACTAGGTAATATCATCAATGAGCCTCCAGAAAAGAACTGGTGGTATGGCCCACTTTTTATTTATGTGTTTCGGGTTCCTTGGGTTGGTGATGTCATTACCTGTGGTGATGTCAGTTCTGTTTTGATGTAATTTCCTGTTCTTTTTCTGGGGGGGTGGATGGTAGATGGGATCCAAGTTAACATCTTTGTTGACAGAGTTCCGGTTGGAGTGCCATGCTTCCAGGAATTAAATTAGATTAGATTCCCTACAGTGTGGAAACAGCCCTTTGGCCCAACCAGTCCACACCGACCCTCCGAAGAATAACCCACCCAGACCCATTTCCCTCTGAATGATGTACCTAACACTATGGGCAATTTAGCATGGCCAATTCACCTGGCCCACACATCTTTGGACTGTGGGAGGAAACCGGAGCACCCGGAGGAAACCCACTCAGACACAGGGATAATGTGAAAACTCCACACAGACAGTCACCCGAGGCTGGAATCGAACCTGGGACCCTGGTGCTGTGAGGCATCAATGCTAACCACCGAGTTATCTCTGTTTGGCTTGTCCTAGGATGGATGTGTTTTCCCAGTCGAAGTGGTGTCCTTCCTCAGCTGTATGTAAAAATACTAGTGAGAGTGGGTCATGTCTTTTTGTGGCTAGTTGATGTTCATTTATTCTGGTGGCTACATTTCTGCATGTTTGTCCATTGCAGCATTTGTAACAGTTCTTGCAAGGTATTTTTTAAATGACATTAGTTTTGCTTGTTGTCTGTATAGGGTCTTTCAAGTTTATTAGCTGCTGTTTTAGTGTGTTGGTGGATTTGTGGGCTACCATGGTGCCAAGGGGTCTGAGAAGTCTGGCAGTCATTCCAAGATGTCTTTAATGTAGAGGAGAGTGGCTAGAGCTTCTGGACGCGTTAATTCTGCTTGTTTGGGTTTGTTTCTGAGAAATTGGTGAACTGTGTTCATTGAGTAGCCATTCTTTTTGAATACAGTCTATAGGTGATTTTCCTCAGCTCTTTGTAGTTCCTCTGTGCTGCAATGTGTGGTGGCTCATTGAAATAATGTTCTAATGCAGCTCCATTTGTGGGTGTCGGGATGATTGCTTCGGTTGTTCAGTATTTGGTCCGTATGTGTTGTTTTCCTGTAGGTGCTGCTTTGAAGTTCCCCATTGGCTGTTCGCTCTACTACAACATCTAGGAATGGCAACTTAGAGTCATAGAGATGTACAGCATGGAAATAGACCCTTCAGTCCAACTCGTCCATGCCAACCAGATATCCCAAATCATCCATGCCAACCAGATATCCTGATTTACTCTAGTCTCACCTGCCAAAACCCAGCTCAAATCCTTCCAAACTCTTCCTTTTCATGCATCCATCCAGATGCCTTTTAAATGTTGTATTTGTACAGCTTCCACACTTCCTCTGGCAGTTCAATCAGTACACGTACTACCCTCTGCGTGAAAAAGTTGCCCCTTAGGTCTCTTTTATATCTTTCCCTTCTCACCCTAAACCTTTGCCCTCTAGTTCTGGACTCCCCAACTTCATGGAAAAAACTTTGTCTATTTATCCTTTCTATTCCCCTCATGATTTTATAAACCTCTATGAGATCACCCTCAGCCTCCGATGCTCCAGGGAAAACAGCCCTAGCTTATTCAACCTCTCCCTATAGCTCAAATCCACCAACCCTGGCAATATCCTTATAAATCTTTTCTGAACCCTTTTCAGTTTCACAACATCTTTCCGATTGGAAAGAGACCAGAAGGTGTATGTGTTTTTGGTTCTTCTAATAGTGTAGTTAGTGTTTCCTTGGCCAGGTTAAATGTTGATGGATGTGAATGGGGCTGTTACATCAAAGGAGACCATAAAAGTTGGATCCATCTGGGTTCATTTATTGGATGTTGGTCTTATTTATTTCTTCAGATTTTTGAAGTTTTTTGAGTAGGGCTGTGGTTCGGTTCTCTAGTTGTGGAGTTGGGTCTATTGCCACTTGTTGGTAAATATTGGTATCTGCAACTAGTGCATTCGCTTTCTCAATGTAGTCTCTTTGATTTAAAATGACCGTCAAGCCAAAGACACATACACAAAACACCACCAACTTCATCAGCAAGGACAATATATTCAAGCCAGAGGACCTATGCCTTACCACCCAATTCACCTTCAACAACAAAACCTATAGACAAACCATAAGAAAACCCATGGGATCTCCGATATCAGGGTTCTTAGCAGAAGCAGTAATGCAGAGATTCAAACAAACAGCTCTGCCAACCATCCAACCCAAACTTTGGGTCCACTATATGGATGACACCTTTGTCATCACAAAATGAAACAAATTAAAGGAAACCTTCAGGACCGTCAATAATACCCTTATTGGCATAAAATTCACTAAAGAGGAGGAAAACACCAAAAACTGCTATTTGTAGATATCACAGTAGAGCGAACAGCCAGTGGGGAACTTCAAACCAGTGTCTACAGGAAAACAATACATACAGACCAAATACTGAACAACATAAGCAATCATTCCGACACCCACAAACAGAGCTGAATTAGAACATTGTTTCAATAAGCCACCACACATTGCAGCACAGAGGAACTACAAAGAGCAGAGGAAAATCACTTATACAGCGTATTCAAAAAGAACGGGTAACCAACGAACACAGTCCACCAATGTCTCAGTGACAAACCCAAACAAGCAGCCAAAATGCTAGCCAATTATTTATCTATGTTACTTAGCTCTGTGGTCTGTCTGTATTGCTTGCAAGACAAAGCTTTTCATTGTGCCTCAGTTCCATTCAATTCAATACATCAAAGACATTTCAGAAATAATGTCAGACTATTCAGACCCTTTGGCATCGTGGTAGCCCACAAGCCCACCAACACATTAAAAAAGCAGCTAATGAACTTGAAAGACTCTATACAGGCAACGAGCAAAACTTATATAATTTTAAAAATATCTTGCAAGAACTGCAACAAACACTGCATTGGACAAACAGGCAGAAATCTGGTCACCAGAATAAATTAATTTCAACTAGCCACAAAAAGACATGACCCACTCTCACTAGTATCTTTACACACAGCCGAGGAAGGAAACCACTTCGACTGGGACAACAAATCCATCCTAGGACAAGCCAAACAAAGACACACATAAGAATTCCTGGAAGCATGGCACTCCAATCAGAACTATGGCAACAAACGCACTTACTTGGATCCCATCTACAACCCCCACCCACCCAACCCTAGAGAAAAAGAACAGGAAATGACATCACCAACCCAAGGAAACCTAAACACATAAATAAAAAGTGTGGCCATACCACCAGTGCTTCATCCAGAAGCTCACTGATGATGTTACCTAGTATGGTGACAAATCGTCTAAAAATGAACCTTCTAGCTCAGTGAGCAAACTTACATCAAGAATCTCAACCTAAGCTACAAATCTTCTCAAACCTCACTATATGCTCACAGTGGTCAAAGTGGGGTCTAACTCGGATTTGGTATAATTGAAGCATTATGTCTGCATCCCTGTACTCCAGCCCTTTAGATAGGGAGACCAGCATTCCATTACCCTTTTTGACTATTTTCTGCACCTGTTTTAATTGTTTAAACAATTATGCACCTGAATCCCCAAATCTCATTGGACATCCACTTTATTTACCTGTACCTCCTAACCAATACAATGATCTATCTCTTTTTGGTCCAAAATGGATAACCTCCCTCTTGCTTTTCCCATTCACCTAATCTATCTATATCCTGTTGTAATTTTATACAGTCATCAATTCTATCTACAGTGCTGCCCAGTTTTGTGTCATCAGCAAATTTGGATATTTGACTATTATGCCATTACCCATTTTGTTAATGAATATTGTGAAAAATTGAGGCCCCAATACAGATCCCTGCAGGACACCACTAGTCACAGCCAGCCAGTTTGAGTACTTACTATTATTCAAACTCTCTGTTTCATGCCACTCAACCAATTTACTATTCATGTCAGTAATTTATCCTCACTTCCGTGGGTGTCCACCTTAGCTAACAACCTCTTGTCTGGGACTTTATCAATAGCTTCTGGAAATCTATATAAACAACATCCATCAATTTACTCTGTCGACCATTTTTGTACAATCTGTAAGGCTTGTCAGGCGTGACCTACCATTCATGAATCTATGCTGACTCTCCCTAATTAACTGAAATATTTCAAGGTGATTAGTTTCTCTACTACATTTCCCCATTACAGATGTTAGGCTGACTGGTCTGCAATTCCCTGGTTTCCCTCTGACACCCTCCTTAAAAAGCAGAGTAACATGAGCAAATTTCCAAACCAGAGGTACAACTCCAGAATCCAGGAAGCTCTGAAAGATTATAGTTAGGGCATTAGCAATGTTCTTTCCTATTCCTTTAACCCCCATGAATGGGGAACTGTCACTCTTCAGTTCCATTAATTTCCCCATTATTGATCATTTCTTTAAGCTAATTTTATTCCAACACTGTTCCTCACCCTCGGTTAGTTTCTTTGGGACTTCTGGCAAGCAATCCTCCTTTGCTGCTGTAAATATTGAAGCAAAATAATTGTTCGGCATGACTGCCATTTCTCCATGATCATTGACAATATCCTCACTCTAAACCTTCAGTGGGCCAATAGTACTCTTAACCACCATTTTTGCTTTGCAGTAGAATCTTGATTATCCAAACAAGACGGGCAGGGAGTATTTTGCTTGGATAATTGATTGTTCAGATAACCGATCTGATCATAAACAAGTGGTAATTTATGAGCGCCGGTTATCCAAACATTTCTTGGTTATCCAGCATTGCATGCCATAATGCCATTTAACCAATAACTGATCTATTGTAAGCAAGCAGTAATTTGGTGCCAGTTATCAAACATTTCTCAGTTATCTGGCAACACATGCCATAATACTATTTAAATGATAAATGAATGCTGAGTTGCCAAATGCCATTTCACAGGACCTTGAGATCTTGTTCGGATAATCCAAAATTCGGATAATTGATGTTCAGATAATCAAGGTTGTACTGTGTATATATTACTGTAAAATTTCTTCTGATTGTCATTTACATCCCTTTGCAAGTTTCCTTTTATCATCCTTTTAGCCACTCTTCTAAGCCACAAATATTCTGTGTTCTATATATAATGCTGATGATAAGTTAAGAGGGACATGGATGCTGAATGGGTACTAATGCAAAATGCAAATAGTTGAAAATGGGTTAGCTGTGCTGGGAGCATGAGAACATGACCACGGTGTTTAGGAATGGCCATTTGAAAACGTCTGATGTGAGATGAGCAAAAGGAGTAACTTTTTGTGGTATTTTCTGTTCAGTCGAAAATTCAACAAGTTTGGTGCCTTCAGAGTGCTGTTGCAAAGAATGTTCTCTTTGCCAGAAAATATCAGTTGGTGTAGATGTTCCTTAAAAATGCAACATCTGAGCATACTTGTCTGCTTTCAGAACACAATGGCAGAGAACAAAAAGGAGCAGACTTAAACTGGAAGACCCAGAAATTAAATGACCTTCGCTCCCTTAGTGAAGGACATGTTCACCACCCTTAATATGTTTTTCTGTCCTAGAGGAGGTAAAACCAGAGGGTTTACCCAATCTGAATACTATTTCTGGGACCTTGCACCTACTATGTTTTTGTTCCCATTTAAGTTATACACAGACACAAAAACATTATGCTGCAAATTGAAAAATAAGCTCATTTTGAAATATCTTGTGCAAATCAGCAAAGTAACAGATCTGACGGCAGTCCTGTTACACTTCCAACTTAATGAAATCTGGACACTCTTGCACATTTTGTGCTGAAGTAAATGAAACATGGGGTAAACTGGATCCATATTTTTGTGCATTGCCTAAAACTGTCAAGAACGTACAGGTTGTAAACATACGGCTTTCTTACCCAAATGCACCCACATACCCTCCCTCACCCCACTATCCAGTGTTAGCATTTTCATCACTTGGAACATATTACCAGGGAGAGTTTCTTTTCACAATTCTTCTTTATGACAGAGTTTATCAATAATTATGTCAGAGAATATTTGATTCTTCTCTTTCATTAGAATGGCCATAATCAAGGCACGCATGAAGTCATAGAGTCATAGAGTCACAGCACGGATACAGACCCTTCGGTCCAACTCGTCCATGCCGACCAGATATCCCAACCCAGTCTAGTCCCACCTGCCAGCATCCAGCCCATATCCCTCCAAACCCGTCCTATTCATACACCCATCCAGACGCCTTTTAAATGTTGCAATTGTACTAGCCTCCACCACTTCCTCTAGCAGCCCATTCCACACATGCACAACCTTCTGTGTAAAAAAGTTGCCCTTAGGTCTCTTCTATATCTTTCCCCTCTCACCTGAAACCTGTGACCTCTAGTTCTGGACTCCCCCACCCCAGGGAAAAGACCTTGTCTATTTACCCTTTCCATGCCCCTCATGATTTTATAAACCTCTGTAAGTCACCCCTCAGCCTCCGACACTTCAGGGAAAACAGCCCTCGCCTATTCAACCTCTCCCTTTAGCTAAAATCCTCCAACTCTGGCAACATCCAAGTAAATATTTTCTGAACCCTTTCAAGTTTCAGAGTATCCTTGTGATAGGAAGGAGGCCAAAATTGCACATAACATTCCAACAGAGGCCTAACCAATGTCCTGTACAGCCGCAACATGACCTCCCAACTCCTGTACTCAATACTTGCCCAATAAAGAAAAGCATACTAAATGCCTTCTTCACTATCCTATCTACCTATGATTCTACTTTCAAGAAGCTACGAACCTGCACTCCAAAGTCTCTTTGTTCAGCAACACTCTCTAGGAATAAGTCCTGCTAAGATTTGCTTTCCCAAAATGCAGTACTTCGCACTTATCTGAATTAAACTCTATCTGCTACTCCTCAGCCCATTGGCCCATCTGATCAAGATCCTGTTGCAATCTAAAGTAACCTTCTTCCCTGTCCACTACATTGTCAATTTTGATTTCATCTGCAAACTTGCAAACTATACCTCTTATGCTCCATCCAAATCATTTATGTAAATGATGAAAAGTAGTGGGCCGAGCACCGGTCCTTGTGGCACCCCACTGTTAACAGGCCTCCTGTCTGAAAAACAACCCTCTATCTTCTTCCTTTGAGCCAGTTCTGTATCCAAATGGCTAGTTCTTCCTGTATTCCATGAGATCTATCCTTGCTAACCAGTCTCCCATGGGGAACCTTGTCGAACACCTTACTAAAGTCCATATAGATCACGTCTACCACTCTGCTATTATCAATCGTTTTTGTTACTCCTTTCAAACATTTCAAGGTTTGCATGGAAACAAAATACAGTACGTGATTTCCAAAATCCTTGCAAATATCTTCGAAGCCAACATGATAAAAGTGGAACTTATGCAGTTCAGTCACTGTAAGCCAATGTCGTTACTTATATGTCAACAAATTCAAAATTGTACTGTATTTGTTCAGTCATTTAACTTCATTGAATAAGACTAGTACGTACTTGTAAAATTGAATTTAGCAGAACAAATGAAATGGTTTAGCTGAAAAATAATCTTTCCAATCCTCTAGGGAATAGTAATTAGAAGCTATGATAACCATGTAAAATGTATTATTATTGTTTGGGAACTTGGAATTAATGTATGGTCATTTATTTTCAGATCTGTGGAAGATAACTTTTTCTAAAACAAGTTAGAAAATTATTTGAAATCATCATCTAAATACATCATTTTCAAGAAAGCAAACAAAAACTTTTAAGTTTAGCAAGTTATCTGTGGAGTTAGTCTGTAAAGTGTTTATAATGCTGGATTCTATCACATACAGAAAATAAATGATCAGGGCCCACTTATAGGTTCAGAGGAATCAGATTTCAGTTCATAATAACACTTTCAGGAGGACAATTTGTTTATTTTATTGAAATCTCAGACCATGAAAGTTTCTCCAGATTGTGAAAGTTTGTCAGAACAGAGTGTTTGACTCCTGGCTGTCAGAACTAAAGTGAATTCCTCGAAGGGCCTCTGAACTGGAAAGAAGACTCACGGCCATCAAAAGGTCAATTGGGTAGAAGATCTTTTAAAAATTGTTAGGAGCAATACTCCACTGGGATTGAGTGCGTGCAAAGGATATTGTAAATGTAATTAACTTTTCACTAGAGGCATGTGCCTGACTCAAAAACAAATTCAACTTCTTTTTCCCACTTCTTCATAAAAGAAATTAAGGCCAAACTTTCCCTGGCATCAGACACATTTATATTTCTGAATAATGCTGAAAAAGTGTTGTAATTTTGCCAACCTATCATTGCTGTACTGATTTCAGCTGCCACTTTTATTTTTTGAAAGAAGATTCATAATGTTCATGCAATCTAAAGGTACCCTAGCTATTCTAATGTGCACTGGCTCTCGAGCATTGCTTGTAATGTCAGATTAATGTATTATTAAAACCTAAACCATATCAACTATTGAGAATGTATTCTAATACCAGGATATCACAAACAATAATTGTTAGAGAAAAAGGCCTTTAACAATTACGAATCAATCCTCAGAAAACAGACTTTGCTTGTTGCATCTCACACCCTTACAAATCTATTCATTAATGCATTGATTATCTTTATATCTCAACACACTGAGTTTAAGCAAAGTGTGACAAGAACCTGAGTTTACTTCAAATTTTTAAAACTTAGTTATACATTTTACCAGAGTGAAAATGAACTACTGTTATTCAGCTTTCATGTGTTGTCTTTAATTCCACGGACCAAAGATGGTCTTAAATAGAACAGTACTGACCTAAAATAACTGTGCTTGCTCACCTAACAAGTTCAGGCAATTCTTGTGGAATATACAAAACTGAATTATTTAGACTTAGTGTTTTTAATCAAGATGCACTGAAGCTCAATGAGGTGTCAAGAAATTTGCAGCTATTGCTTCACTCACAGTTGTATGATAGATCCATATTGGAAGATGAAAGTTTGCTTTCAAGTTGTTTAGTTCGAATGAAATAATGATACAGATACTAGAATCTCCAAAAGACTATATCAACAGCAGGTTCTTGGGAAGAGAGACTGAAAGCAACATGTGCTGATAACAGCAACACTCCTGGAAGTTCTTCCCTCTCTCTCTCCTTCTCTCTCTACCCCTCTCTCTCTATCTAACTTGCAGAAACAAGTGCTGGTGAAATGCAACCTGGAAAGATTAGCATTCACTGAAAACTCA
This sequence comes from Chiloscyllium punctatum, assembly GCF_047496795.1. Taxonomy (NCBI): domain Eukaryota; kingdom Metazoa; phylum Chordata; class Chondrichthyes; order Orectolobiformes; family Hemiscylliidae; genus Chiloscyllium; species Chiloscyllium punctatum. The sequence goes on along the minus strand of NC_092780.1, from coordinate 29,448,333 downwards.
AGATCTGCAAACTTCATCACAGAAGAACAAATAGGGCAACCACATAAATAGTTAGACTCGAGTCTTTCCATCCTCATATCCCAGGGACTCTTAAGATCTATAAATTCTTTTGTCTTTACTTTGTTATCTTTATAGGTACCCCTCCCCCCCTTCCTTGAAAACTTGTTATCTGTATGTGTGTTTGAAGTTGCATTTTATTGTTTTTGGGTGTACAGAAGATAATAAAATAGTTGCACACAATAAAACTTTAGAATTTATTCTCCTTAATTTTTGATCTGGTTATTGAATTCTAATTGAAGAGTGATAGCTAAAAAACAAGAAAACAAAACAAATTTGTGATGGACAGAGACTGAGTTAATAAAGAAGGGAGCTGTGAACCCTCCTGACCAGGTCATGACAAAATGCTATTTGGAAGACATGATGTTATGAGGAATTTCTCACAGGGTCCTTTGCCAAAAGGTCTATTCTGCATCCAACTTATAGAATCATAGAATGGGAATAACACAGAAGCGGCCATTTAACCCATCATTGGAACAAGTCAGCTAGTCACAATCCTGAACCTTTCCAAGGGGCCAGGAAAATCTTTTTTCATGTAATTGTCCAATTCCCTTTTGAAAAAAAAGTTTGGTCAAATTAATTTTTCAAGCATCAAAGGACATTGCTCCTCTTCTTTTCTGCAATTTATTTTGACACCATAATAGGCAGTTTGTTTGGTCAGTGGAATGTTTCTTCTTCTGCTTTCCCCAAAACATTGTTCCTTAATTGTAATATTTTCAAGGATTTCAAATATCAAATGAAAGTTCTGCTTGGCCACTCTGAGCCTGATACCAGGAAACAGTCAGCATTGATACAGAAATAACTCCGACTTCGATTTTCTCGGTGAACAGTGTTATAACATTTTGGTCCATAATTGTATTGTTTAAACTAGAATTTTTTTAATCAATTAAATGTTTCGTTTGATTTGTAAGTTTAATTTCCAAGACTTTATGCCATCTTAACTTGCTATGAGCTGTTTGACATTTAATTCAGATTGAGAATATTGGTGGGATCTTACATGGATCTGAGTGACCTGGGCTATGATGAGATTTGTTACAGAATTGGACAAGAAGTGCAATGAGACATATCACAATGTCAGGAGTATGTTGCTTCAATCTTAATGCATTTGATAAACAATTTCTTACTAGATAGCAGCTAGTTGCCACAGAAGGGGGAATTATTGCTTGTTAAATGCCTTGTTAAAAGCTTGCACACTTTATTAATATGCAGCTTCCTATCTTACCAAACATGGCAAAAAGGCTAGGAAATTGAACAATCTCAACATGTACATCAGAGCAGGTACCCAGTGACTTCAACTCGCCATTGACTACAACCAGCCCCATGTTTCTCAGTATCAAACAACATCTCAGGTCACATTCCAGGGGCACCAGTCTCACACACACCCTTATCTAAAATCATTGGCATTCAACATTTGTAAACCCCAATCATGATAGTACCTTTCTGATACATTTGCAAGCTGCTTAGGAACCACAGATTTGCATTACAGGGCACTCCAGCACATTGCATTAAAAGACTGCTGCGGAACACGCATCTAGCTCATGGATTGGACCAGGCTTCATCTTACAGCTGCTCACTAATCATTTACCTGAATTTCTTTGCCTTTCCTCACTGTGTCAATCACCACAGTCACACAGCCAGGCAGCTTGCTTTGTTGGTCAGCAGTCCTCAGACTAGGGGGAGCCTTTATCTTGTTGTACTGCAGCATGCTATGTCAATCTCACACCCACATCATGTACCAGCAGCTAATATGGCAAACCCTGCACTTGCAGCAAGCAGGCAGTCATGTCTCAAAGTCTTAAGCGAGTAGTCATCATTGAAGTCCATGGAGGCACCATCAGTCAGAGCTCCTGGCACAGTAAGTCAAGGGCATCTCTGATACCAGTCCAGTCAGTATATTTGCAGCCAATGTTTTCATACCTCTGAAGTCCAGAGAGTGGTTGTGGTCAGTCCTGCAGCTCCATAGTGGCCAGTCGTGGGGCTAAGACTAACATGGTGGAGGAGATGGAGGAGACAGCCACCAGTCAAGAGTTTGGCACTTTTCTTTTAGGTTTCTGGTTGGGACAAGAGGGCATATTCCCATGGGAATGAAACTTGGGAACCGAATCTTTGGAATTGAGGGCTGCAAACTGCAAGGAAGGGAGGATAACAATTCAAAAGGGGAGCAATAATATCTACAATGGGTTAATAGAATAAAGCATGGATGGGAAGGGGGTCTATGTGGAAGTGAGGGGTGAGTGGGTTCTTCCACAGTCAGAAATAGCCTGATTCCAAAGGAAAGGACAATGCATGACCACACCTGCGTGGTCACCTCATATGCCAGGGATTGGGGTGGGAAAGGTAAGCAGGTGTTAGCTCATGTAGGTATTTGAGTTTGGACCCAGGAAGGTCTAACACGTGGGGTACATGGGCAGGGCCATGAGGAAAGGGACCTGGATGTTTAGAGTTTCACTGAGATGCAGAGGTGGAACTTTGATCATTGGCCATAGAACACCCATTGACACCTTCTATCATGCTCCAAAATGCAACTACTCAAAGAGAAAGAAACTGGTGCAACCACAGTTGAAGGTTGGCTGGATATATACCTCAACTTGTGAGGGAGGGGCCCATGAGATCCACTAATGTGGATCTTTGAAAGGAAATAGTTCAACAGAAAGATGCATGCACTGTACTGGGCACAAACTTGCAGGCCCAATAATTCCTGGCAATGCGGATGTATTGGCTTCATGTTTGCCAAGCATCTCCACAACCTAGACATCACTGACCACTTCATTCACAATGTGGAGGTGCCATCATTAGAGTGGGGTGGACAAAGTCAGAAATCTCTCAATGCCAGGTTATAGTCCAACAGGTTTATTTGATATCACAAGCTTTCAGAGCATAGCTCCTTTGTCACCTGAAATGAGACAGAAGCACACAGGACACAGAATTGATGGACAGAGAGATCAAAAGATCATACAAATAGTGTGGGTAGACTATCAAATAACAATCTTTGCAGGTGACCAAGGGCATCAGATGGTGAGAGTAAAGTGTCAAGAGTTGAATAACAACCAAAGGGATGAGTTATAACACGATTAAATGAGGCAGGGAGACAATGACAAAAAATTAAAAATAAGCTGGTGCTGGAGTTGATCTGCTTAGATAAGAAGGAATGCAACAGACACCCTTCCATATCTTTCTCTCACTCTCTATGTCTGTGTCTCCATCACTGTTTCCAGTTCCAATCTACATGCTAGCCTCTCCCCATTTTCATGGTAGATCTGTGAGCCACATACAGCATGGTTCTGTACTTCAATGCTGCATTTTGGGTTGCACATTGCTGCTACCAAGACATTGTGCACAAAGGGGCAGTGACCTATCTAATGGATTGAACAGGGTGCATCTCAGGGGTCATCACCTGCTCATTTAGTGTTCAATAGTTTTGTGCCGACTTGGATGCTTGCAATATCTCTGCCTTGCCTTACCTTTAAACACCGTGCCCCTGAGCCAAAGCTCAAAGTTCATAATACTTCTGCCTTGAATTTTTTTTTAAAATCACAGATATAAAGCCAGACAGCTTGCCATCGTTGTTAGCAGTGATCAGACGATGAATGGACATGTTGCTATACGGTATCTTGCTACATCAATCTGACAGTCGCACTACACACTGGCAGCCTGTGCAACAATTATACTGCATGTGCTTTAAATGACCATGAACAAAATCATCATCAGTATCATCAGTTAGGTCCAGGGTCACAGTCTTCAGTAATGGGGTCCCTAACCAATAAGTGAAGGGCATTGTCTGCTTTTAGTCCATGGGTGTGGACCTGGTCCATCAGCCATTTGAGGAGGTCAGAGAGCCTATAGCTCTGCAGTTTAGCGAGTGTGTCCTGGCCAATCCCACAGGTCCAATATAGCCAGTGTGGGGAGTCACAGCAAGTCAGTCAAAGAGCTGTACAGGGCCCCAGTCAGTCATCAGCTGAGACAGTCTGTCCAAGTCAGTTAGGGGTTTGGACCACAGTCAGTCCTGAATATCAGTTAAAAGACAAAGTCAAGGTTAATTATCAAGAGACTACTGCCACATTAGAGAGGCCTGGAGAGTCAATTGTGGCGATTAGAGACAGCATGCTGGGATGCAGAGGAGTCAACAATTATGATAGGGGGAGGGTTAGTCATCAATGGTTACAAACACCCTGACTTCAGCAGAGGCACCATGGATCACAATGGTTACCTGTCCTTAGCTCCACCCCATCTGTCTAAGGAAGTGCTACTCTTTCCTCACACCCAATGTCACCTACAGCTTTGAACCAGAGGCCATTTCCCCAGGACAAGTAGTCAGCATTTCAGAGATGAGAAAGTATTATTTCACTCAGAGGTGGTGAGGTGGTGAATCTTTGGAATTCTTTACTCTGGTGGTCTGTTTAAGCTCAATCATTGAGCAAATTCAAGACAGAAATTGATTGAGCTTTAGAAACCAATATATCAAAAGATATAGATAGATAGACTGATATAGATAAACTAGAGAGTTGGGTGGAAAAGTGGCAGATGGTTTTCAATCCAGAAAAATGTGAGGTGATGCATTTAGGCAAGACTAATTCTAGAGTGAATTATACTGTGAACGGAAGCGCCTTGGGGAAAGTTGATGGGCAGAGAGATCTGGGAGTGCAGGTCCATTGTACCCTGAAGGTTGCTGCACAGCTGGATAGAGTGGTCAAGAAGGCATATAGTATGCTTGCCTTCATTGGATGGGGTATTGAGTATAAGAGTTGGCAAGTCATGATAAAATTGTACGAGACATTGGTTCAGCCGCATTTTGAATACTGTGTACAGTTCTGATCGCCACATTACCAAAAGAATATGGATGCTTTGGAGGGGGCGCAGAGAAGGTTTATGAGGATGTTGCCTGGTATGGAAGGTGCTAGCTATGAAGAGAGGTTGAGCAGGTTAGGTTCATTTTCATTAGAAAAAAGGAGATTGAAGGGGACCTGATTGAGGATTACAAAATCATGAACAGTATAGACAGGGTGGATAGAGACAAGATTTTTCCCAGGGTGAAGGATTCAATAATGAGAGGTCATGCTTTCAAGGTGAGAGGGGGAAAGTTTAAGGGAGATACACGCGGTAAGTACTTCACACAGAGGGTGGTGGGCATTTGGAACGCATTGCCAGCAGAGGTGGTGGAGGCAGGCATGGTAGATTCATTTAAGATGCATCTGGACAAATGCATGAGTAGGTGGGGAGCAAAGGGATACAAATGCTTTGGAATTAACTGACAGGTTTAGACCGTACATTTGGATCGGCTCAGGCTTGGAGGGCCGAAGGGCCTGTTCCTGGGCTGTAAATGTTCTTTGTTCTTTGTTCTTTATATGGAGACAGTATAGGAAAATGGCATTAAAGGAGATGATCTAACTGGATGGTGGAGCAGGCTCAACAGGTTGAATAGCCCATTCTGTTCTTTTATTAGCAATGTAACCTGCGGCAGCCCAGTAAAAGTCCAAGCCAAAAGCCTTCAGAGTTGTAATAAACTTTAATTTGCTTGTCGTGGAGAGGAGCTGGTCACCAGGCTGAAGACACTATAAGTGTATTGTTGTCCCTCTGGGGAAGTATAATGTTTTCAAGCATTCTTTTTCTATTAAGTAATGGCTTATACATAAAGCTGGAAGGATATGAGTGCATGCAAGTACTTTTCTTCCTGGCCCTTGAACAACATTCCTGTTTCCCAAGACGATTCATGTTAAACTCAAAGCATTCACTCTGTTTCTCTCTCCAGAGCCACTGCCAGACCTGCTGCATTTCTTCAGCTGTTTCTGCTTTTATTTCAGTATTCACGGTATTATGCTTTTATTACAATTATACCTCCCCCACCCCCGGCGCGCGCGCACACACACAAACATAATATTTTTGTAATCATAGCTCCACTGAAATCCATTCATTGGTCATATTTTCATGTAGATACCTGCTTCAAATGGGGGCTTCTACTATTCATCCAAGATGTTAAATGGAACCAAAGGCAGATCGTGAAATATGAAACTAGATATAAATCTTTTTTTATGATAAGTTGGTTTATTTACAGAATTCGCCATTACAATTGTCTGTCTTCCAATCACTGTCTCAGATTTGTAGCAGTCTCTCTTAGTACAATTTTGAAGAAACCAATTGAAACCAAATCAAACCAAATTTAAAATGTGAGAATCCCTCAAAGGGCAGCTTCTATTTATTTGCTTTAAGTACCTAGTTTAAAAAAAACCTTCATCTATGCATTTTGACAACATGATTAACAGATTATTAGCTGCAGAACTGTCAGAGAATGGAGTAGTGTCCAAATTGCATGGAAATCACACCAAACCTGAAAAAGAGTCACTGGACCTAAAATGTTAACTCTGATTTCTCTCCATAAATGCTGCCAGACCTGTTAAGATTTATTTGAAATCAGACACATCTGACTTCTGCCTTGTTTCCAAATCCACTGTTTTCCATCTCTGCCAACAACTGCAGTACATAAATATGTACGCACACAGTCCTGACCATAAATCAGCCCTTTCTCTAGTCCTATTTACAAGCAATTGAACATAGAGGTTAAAGGTCCACATTTGGTTGCTTTAATCCTGTCTCCTATTTTGAAGAGAAGATTCAAATTTAACCATCTTTCAGTCATCTGTCACATCTTTCTACCTGCATTTTTTTGTTACAAACAGTAGTATTTTCCATTTCGTGTTGGTCAGATTCCTAGTTCACCTCCAAGGCACTAGCTTCAGTTTTACTTGACAGTGTTAGCCCGTTGTTCAATTAATAACACTTTCATCTATAAACTTGAAAGTTATAATGCAAATCCAATCCCAACACTTTAACACAAAAATCAAAACGCTGTTAGAGATGTCATCTTTTGGATAGATTATTAAAATACAGATCTGTTTGCGTTTTCAGATGAACATGAAAAGTTATGCAGCATTATTTTGAAGAAGAACAAGGGAGTTATTACTAAGTCCTTGTCAATACTTACCCTCAATCAACAACCTAAATAGCACAAACTGGTTTTTATCATAGACAATAACAGAAATTGTTGGAAAGGTTAAGCAGATGTGGCAGCATCTGTGAATTAAATTGAATTGAATTGAATTGAATTGATTGTCACGTTTACCTAGGCACAGTGAAAAGCTTTGCCTTGTGAGCAATACAGGCAGGTCACAGAGTTAAGTAGCATAGATAAGTAAATAATAGGTAAACAGCGCCAAAAACAAAAACACACATACAGGCAAATGTTAAGAGTTTGTGACTCCATTCAGTATTCTAACTACAGTAAGGTAGAAACTGTTTCGAAACCGGCTGGTGTGTGTGTTCAGGCTTCTGTACCTTCTCCCGGATGGTAGAGGTTGTAGAAAAGCATTGCCAGGGTGGGATGGATCTTTGAGAATGCTGGCAACCTTTCCTTGACAGTGGGCCTAGGAGATGGATTCTATAGATGGGAGGTTGGCCTTTGTGATTGTCCGGGCCGAGTTCACCACTCTCTGTAACTTTCTCCAATCTTGAATGGTACAGTAGCCATACCAGGTAGTGGTACATCCAGACATAATGCTCTCGATGGCACACCTACAAATGTTGGCAAGGATATTCACCGTCATGCCAAATTTTCTCAGCTGCGTGAGGAAGAAGAGACGTTGTTGGGCCTTTGTAACCAGTGTCTCCACATGAAGAGTCAAGAAAGCTTGTTGTGGATGACCACTCTGAGGAGCTTGACACTCTCCACACATTCCACCTCTGTGCTGTTAATGTGTAGGAGGGCATAAATAACATCCCGCCAAAAGTCAATAATGAGTTCCTTGGTTTTGCCGGCAGTGAGAGCTAGGTTGTTCTCAATGCACCATTTTTCCAGGTCTTCCATCTCCCATCTATAGTCTGTTTCATCACCATCTGAGATTCGACCGACTATGGTGGTGTCATCAGCGAACTTGTAAATGGCATTAGTCTGGTATTTGGTGACGCAGTCATGGATATACAGTGAGTACAGTGGGGGGCTCAGTACACATCCCTGGGGGGCTCCAGTGTTGAGCGTTAGTGAGGATGAAGTATTGTCCCCAATCTTCACTGATTGTGGCCTGTGGGTCAAGAAACTGAGGATCCAGTTGCAGAGAGTGGGGCTTAGTCCAAGATCACTAAGTTTAGTAATCAGTCTCAAGGGGATAATAGTTTTGAAGGCTGAACTGTTGTCAATGAGAAGGATTCTTACGGAACTGTTCTCGGTGTCAAGATGTTCAACGGAGGAGTGAAGGGCAGGTGATATGGCATCTCACGTGGATCTGTTGGTCTGATAGGCAAATTGGAGAAATCAGAATTGAAAAGAAGTCAAAATTAATGTTTCATGTCCGGTGAATCTTCCTGATGTTGCTGTTTGCACCAGATTGCTATATGCAAATTGTTCAGTGCCTTTCCTGCATTACAACAGTGACAACATTTCAAAAGTAGTTCATTATCTGTAAACTACTTTAAAAAGCTTCCATTACTCACCTAGCCAACCTTCCTTTGGAGTCAAGATTAGAGGGGAGCTGGAAATGAACAGCAGGTCGGGCAGCATCCGAGGAGCAGGAAAATCAATATTTCGGGCAGGAGCCCTTCATCAGGAATGAGGCTGGATGCCTCGGGGGTGGAGAGATAAATGGGAGGGGGGTGGGGCTGGGGAGAAGGTAGCTGGGAGTGCAACAGGTGGATGGAGGAAGGGGTAAAGTGATGGGTCAGAGAGGAGGGTGGAGCAGATAGGTGGGAAGGAAGATTGACAGGTAGGACAGATCATGAGGATGGAGCTGAGCTGGAAGTTTGGAACTGCGATAAGGTAGGAAACTGGTGAAGTCCACATTGATGCCCTGGGGTTGAAGGGTTCCGAGGCGGAAGATGAGGCGTTCTTCCTCCAGATATCGGGTGGTGAGGGAGCAGCAGTGAAGCAGGCCCAGTACCTGCATGTTCTCGGCAGAGTGGGAGGGGTGTTGAAATGTTCGGCCACGGGGCGGTGGGGTTGAATGGTGTGGGTGTCACGCAGACATTCCCTGAAGCGCTCTGCGAGGAGACGTCCAGTATCCCCAGTGTAGAGGAGTCCGCATTGGGAGTAACAGATACAATAAATGACATTGGTGGCAGTGCTGGTGAAACTTTGGTGCATGTGGAAGGCTCTTTTGGGGCCTTGGATGGAGGTAAGGGAGGAGGTGTGGGTACAGTTTTTGGAATTCCTGCAGTGGCAGGGAAAGTTGCCAGGAGGGGAGGGTGGGTTGTTGGGAGGGCTTGCACCTTCCCAGGTCGTCACGGAGGGAACGGTCTTTGCAGAAAGTGGATAAGGGTGGGGAGGGAAATATATCCCGGGTGGTGGGGTCCGTTTGTAGGTGGTGGAAATGTCAGCAGATGATGCAGTTTATGCGGAGGTTGGTGGGGTGGAAGGTGAGGGCCAGGGGGTTCTGTCCTTGTTGCGTTTGGAGGTGTGGGATTTGAGAGCAGAAGTGCAGGACATGGATGAGATGCGTTGCAGGGCATCTTCAACCATGTGGGAGGGGAAATAAAGAAAGAGGCCATCTGGTGTGTTCTGTGGTGGAACTGGTCCTCCTGGGAGCAGATACAGCAGAGGTGGAGGAATTGGGAATATGGGACAGCATTTCTGCAGGAGGTAGGGTGGAGGAGGTGTAATCCAAGTAGCTGTGGGAGTCGGTGGGTTTGTAAAAATGTCGGTGTTGAGTTTGCCATTGTTGATGGAGTTGGAGAGGTCCAGGAAGGGGAGGGAGGTGTCAGAGATGGTCCATGTGAATTTAAGGTCGGGGTGGAATGTGTTGGTGAAATTGAACTGCTCAACCTCCTCGTGGGAGCACAAGGTGGCACCGATGCAGTCATCAATGTAGCGGAGGAAGAGGTGGGAGTGGTGCCGGTGTGACTATGGAAGATGGACTGTTCTACATAGCCGACAAAGAGACAGGCACAGCTAAGGCCCATGCGGGTGCCCATGGCTACCCCTTTTGTCTGGAGGAAGTGGGAGGATTCAAAGGAGAAATTGTTGAGGGTGAGGACCAGTTCAGCCAAATGAATAAATGTGTCAATGGAAGGGTGTGGGTAGGGACATTGGGAGAGGAAGAAACGGAGGGCTTGGAGGCCCTGGTCATGACAGATGGAGGTATAGAGGGACTGGATGTCCATGGTGAAGATGAGACATTGGGGGGCTGGGGAAACGGAAGTATTGGAGGAGGTGGAGGGCATGAGTGGTGTCCCAAACATATGTGGGGAGTTGCTGGACTGGGGGGATAGGACAGTACCGAAGTAGGTGGAGATGAGTTTGATGGAGCAGGAGCAGGCTGAGACAGTGGGTCGTCCAGGGTGGTCAGGCTTGTGATCTTGGGAAGGAGGTAGAATCGGTCAGTGCGTGGTTCCTGAACTATGAGTGAGGTTGGAAGCTGTGGGTGGGAGAGCTCCTGAGGTGTTGCGGTTGTGTATGGTCTGAGAGATGATGGTTTGGTGATGGTGGATGAGTCATGGTCGAGGTGGCAGTAGGAGGAGGTATTTTCATGTTGGCACCTGGCTTCAGCAGTGTAAAGGTTGGTGCACCAACTACCACTGCACCCCCTTTGTCCACTAATTTGATGGTGATGTCAGGATTTGAGCAGAGGGAGTGGAGAGTTGAACGTTGTGAGGGTGAGAGGTTGAAGTGGGGGAGGTGGGTAGAAAGGTTGAGGCGGTGGGAAATAAACAGATGGAGGGTGTCCAGGTGGATGGAGTGTTTTGGAGGTGGGTGAAGGGGTCCTCAGAGGGTGGGCGGGAGTCCTGATTGAAAATATAAGCTTGGAGGCAGAGGCAACGGAAGAATGGTTCGCGTCACGCTGTGTATTGAATTCATTGATGTGTGGACGGAGGGGGATGAAGGTAAGGCATTTGCTGAGGACTGATCATTCATCCTCAGTGAAGGGGAGGTCTGGGGGGATGGTGAAAACCCAGCAGGGCTGGGAGTTAGGACCTGGTGTAGGGCTGGAACTGGCTGTGGGGCGGAGCCTGTAACTGGAGTGGCGTAGTGGTAGGAGGAATGGGGGTGGAGTGATTTGCAGAGGTGATGTTCCCCTCAGGGTGCTGGGGGGCGGGGAGTGTGACAGTGGGATCTGTGGGGGGGAGGGGGGGGGGGGCGTGCCGGCAAGTGGCGTTGGTGGGGGTGGACGACAGCAGTAGGGGGGAGTAGATGTTGCGGGACGTATGACATCAGTGATGTCGTAGAGTGCGGAAGTGATGAAACCCGTGGTGTGGATGACATCATGAGGGACGTCGGGGGTTGATGTGGGGGGCGGAAGTGATGTTAGAGGAGGCGGAAGTGGCTGCGGTGGCAGCAACGGGGAGGTGGCAACCGTGGAGTGGGCTCTTTCTCACCTTAACCCTGAACTGACACCTGTTTTTGGTTTCTTTCCTCTCTACCCTCATGCCTTCGCTAAGCTCATCATGTCCATGAGGCTGAGCTCCTATGCTTTTGATCCTATTTCCTCCAAAATGGATATAATTTCTTCATTTTAGACAATATTGTAAGAGGTCTCTCTCTCTCTTCCAAGGAGCAGGGGATTCCACATTTCCAGCTTAAGCTCTTCATCAGGAATGAGGCCGTGTACCAAGGGGGCTGAGAGATAAATGGGGGGAGTGGGTTGAGATGGGGGGGAAGGTGGCTGGGAATGTGATAAGTAGATGAAGGTGGAGGAGGTGATAGGTCAGAGAGGAGGGTGGAGCGGATAGGTGAGAAGGAAGACGGACAGGCAGGACTGTTCAAGAGGGCGGTGCCGAGTTGGAAGGTTGGATCTGGGATAAGGTAGGAGGAGGGAAATGGGGAAATTGGTGAAATCCACATTGATCCCATGTGTTTGGAGGGTCCCAGGCGGAAGATGAGGGGTTCTTCCTCTAGGCGTCGGACAGTGAGAGTTTGGTGGTGGAGGAGGCCCAAGACTTGCATGCCCTTGGTGAGGTGGGAGAGGGAGATAAAGTGTTCATCTTAAGGGCAGTGTGGTTATTATTTAGTGTGTGTGTCCCGGATATGGTTTCTGAAACATTCTGCAAGTTGGCATCCTGTCTCCCAAATGTAGAGGAGACCACATCGGAAGCAACAGGCATAGCAGATGACTTGTGTGGAAGCACAGGTAAATCTCTGTCAGATTTGGAAGGATCCTTTAGGCCTTGGACGGAGGTGAGGGGAAAGATGTGGGCGCAGGTTTTGCACCTCTTGTGGTGGAAGAGAAAGGTGCTGGGAATGGAGAGTGGGTTGGTCGGGGGCATGGACCTAACAAGAGAGTTGCAGAAGGAATGGTCTCTCTGAAACGCAGATAGGGGTGGGGAGGGAAATATATCCCTGGTGCTGGGATCTGTTTGTAGGAATGGAAATGGTGGAGGATGATATGATGCATGTGGAGGTTGGTGGGGTGGAAGGTGAGGACCAGGAGAGTTCTGTCTTTGTTGTGGTTGGAGGAGTGGGGTTCAAGGATAGAGGTGTGAGGTGGAGGAGATGTGCTGGAAGTCAACCACGTGGGAGGGGAAATTGCGGTCTTTGAAGATGGAGGCCATCTGGGATGTTCTATGGTGGAATTAGTCCTCCTGGGAGCAGATATGGTGGAGGCAGAGGAATTGGGAGTAAGGGATAGTGTTTTTACAGGAGGCAGAGTGGGAGAAGCTGTGGGAGTCCATGGGTTTGTAGATGTCTGTGTTAAGTCGGTCACTGGAAATAGAGATGGCAAGGTCCAGGAAGGGGAGGGAGGTGTCCGAGATGGTCCAGGTGAATTTGAGGTCAGGGTGGAAGATGCTCATGAAGTTGATAAACTGTTCAATCTCCTCGTGAAAGCACAAAGTGGCGCCGATATAGTCATTGATGTAATGGAGGAAAAGGTGGGGAATGGTGCCGATGTAGCTGTGGAAGATGGACTGTTCCACGTACCTGATGAAGAGGCAAGCATTGCTGGGGCCCATGCAGGTGCCCATGGCTACTTCTTTGGTCTGGAGGAAGTGGGAGGATTCAAAGATGAAATTGTTGAGGGTGAGGACCAGTTTAGCCTGTCGAATGAGGGTGTCAGTGCAAGACTACTGGTTGGGTTGACGTGTGCATCCATCACAAAAACATTCCACCCCTATCCCAATTCCTCTGCCTCCACCACAATTCCACCATAGAACATCCCAGATGGCATCAAAAACTGCAATTTCCCCTCCCACATGGTCAACAATGCCCTCCAGCGTACCTCCTCCACTTCCCATACCTCCACCCTTGAACACCACCCCTCCAATTGCAACAAGGACAGAACCCCCCCAGTCCTCACCTTCCACCCCCATCAACCTCTGGATATTTCCCGTCATCATTTGCCATTTCTGCCACCAACAGTCTGATCCCACCACCAGGGATATATTTCCCTCCCCACTCCTATCTGCATTTCAGAGAAATCATTCCTTCTGCGACTCCCTTGTTAGGTCCACACCCCCTCCACCACCAAACTCTGGATGAAGAACACCTGGAGGAAGAATGCCTCATCTTCTGCCTCGAGACCCTCCAACTACACAGGATCAATGTGGATTTCACCAGTTTCCACATCTCCCCTACCCCCACATTGTCCCAAATCCAACCTTCCAACTTGGCACTGCCCTCTTGAATTGTCCTACCGGTTCATCTTCCTTCCCACCTATCTGCTCCACCCTCCTCTCTGACAAATCTAGTCCCATCTTTCCTGGAACTGAATTTCCAATCGGGTTTTACGCTTGCCACAGCCCTCAATTCATCAACATCACAAGTGAATCCTATATGACTGTGACAGAGGGAAACTTTCACTTTTTGTCCTTCTCAACTTGCCTGCAACCTTTTTGACACAATTACCATACTATCCTCCTGCAGTGCCTCTCCATTAATATCCATCTGGCTGGGACTGTATTCACATTCTTATCTCTCTAATCTTAGCCAAAGAAGCAATTGCAATAATTTTGGTTCCTGTTCCCACACTGTTGCCCCCGGTGTCCCCCAAGGACCTGTCCTTGGTCTTAACCCATTTTTCTTCTACATGTTACCCCTTGGGGACAGCATCTGAAAGCACTGCATTTGGTTTTCACATGGGCACTGATGTCATCCAGCTCGCCATAATTTCAATTGACTTCTCCAGTGTTGCTAAATTATCAGAGCTGAAAATGTGTTGCTGGAAAAGCGCAGCAGGTCAGGCAGCATCCAAGGAGCAGGAGAATTGATGTTTCAGGCATGAGCCCTTCTTCAAGAATCCTGAAACGTTGATTCTCCTGGTCCTTGGATGCTGCCTGACCTGCTGCGCTTTTCCAGCAACATATTTTTAGCTCTGATCTCCAGCATCTGCAGTCCTCACTTTCTCCCTTGCTAAATTATCAGGCAACTTACCTTACAACCAGTACCGGATGTGCAGAAATTTCCTCCAATTATATGACTAAAGCCATTTTTTCTCATTTTCTCTCAGTTTTATTCCCTAAATAACTTTTATTTCTTTGGGAAGAGACTGAGAGGAAACCATTCTTTCACAACTTAGAGATCATATCAAATCCTGAGATAAGTTTTCAACCTTCTCTAAGACAACTATTCAGCCCAATCTCAGCTCAACATCTGCCGAAGCTGTCTGACATACTTTCAATATCTCTAGACCTGATTATTCCAACTTGTTCTACCTCCATAAACTTGAGATCATTCGAAATTCTTCAGCTTTGCTCCAATCCACATCAATCCCCATTCTTGTATCATCCCCTGTGCTTGCTGACCTACATTCTCATCCTCGTTTTCAAATCCATCCAAGGCCTTTTCCTTCCTTCTTTCTGTATGTAATATCCCCCAACTCTAAAGCCCTCGAAGATATATGCTCTTCTCTAATCTTGACCTCATTGTCAATCATAACTGCTCTGCCATTAGTGGCTGTGCTTTTTAGATTAGATTAGATTAGATTACTTACAGTGTGGAAACAGGCCCTTCGGCCCAACAAGTCCACACCGCCCCGCCGAAGCGTAACCCACCCATACCCCTACATCTACATTTACCCCTTACCTAACACTATGGGCAATTTAGCATGGCCAATTCACCTGGCCTGCACATCTTTGGACTGTGGGAGGAAACCGGAGCACCCGGAGGAAACCCACGCAGACACGGGGAGAACGTGCAAACTCCACACAGTCAGTCGCCTGAGGCGGGAATGGAACCCGGGTCTCAGGCGCTGTGAGGCAGCAGTGCTAACCACTGTGCCACCGTTGTCTAAATGCTAAGCTTTGGAATACCCTCTCTACGCACCTCTCTACTTCTCTACCTGATTTTTCTCCTTTTAGACACTCTCTAAAAGCTGATATCTCCTTTTTGTGGCTCACTGTCATACCTCTTTTTTATAATGATCTGATGAATGGCCTTGGGATATTTAATTATATGAAAGTGCTATATAAATATTAATTGTTTCTGAGAACATGACATTTGTCTTTTACCCACGTGTCTGCTTGTCTTTTGAATACTATTGCAGGCAATTAGCAATGATCTCTTTTGGGTGCTTTGAGATTTCACAGTAAAAAATAGATCTCCAATTGAATATGTAAAGATTCACTTTATTGTTCTCTGCTGCACTTGACAGCTCCTGTGAACCCAGATTCAATGCTTTCTTTAAGATTAAAAATCACACAAAATCAGGCTATAGTCCAACAAGTTTAATTAGAAGTACCAGTTTTCAGAGTGCTACCCCTTCATCAGGTACCGAGCGAGGCAGGCTAAAAGATACTGAGTTAGAAAAGACTTAACAGCAATCTAGGTTTGTGCAATATATCATTTTAATTGCATGATACTGTGATCTTTTGCTATAAATTCTGTGTCTTATGATCCTGCTCCACTAGTTAACCAATGAAGGAGCAGCATTCCGAAAGCTAGTTCTTCCAAATAAGCCTGTTGTACTATAACCTGGTGTTGTATGGTTTTTAAACTTTGTCCATCCCAGTCCAACACCGGCACCTCCACATCTTTTTAAAGATTATTCGGGGTTCTGCTTGGGTCTGTCACCTAATGTTATGTGACAATGTGACCATAGTTATCAAATAACTGGTCGCTCTGTAATAGGAAGGATATTATTAAAATGGAGAGGGTTCAGAAAAGATTTACCAGGATGTTCCTGGAACTGGAGAGTTTGAGTTTATAAAAATAGACTGGAAGGGCTGTGACTATTTTCACTGGAGCACTGGAGGTTGAGGGGTTACCTTTATTGTGGTTTATAAAATTGCAAGAAACATGACTATTTAAATGGAGCGAGTCTCCAAAAATGTGCAATGCAGAAGGATCTAGGTGTTCTTGTGCATGAAACATAAAAATGTAACATACAGCGGCAGCAAATAATTGTGAAGGCAAATGTAATGTTGACACTTACTATAATGGAGTTGGAGTTTAACAATAGGGAACTGTGCAGGGCTTTGCTGACCCTACAGCTGGAGTGATGTGTATTCTTTTGGTCACAATATTTAAAAAAAATACTAGCTTTGGAGGCAGTTCAAAAGATATTCACTCAGCTGATTTCTGTGATAAGGCCATAGAATGATACAACACATGAACCGGCCCATGTCGGCACTGACTATGATGTCATTCTACTACATTCAAGCTAATCCCACCTGCCTGCACATGATCCATATCCCTCTATTCCCTGCCTGATCATATGTTTGTCTAAATGCATATTAAACATTGCTATCATATCTGCTTCTACCACCTATCCTGGCAACGTGTTCCAGGCAACTACCACCCTTTGTGTAAAACTCTTGCTTCACACATCTTCTTTAAACTTTTTTCCTTTCACCTTAAACCTACGCTCCCTAGAATTTGACATTTTCACCCTGGGAAAAAGACACCACCTACAAGCCCTCTCCATGCCTCTCATAACTTTATAGTTGAAAGGGTTAACTTAACAAGGACGGCTAAACAGGTCAGGCCTTTATTCATTCCAGATTAGAAGAATATAGGAGAAACCTATTGAAACACACAAGATCCTGTTGGGGCTTGACAGGGTAGATGTCGAGAAGATGTTTCCATTAGTCAAGGAGTCATGAGCTAAGGGCCATAGTTACAGAATAAGGGAACACACATTTAAAACTGAGATGTGAGACAGTGAAACAGGTTATCTAGGATTACAAAGAGATCTTGGTTGGTGGGTCAGTGGGCTGGGGGGGGAGGGGGGGGGGTGGCAGATGGAGTTTGATTTGGATGAATGTGAGATATTGCATTTTGGTAAAACAAAGGCAAGAGTTGTACAATTAAGAGTAGGCCCTTAGATAATTAGATTAGATTACTTACAGTGTGGAAACAGGCCCTTCGGCCCAACAAGTCCACACTGCCCCGCCAAAGCGCAACCCACCCATACCCCTACATTTACCCCTTACCTAACACTACGGGCAATTTAGTATGACCAATTCACCTGACCTGCACATCTTTGGACTGTGGGAGGAAACCGGAGCACCCGGAGGAAACCCACGCAGACACAGGGAGAACGTGCAAACTCCACACAGTCAGTCGCCTGAGGCGGGAAATTGAACCCGGGTCTCTGGCGCTGTGAGGCAGCAGTGCTAACCACTGTGCCACCGTGCTGCCCAGTACTCTTATACATCAGAGAGACCTAGGGGTTCAGGTACATAATTCTTTGAAGTTTGTTTCACATATAGATAGGGTGGTTAAGAAGACATTTAGCATGCATGCTTTCATTGCTCGGACCTTTGAGTGCAGGAGTTGGGACGTTTTGTTGAGATTGTACAGGACGTTAGTGAGGCCCCTTCTGGAGTACTGTGTCCAGTTCTGGTCATCCTGTTATAGGAAGGATATTATTAAGCTGGAGAGAGTTCAGAAGAGATTTACCAGGATGTTGCCAGGAATGGAGGGTTTGAGTTATAAGGAGAGGCTGGTTGGGCTGGGACTTTTCTTACTGGAGCATAAGAGGTTGATAAGTTCCCTTATTAAGGTTTATAAAATCATGAGGGGTATAGATAAGCTGAATGGCAAGTGTTTTTTTTCTCTAGGGTGGGGAATTTCAAGACAAGGGAGCAAAAGTTTGAAGGTGAGAGGAGAAAGATTTAAAAAACCTATGAGGGGCATTTCTTTTACACAGAGTGGGTCATATGTGGAATGAACTGCCAGAGGAAGTGGTGAATGTGGATACAGCTACAATGTTTAAAAACACCTAGATTAGTATGTGAATAAGGAATGTTTGGAGGGATATGGGCCAGGAGCAGCCAGGTGGAACTAGTTTAGTTTGGGATTGTGGTTAGCATGGACAGTTTGGACCAAAGGCTCTGTTTCCATGCTGTATGACTCTATGACTATAATTACAGATATTCTATTTATCACCAGGGTTTGATTAGAACAGTTGGCTCAATGGCTAAGATACAGTTCAGAGTAACATCAAAAGCACAGCTTTGATTCCAAATCCAACTGAAGCAGACTTTCTAAACCTGAAAGTTGAAAGTAATGGCAAACCATCACTGACAAAAACTACCAAAATGGAGCATCAGTGGCTGTTGATCCAAGGATGTGCCCTTGGGCAGAGCAGGCATTGTTCTTGTTAATGCCACCTATAACTGTAGAAACTTGTTAATTTTTTTTTAGATTGGAATCCCTACAGTAAGGAAACAAGCCATTTGGCCCAACAAGTCCACACTGACTCTCCAAAGAGTAACCCCCCCAGACCCATTCTCCTATATTTAGGACGCACCTAATATTATGGGCAATTTAGTATGGCCAATTCTCCTGATTTGCACATCTTTAGATTGTGGGAGGAAACTGGAGCACCCAGAGGAAACCACACAGACAAAGGGAGAATGTGCAAACTCCCCACAGACAGTTGCCCGAAGCAGGGATCGAACCCAGCGCTAACCACTGAGCCCCAAACATGTATTACAATGGATAAGAAGAAAGAAAAACATGAATGCTTTTTTCTTGCTGATAAATGGTAGCTAAAAAGCATCATAAGTGAAATAAAGGAAACAAAATGACCTTGATCTAACCAATGTTCAATTGTGTCTTTAATTTTTATCCTTCCCAAACTGATGAAAATGAATTCCAATTTATTTTGCCAGACTGTTTGTTTACTGATTTTAAAAAAAGGAAATGTTTTTGAACTCAACAGAAGCTTGTTTTGTAGGATACATCTGAACGTTGTCCTTGTCTCCCTGAGAGGCGGTGCCATATGGACAGATGGAATGAAGTTATTTCGGCTCCACCAGCTGCTGCAAATCCTTATTGAGCTCAGTTCGGCCAGCTTTTTATCCAGTTCCCTGTAGACAACATCATGCAGCAGAAGAAAAACAATCTGAAATTTGGCACAAACTAGAATCTTATCTGCATTTTGGCAAACACATGTTTCAGTCGGCCAACTGTAATTCAGCCAGGGAAACAGCAACACGATTAGCCAGCTGAAAAGTAAGACATGTGGATACAGTAAGCACTTATATTACAAATACAGATGCTTACCCTTTGTACATCACTAACATCGACACCGTCACTCAGCCATAAGAATGGATGATAAAGGGATTAATGCATCAGACAGGGATAATCAAAGGTGGGGATAGAATACTCAACTCAGAATGAATTGAGGTATATTGTCAAGTTGTCAACATGAGATAAGTTGGAGTATCTCTGATGATGGTATATCTTGTCTGAGAGATTGTGATGTTGCCAGTAGACAGAAAATGAAACGCTTTTTCTCCAGTAACATTTTCTGTGCCTCAGTGAAAAACATTATTGTGTTGAACATACCATTTTGGTAAACATTGAGCTCCATACTAATGGATTTGAAAAATATCAAGTCAGGAAGTATGCAACCTAAAACCTGAGATGGGCACTTACTGCTTGTAAGGAACAGAAATAAAATTAGATTTTCTCAACAAATGATATCATACCTAACTATGATAGGGTTTTATTCTATTTCTTTTTGGCAACCCATTCTTTTTGATGTCTTTTGTTGAATTTTGCTTTCGTCAGTGTCTGACAGTCACCTTCCTTCCTAACTAAGAATATTGGTAACCTGTTTCAGATTCCATGTTACCTTATAAAGGTTTCCAAAATTATGAGGGGCATGGATAGGGTAAATAGGCAAAGTCTTTTCCCTGGGGTTGGGGAGTCCAGAATTAGAGGGCATAGATTTAGGGTGAGAGGGGAAAGATATAAGAGAGACCTATGAGGCAAAGTTTTCACACAGAGGGCGATACGTGTATGGAATGAGCTGCCAGAGGAAGTGGTGGAGGCTAATACAATTGTAACATTTAAGCGGCATTTGGATGGGTATATGAATAGGAAGGGTTTGGAGAGATATGGGCCAGGTGGGACTAGATTGGGTTAGGATATCTGGTCGGCATGGACGGGTTGGACTGAAGGGTCTGTTTCCATGCTGTACATCTCTATGACTCTATGACTATGACCACAAAGAGATATCAGTTAAGTTTGGAGTGACGAGTGATCTAATGTTGCCTCTATGAGAATGGACAGCATCATCTCTCCTTTACAGTTATTCCAAATCCCATTGTCTGAATCAATTATGGAGTATGAAAACTTGACTCATTTTCCCATTACTCAATGAATAAAACAATGGAGCTTTAGCCTCCACATTTCACCAGACCATTTCTAATATGATTTCAATTTTCTAGATTTTAATGTGCAGTATGATAATTTAGGGATTAGGAAATTAGGAAACATGTTCCACTCAATAACAATGGTAACTAACACACTTACAAAGCACATAAGTCATGACCTCACAAAAAATCAGGAAGGAGAAGCATAGACTAAAGCTCTAAGACCATCCTCATGCTTCATACATAAGTGTGTAAAATGTTAATCCATGAATTCACCTTGATAGTTCCTACATTCTTTTCTGCAAAAACCCAAGGCTACAAAATCTTGCACTTCTTATTATTACATATCTTATCAGTTTGGATTTTTAATTTGAAAGAAAGATTCGCATTTATGTCCACAATCTCAGAATGCTCCAAACTGCTTTACAATCAATGAAATACTTTGGAATGTTGTCACAATTGTAAAAATAGGAAATGTAACAGTCGATTTGTGCACAGAATACCTCACAAACAACAATTGATCACGGTGAGCCAATTTGTTTCTTGGTGAAGTTGATTCTGATAATCCAGGACATTCAACCTCAAACCTTCGGGTGACCATCCTCCAAGGCGGACTTTGGGACAGGCAGCAGCGAAACGTGGCCAAGCAGAGGCTGATAGCTAAGTTCCGTACCCATTGGGAGGGTCTCAACCAGGATCTTGGGTTCATGTCACACTACAGGTGACCACCATTGCACTATACACACACACACACATATATACAGACATGCACACAGACACTCACACACACTCTTACAAACACACACACACTCCCACACTCACACAGGCATCCTCTCAGAGACTTAGACCACTCTACACACATGCACACACACATACACTCTCTCTCACAGACACTCACAACCACCCACCCCAGACACACACACACATACTCCCACACTCACACATGTACCCCCTCACAGATTTAAGACACGCTATATTCACTACACACACATATACACTCTCTCTCACACTCTCAACCCCCAACCCAGACAGACACACACACAGACAGACACAAAGACCCACATGCATACATATATTTTGTGGGGTGAATTTGTACTTGCAGAGTTACATTGTACTTTGCTCAAAAACTACATGAATTCATGTAAAACTCTGTTATCTCACTTTTTAGATTAGAATCATTCTAAACATCATAGCATAGACAGAGAACACAGGGGGCTAACACCTTCAACATATTGGTAAAAACAATAACTGCAGATGCTGGAAACCAACTACTGGACTAGTGGTGCTGGAAGAGCACAGCAGTTCAGGCAGCAGGATGCTGCCTGAACTGCTGTGCTCTACCAGCACCACTAATCCACCTTCAACATATTGTCTAGCTAACACTAATTGTTACAGTTAACCTGAGAATGCAACTTTTAAAAAAAGTTTTGTGATTTACACATGAAAGAAGTGAAACTATCATGGTATTCGAACAGATGAAAGGCTCAACAGACAATCAAGGTATTTTTCAATGTATAATTTCAGTAACATCACCCTGTAAATTTTTGCTATAAATTCTGTGCCTTACAGTTGTGTCCTCCACTATCACCTGATGAAGGAGCGGGGCTCCGAAAGCTAGTGCTTCCAATTAAACCTGTTGGACTATAACCTGGTGTTGTGTGATTTTTAATTTTGTATCCCCCAGTCCAACACCAGCAACTCCAAATCATGACTGATAATTATTGGTTAGGACACTATGAAGATATTCCCTGCTGTTCATCAAAATAGTGCCATGAATCTTTTACGTCCAGCTCATAGGACAGATAGAGCTTTGGTTTGACATCAAGACCAAAAGATAGTACCTTCAAAAGTGCAGCAGTTCCTCAGTATTGTTGCAGATTGTCAGATGAGATTATATTTAAGCTACTGAGCATAAGATCTTCATACAGCAATAGTCAATTTAGGATTTTATGTACATAGAGAGCAAACTATATGACATCTCTTGATGATCTCTTTCATCCCTGTGACTAGTATGGCATAGAGTCATACAGCACAGAAACAGGTCCTTCAGTCCAACCAGTCAACAATAATCCCAAACTAAACTAGTGCCATCTGCCTGCACTTGGCCCATATCCCTCCAAACATTTCTTATTTGTGTATTTATCTGACTGTCTTTTAAACACTGTAGCTGTTCCACCCTTCCTCTGGAAGTTATTCTACACACCAACCATTTTATGTGTTTAAAAAAATTGCCCCCATGTCTTTTTTAAACCTTTCTCTTCTCACCTTAAAGAAATACCCCTTATTCTTGAAATCCCCCGCCCTAGGGAAAAGGCACCTACTATGCATCTTATTTATATCCCTCGTGATTTTATAAACACCTTGAGACTGTGGAAGTCACCACATAAATGTACATTTTTATTTGCTTTCTGGGGTGGGAGATACCAACCTTCATGTGGTCTACTTTGTTTTAAACTAATGTCACCTATTGAAAATATGAGCTCAACCATTACAGTACTGATCACGCTGTATAAGGAAATCTCTGCAACGTGGACTTCGACTGACTCAACTGCAAGATGCCGCACACAAAATGATTTGCTGCCTCAACCTCTCCACCTCACTCTGTCCTTCTTTAAAATGTTATATTAAACCAATCTCTTTCGCTAGATTTTTGGTTACCTTTCCAAATATCTCTTTACCTGGCTCAATGTCAAACTGCATTTTAATAAGACTCTTGTGATTATTTTGGGACAACTTTTCAATGAACAAATGGGAAGGAAATTTAACAGAAACACAAGCGAGATGTTTATTTGCTTGCAATGTTACCACATATTGCAGCTGATGGAAACCAGTCCATCCATCACAATGTCTTCTGCTTGATAGGAGTCCTGTGTAAATGTGACCAATTTAAAAAGTGTATTGAATGCAAGTCAAGGAAAGCTATACACTAATCAAAACCTGCTGCTAAGAAGCATTCCAACTCCAGGGATGAAATGTTCACTTTCAAGACATATTTAGTCTATATTAACAGTGGAAGTTGACAGTGGTTTACCACTGGATGGTTATAGAATCTGCCCATCATCACTGCATTTGTTTACTATTTTTTTCTAAGTGATCATGCTGCGAGGTCAAGTATACATTTTAAGTCATGCTTCATTCCAGAGCAACAAAAATATGTGCACAGCATGAGCTGAAACTGAACAGAAAATACTGCTCACATATGGAGAACATCAAGAGTAACATGATAAACAAACCAGCCAGTGACAGCTGATAGTTCAGCATGAAAACCACCTTTGCAAATCAAATCAAAACTCAATAAACCTGGTGAGCCATGAAAAATAATTAAAAGCATCAGCAAACACATTAAAAAAAAGGACCAGCACAAACAGGAACATGGATTTATTTTCACGGATCTGTTTGAAATGTGGTAGATATTCTGTAAAACTGTCTCTCCAAAACAATAAGAAGGAATCATTTAAACAGCACTGTTATCATTTTGAGAAGGCATGAGGTCTGAGAGGTTTTATCAAGGTGGAATCTCCATGGTATAATAATGGTTTGCAATATTGTAACAGGACAGTGATATGAGTATTATCATCACATAAAGTGTTCATAAAATATTTAAAATGAAGTCAATTTAATCAGCTAGGAAGGCAACAACTATATATTTTATCTCTGGCAAAGTAAGCATTTGTTGCCTATTCCCAATTGTCTTTGAGAAGGAGATCATGGTGAGCTGCTTTCTTGAACTGGGCAGTCAATGAGCGTAGGCACGTTCACTGTGCAATTAGGAAGCTCTGGCAATTTAACCCAACAATAATGAAAAACAATTACTTTCAATCAGGATGTTTTGAGACTTGGCAAGGAACTCACACATGGCCAATTTTCATTTAGTCCGTTGTAATTGTAGGTTTGAGAGATGCTGCTGGAGAAGTCTTAGCAAGTTGCTACATTATATTTTGTGCGTGGCCATGGTGCACTGATGGCTTCTTCTTCAGAAATACTCAAGTTCTATTTGTACACTATATAGTTATTAAAAGGAAATCCAGTGTTGATTATTGATAATTAATGCAATTAGTATACATTTAACCGAGGAACTACTGAATACAGGAATGAAGAACATAACAGAATTCAAGACCAAGATGAAAAATATATATAGGAGGCAAATTAAATCAAGATGCTGTGGCAAAATGATTCCAATTTTGTTGATATTTATTCTTTGATGGAATTTTAGTTGTTTCCCTTCCCTAACTCCCCTGAATGTCTGGTTAGAGTATTTCAGAGAGCTGTTAAGAATCATGTTGCTGAGAAACTGGAGTCACACGTGAGCCAGACAAATTAAGTGTCGCAGAGTAGGCAAGTTTTCACCAAAGGAAATGTATGTGTAACCAATTGATTGGATTTCTTTGAAGGAATAATGGACACTGTGAATAAAGTCCATGTACTGTACTGTCCATGGACTCCTTAAAGTGTTCAATAATGTGCCAACTCAATGGATTTTGTGGAAAGTAAAACTTTATGGTGTGGAGGTAACATTATTATGGATAGAATATTGGCCAAAAAAAACCCGAAGTAAACATAAATGAGACGTTATTTAATTAACAACATGTGACAGTGGAGCCTCAATGGGGTGTGTGCTGGGATCCCAAACATTTACAATTTATATCAATGACTTTGTTGAGGGGAGCAAAGGCAACAAAGCTAATATTGCAGATAACACCAAGATAGATAGGAACGTACACTGCAAAGAAGATATAAGGGGGTTTTGGATGGATATGGGTAGGTTGAGTGAGTGGGTTAAATAAAATCTGGTCGATGGATCAGAATGTGAGAATGTGTGAAGTTTTCCACTTTGTCAGGAAGAATGAAAAACAAGTATCATTCCAATGGAGAACAGCTGCAGAATTTGGGTGTGCAAAGAGGTTTTGGTGTTCTTCTTCATGAATCACAAAATGTCGATATTCAGAAATGATTTGGAGATGCCGGTGTGAGACTGGGGTGTACAATGTTAAAAATCACACAACACCAGGTTATAGTCCAACAGGTTTAATTGGAAGCACTAGCTCTCGGAGCTCCACCCCACCTGAAGAAGGAGCAGTGCTCCGAAAGCTAGTGCTTCCAATTAAACCAGTTGGACTATAACCTGGTGTTGTGTGATTTTTAATGACATGCAGGAACATCATGTAATCAAGAAGGCTAATGAAATGTTATCCTTACTATGTCAGCAATTATACATAGGTTGTGCTTCAGTTATACAGAACATTGGTGAGACCGCATCCCGAATAGCATTTTTGGTATCATTAGTTTTGGTGGGATACATGTTCATCAGATGAAGTTCAAAAGGGATTTAGTCAACTCACGCCTAGAATAAGTGGATTGTTTTATGCAGATAGATTAGACAGGCTGGATTTCTTTCTGGAGTTTAAAAGAGTGAGAATGACGACTGAAGTGTATGAGATCCTGAATGGTCTTAACAAGGTGGATTTGAAAAGAATATTTCCTCTGCTGGATCAGTCAGACAGAGAACTGTTTTAAAATCTAGGATTGACCTTTTAAACTTGAGATGAGGAGTTTTATTTTATTCTCAGAGGGTTGTGCAACTTTGGAATTCTCTGTCTCAGAAGGCAATGGAGGTGGGTTTATTAAATATTTTTGAAGGCAGATTCATGCCAGGCAAAACAAAACAAAGCTTGTCAGGAATGGATGGGAATTTGAAATGTAAACAGATCAGATATGATCTTCTTAAAAGCACAGGCTCAAGGGTCCAAATGGTAAAATTCTGTAGGATTGTATTTCCTTCACTAGAGAACGTTAGTGAACTAGATGCACTTTGGTGATGATAATTTTTTTAGCAGCAATTCAGAGATTTACTTTCAATTCCAGACTTTATTAATTGCATCTGAATTCTACCTATTGCCTTTGCATCCTTGACCTCTGAGCATTAGCCTTGCACCCTGGATTACTTCTCCAGTGGCATTATTGCTATATCACAAAATCCCCTTAAAAATAACCCTACTTTTCATAAAACCAGATAGAACATTGAAGGAATTCTTGATACAGTGGGAAAAATCAAGTTGGACCAGGAATTGGTGCACGGTGTCTTGATGTCAACAAAGTGGGACTACAGAAAGGCGGATGTTCTGTGGGGTAATTTATCAGGGAGACAAGTTGATGTTACTCTATAAACACTCTGAAGTCAATCAAGAGGCAGATTTCAAGTAGGAACAACTTAATGTGAACATGACCTATACTTGTATCACGATTAACAGAAACATTCTAAAAGTCCATTCCTTAGTATTTTGAAACATTCAGCATTTTGAAATGTCAGTGAAATATTCTATATGTGTAATCAATCATCCCTGGAAGAAGGAGTGTCATCAAGATGCGAAAATCATTATTTCACTTTATTTATACGGTTGCTAAATTTTTAAAAATCGGCCGACCATTTAATTATGATATACTTTGGTGGAAAAATACCCAAATTATTTTCTGAAATGCAGTCAAATGGAAACCAATACAAAGATTTATTTTAGTTTGACTTCAGAAATGTCACCGAAGTGAGAAGGACAAGATAAGGGATACAAGCACAATATAACAATAATAATCCTGGATAAAGTCCTTTTTATGTGTATATTTTAAGTGCATTGAAACTAACATTATGTACCTGCAAGATGCCAGGCACCTGATTATCATTGTTATAGTAACTGGTCATAATCCCAAAACACAATGGGTGTTTTTAGCCTATAATTCCAAAATTATGGCGAAGTCTATTAAGTTCTACCTGACAACCTAAACTGATAGAGACTTTAATTTGCTTGAGGATTTTGAAAGTTTGTATGTTTTCAAAAATAGTAAGTTACTTTTCCTTTAGTTCTCAAATATCAAGAGATTATAGCCCTTAATGCCAAATTAATTTTATTTTGTAAAAGGACAAAAACAAAATAACTGCTGGTGCAAACCCAATAGTTGGCTATCAAAACATTTTGTACGAGGTTGATGGATTGCCACACTTACAGATATCAAAAAAAACCTCAAACAGAAAGAGAAGAACTTGAGATAATGAAGGGGCTGACTATCTGCCTCCCCATCCTCTCTTGGCCAGCTCTTGCAGATACTTATGTGATTTCCCTTTTAACAAATATAAAAAGGGAGGGGTTAAAAGGGTGCTTAAACACTAGTCAGTGTGTTATCATTAGGTTGCTGTGCACTAGAATGAATAGCCAGTAAATAGCACTGCACTACAGGTTAAGGAAGAAAAAATACTTCTAATCTGAATGATGCAAACCAGTTTAAAAAAAGGAGTCAAGGCAAAGGAATGTCAATCACACAATCAGCCTACAAAACCAAGGATCTCAAGAATCATTCATTAAACTGCCACCATCAAAGTGACTGTTGCAATCTTGTAATAATTATGCTCTCCACAAACAATTCGAAGACTGATACACATTAATTTTCTTTTTTCTTTTATCTCTTTTATTGTTTTGGACTTACCTCTTACTTCCAATTTCCCATATCTGAGTTAGTATTTCTCCTTGACTGCAATAATTACTAAGCTCCTTCTTTTTGTTAACTCAAGAAATTCTGGTTAACTTGGCTCTTTTAAAAACATAAGTTCCGGTGATCTGGGAGAAAGGTATCTATGAGGGAAGGGTCCAATTTTAAACATATTGTAGCCAACTGAGGGGGTGGGTCAATGAAGAAAGGGAATCAGTTCATCCCTTCTCACCTTAGAGCTAAACAGTTTGGGGCATCCCATCTGAGGAACTTTAACAAACTGGAGAGCGTCACCTTGAGGCTGGTAGTTGAATCCAAACACCACTCTCAACCATACCAGCTAACTGAGCCCCAACCTGCTCCTCAAGGAATGTGGGTTGCTGTGGCATTTTATTTTGTTGTAGTCCAGACAAATGGATAGTGACAATAGAAGCTTCAATTTTCTTTCAATCACAAAGCTGAGCAGGAATCTCTTCCACTCCTACAAAACATTTACAAACTGATGCTCAATCATTTTGGCTGCATTGCAAATGCACTTCCCTTGCCCATCACATCTTGCAGTGGGAATTGAACCTGAAGCTTCTGGCTGAGAGGCAAGGATTCTTCCCCTGAATCACAAGACTCCCACAAAGTGACTATCACTTTTAAACTATCAGTACTTCTTTTAAACTAGCTGTGATTTAAATAGGAAAGGATAAAATCAGAGATGGTGTCATAGGTTTTGTTAACACTGAAGTCTTTTCTCTTCCTCATTAAGCATCCTACTCAAATATTTTGGGGGAAAGAGTTTTTGTTGTTCATGCTGGGATCATGATTTGAAGACGCCAGTGTTGGACTGGGATGGACAAAGTTAAAAATCACACAATACCAGGCTAGAGTCCAACAGGTTTATTTGGAAGCACTAGCTTTTGGAGCACTGCTCTTTCATCAGGTGACATTGAGATCAGCACCAATAGAAATAATACATCTTAGAGTTGTTATGTCAATGTATTCTATTTACTGTTGCAAGGTAATTGGAGCTACAGTGAATTGATTATGTACCTTCCAGTACTGAGTGGTGCTATATGCTGCTCCAATAAGTGGTGCAATGGCCAACATTGAATGGTGCAGTGGCCAATGCTGAATGGTGTACTGGGCGTGTATTGAGTGAGTAGTGGGCTAATATTAAATGATACGGTGGACTAAATGATTCGAGGTCATTGTTGATGTCAATCATTAACACAGTTATATTGATCACACTGAGTTGATGGTCCTCCAGGCACAGTTGATATTTGCCTTTATGTGAGTCCCAGAGAGCAGATAATAGAGCACACACTGCATAATAGAGCTGCTCGGGGTGAACCTCGATAAAATCCACTGCATTTTTGTCTAGACTCCCTTTGCAAAAGCACATATCAGAAGGAGGTGTGCAAGACAGTCTCTACATCCTTGCATCCACCCTGTGGGCAGCATGTGATGGTGCAGACAGACTGGGCATGCACGAAGAATTTCACAGGTAGTGCCCTTCTCATCACCAGCCAAGCAATGTCTTGGTTCTTGATGGAAAGTACTGGTGATAAGGCATTCTGCCAAATGACTGTGGCAGTTTGCTGAGAAAACAACCCAAAAAGATTTACCCACAGCATCTTGAGGATGCTATGTGATGTCGACAAAATTAGCAATCACTTGTACAAGAGTATCGGTGTAAGAAATCCAGCACTGGTGCAGTAGAGGGTGTTTTTTTGCATGTTAAAGTACAGTAATCTTTACTCTGTACCCCATCGCTTAGAGAGGGGGTACCCTGATTGGTATAATATTAACAAAAATGTCCAACACAACCAGCCAGCAGCCTGAGGAGGTCTCTGAGCTATGCACAGAGGTAGGTTTAATGAATATGTAGATGAGTCATGATTTGGAGATGCCGGTGTTGCACTGGGGTTTACAAAGTTAAAAATCACACAACACCAGGTTCTGGTCCAGCAGGTTTAATTGGAAGCACACTAGCTTTTGGAGCTGCTCCTTCGTCAGGTGGAAAGCTGTGATGTCACTGTGACCTCAGTAGTTGTGTGTTATTGCCTTAGAAAATTGGACTCTGTACAGCATGGAGCATGTTGCTGTGTGACCTCATGATCATATACAGTGCAATAAGAGACAGAATTTAACAGTTATTAAGAGACAGTTGTTAAGATTTTAATGATACTTGAAAAACTCAGACTGGAGCACAACAAATCAGTGCACAGAATAATTAAAACAAAATCATTATTTTGTCACTCAAAATCAGCTTTCTAAAAGTTGAATAGAAGCATATTGATTCAAAAGAAATAAGCTTTCCAACAAACATGGTTTTTAATATCTTTGTAAAAAACTGGAAGCATTTTTTCAATGGTTATTAAGATTGTGAAAAGGAGAACAGTTCTTTATAAATCATTTGCAGTGCAATATAATTTTAAAACTTTTTCTTATTTTATATATCAAGGCTTCTGTCAGGCTTTTTGATGCCTTAAACACACAAGTTCTTAATTGGACAGATCTCTATTTAAAGACAGAATCGAACAAATTTAGCAAACAATGGACACATAACTAAATATTTGCCATGATTCTTTCAGTCAGTAGCAGTATCTGCAGGTGAATCAGCAGTTTGTATGCCAAACCAATTATGTGAGATAGCTTGTCTCAAAGCTCTAACTGCTTTGTAAGTTTTATACAAAATTGTATGGCTTCATTATAGCAGGAACAAAAGAGAGGTCTGTGAGGCTTTGAAGACTTTAAATCTCAATCTTTCCAGTCTTTGTACGTAACTAAATTTCTTTATCCATAAAACCATTTTTGAGAATCTTTTCTGCACCCTCACTAATGCCTTCATGTCTTTCCTAAAGTGTGGTGCCCAGAACTACGTGGAGTATTCCAGCTGAGGTTGAACTAGTGTTTTTTACAGGTTTAACATAACTTCTTTACTTTTATACTCTATCCTCCTATTAATAAATCCCAGGCAATGCTCGCTTTAATCTGTGCAACTACTCTTGAGGGTGTGTGCATGCTGATTGGCATTCCAAGGCTGTTCCCAGTATTCACTTCTAGATTTTGAAGTCACTACCACACACATACCTTAGAGATCCACACAGAAGAAAACAAACTTACAGGTAAGGTAAAATCTATCCTATTACCGTATGCTTTATTGACCACTCTCTCAAACTATCCTGCCATCCTCAATGATTTATGCAGTTTCCAGAGTTCTTGTATCGTCTTTAGAATTGTATCTTTTATTTTATATTGTTCTCTGCATTCGTATAACCAAAATAATTCTCTTTACACTTCTCTGCATTAAATTTCATTTAGAGTTTGTATGACCATTCCATCAACCTGCCTATTTTTTTAAAAGTTCCTCATAATTGACATTTCCAAATTTCACTCATCAGAACGCAAGAAGATTGGAGATATGATAGCTTTGAAGGAAGCAGAGTGGCAGGGAAAATGGTGAATGGATTTCTATTGTAGGGTTCTTGCTGTATTAATCACAGGTGTGCTGCACATGCTTACATCAGTCCTACCATTTATTGGTTTGACTCTAGGTCACCCTGTTCCACTTCCACAATTTAATGGGTCTAATCAGGATTTGCTTTTCCATTTCTTTAGCAATCCTATTTAACATTGATCAATCACCATTCCAGGCCAAAAATGCCAAGTTTTTCCAATCTGTCTTCACGTTTCAAATTGCTGCCTCAAGAACCCACCCATGGGAATCCTCCCATATTTGAATGTTCCCTTGTTTCTCGCTGTACAGAAATGGACACAATTATCATCATTTAATCTGGTCAGGGCACAGCAAAGTTTGATCACAGCTTCTGCAAACTCTAACAAGGAAATGGCATTTTACATAATAGCATCTTATATGACTGACCACAGCAAACAATTAAAACAAGGTAAAATATAGTTGTTTTCTAAAACAAAAGTAACGTGGTTGCTTGGGTTTGGGTTTTGATATTAACTTGTTGCTCATGCCTTGTGCAAAACACCAATATTTTATGTGGTAGATGGCAGCTTGGCCAACCGTCTCTGGCTGGATCCATCATGCAAAAAAGCAAATCAGCATTCAGTTTGCCAATTTATCTAAGACAATCTGTTACAGAAGTGAGCTTCAGGATAACAATGGAGCCACATTAAATCCGAATGGAAATAGTTGAGTTGAAATTGAATCTGCCTTTTGCAGACACTTTCATTTAAGAATTCCCTTCAAGTCATTGACCTGTCTTTTAACCCTGGATGGATTTTATCTTCTAAAACTTGAGATTCTATCAGTTCAGGTCCATTGATTTGCAATATAATATAAATAAGATGGCCTGTTTTGACAGAGTTTGTTCTCTTTCCAATTATTATTGTATGTCTCTCAGTACAGTGATATACATTGAACTACTTTAATAGGAAAACATGTAATGTTAGATCTGAGCAAGGACACAAATGCAAAACTATTTTGTGGGACTAATGATTTTCTTTGCACATTTGGTAAAGTGAACTGCATAATAGACCAGACAATAATAATTTGACAAATTTGTTGTTTCTATCTATTAAAACATAAGACTGGGAATAATGTTTTTGCATTGTGTTTTGAATCACAAGATAGTTTAGTAGGAACAGTGCCCTGTAAATTGCTCAAATGGTACCTTCAAGATTCATGAAATACACTCAAATGTGTCTAAGATGAAATCATATTCTTAAAGCTGACCAAATAAAATTGACCACTAGGAAAAGGCTTTTAAACAACACAAATTCTCAGCTGCTTCGAGCTATGTAAAGTCTATAAATGAATTAAAATAATAAAACCTCTTGGTTAATTGCACGACAAAGAATTGAGTTTATGCAATAAATATTACTTTTCAGCCTGAGAAAGCATCATCGTCAAGTTAAGCCACTTAGCTAATACCTAATGGGACATAAAGATGTCACCTTTCTCAATTTATGTGAAAGAAAACTTAATGGAAATGCAGGATTGATGAGCAAAGGAAAAAAAATCATAAGATGTACCAAAACCATTCCCAGTAATGCAATAAATCACAGGATTTCAAAATGTACCAGATTTAATTGACAAAATGTTGCAGGGGCTTGGGGCATGGAAAGGATGAATCTTTAAGCAGTGTCACAAATTGGTTAACTAAATGTAGGGAGATCAGCTTTTGAAATTAATTTTTAAAATTAGAAGGTTTTGTGTCCCTCGAACAATCAAGCAATCGAAGGAATTCTGTCATAATCTTTGCATTGTAGCAAACAGTGTCCTGTAATATTTCCCTTTGTCTTTGGAGAAGTAGCTGTTCATGCTAATTCACTTACCTCTCTTTGGTTAGATCTTTTCCTTGAAGAATGCCTCATTTAGGGAAGAGAGTAAATATAATGGTTTTGTTTGGACACCATTCCAGCCAGTGACTGACAGTAAAAGTCTTAAATAATTCTCAGGATGCAAAATCAGTGAATGTGTTAGTAAAGCCAGTTCAGTTATCTTCACTCATGTAGAAGGTAACTTGAGCTAGAATGGAAAGTTCAATTGGTATAGATATCCCAGTTACTTGGAGGGATCTCATCAACTGGCAGCGACAGTTTAAATGGCTAGATACTATTACCAGGGAGAGGAAAGGACTGTCTATACCCCATTGCTTATAAAGATGTTATCTAAACTCTGAAACATTGATTAGGATAAGGACCTAGAAAATTGTCTATCCCAGGTTCATAACTTTTTCATATTGATTCATGGGTTTTAGGCAGACCTAATAGCCATTGCTAAATACTGGCTGCTAATTTGAAGAAACAACCCTACAATTTCTAACATGCAGTTTGCACAAGCATTCTTTTATCTCTAAACTAATGACATTATATTATATCTTGTCATTTACATGCGGCTTAAATTTATTGAGGCTTTTCAGATAGGGCCTTATTACCCTTGTTCCCTGCCCATCAAATGCAATTGCAGCAGAGAATCAAAAATACAGGTAATCTTTTCCCTTTTATGGAATCAGACATTTCAACACTTCCTCCAAGAATTTGTTCAGTCTTTTATCTGTATACATCCTTTTAAATGATGGACACTTACGTTACCTTTTTCCATTGGATTTTTGGGCTTCCCTCAATGTTCTCTATACTGAACCACAATATTTTTTTTCACTTACAGGATGTGTGCACACACAAGCATTTAATGCCCACCAGTTATCCTGATGTTGGATACTGTCTTATTCTTCTTAAAATAACCAGTTGTCAGAATAATTTTTATTAAGAAGCAGTGACAGTTACATTCCTGTCGCTGAGAATAAGTGTGTAACTGCCTCGATTCTAAGTTTGGCTTTATATTTTGAAACATTAAAACACCGATAGCCTAATCCAATCATATTTTGTTTTCAAGTCTTGGCAACACAATAAAACAATTACAACATGTGATAGCTTGTGTATGTGTTTAGATATGGACTCAGTCACACTGGAGAATGTAGTAGTGAGCCACTTCCTTGAACTGCTGCAGTTCTTGTGGTGTCAGGATACTAGGAGTGCTGCTAGGTGGGGCATTGGACAATTTTGATCCAGTACCAATGAAAGAATGATGAAATATTTTAAAGTCAGATGGTGTGTGGCTTGGAGGGGAACTTGGTGGTCCTAGTTTCAGTGGGTGCTGTCAAAGGACTCTTGAGTTACTCAAGTGCACCTTGTAGATGGCACATACTGTGACCACTGCCCATTGGAGGTCAGTGATGAGGTGACTACAGTGAAGGATGGTGCAGCGGACAAGGGATGGCGGCAGTAGCGCTCATGTGGTAGTCAGGGCCAAAGCTTTGCATGTGACATGGGTGGGTCTGAAATCATGCCAGCATGGGTGGCATGTTCTCTTGGGGAAGCCCAGCTTGGAGCATCTCCATGCCCATGGCTCAAGAAAAAGACTGTAGTGTTTGACTTTTTAACTTTATTTCTTTATTTTTCTGCTAAGAAGACTGAAGTGCTGAACTCTTTCATTTATTTCTTCGTTTTTCTATATCTGTAACTAAGGTTTTGTACCAAGGTACCTTTCACCTAAGATGACATCATGTGTGGCAACATAGCACACTTTCCACAGTAGTGGGTGGCACGGTGGCACAGTGGTTAGCACTGCTGCCTCACAGCGCCAGAGACCCGGGTTCAATTCCTGCCTCAGGCGACTGACTGTGTGGAGTTTGCACGTTCTCCCTGTGTCTGCATGGGTTTCCTCCGGGTGCTCCGGTTTCCTCCCACACTCCAAAGATGTGCAGGTTAGGTGAATTGGCCATGCTAAATTGCCCGTAGTGTTAGGTAAGGGGTAGATGTAGGGGTATGGGTGGGTTGTGCTTCGGCGGGGCGGTGTGGACTTGTTGGGCCGAAGGGCCTGATTCCACACTGTAAGTAATCTAATCTAAAGTACTCCTGCACCCTGTATTTGAATACATGATACAATAAAACCTATATTTAAATCTCCATCTCAAGGGAGGGAATGAATGATGAAAGTTATGGTGGGCTACCAACCAAATTGGCTGTTTAGCCCTGGATGGTGTTGATCTTCCTAGACGTTGTTGGAGCTTCAATCATCCAGGAAGTAGGGAGTATTTAATCACTTTTCTCCAGCCTGATAGTTCTTGAGCTAAATTTTAATCCCATAAACAATTCAGAAATGTCTGTTTTCAAAGATGCACTAATATCATTTTCAGCTGCCCTGCAAGAAAATGTCATTGTTCTGATAATGTGCTATTCCTATTAAATGTCATCTAATTTATGCCAGTGACATTATCATGTCAAAAATCGTGTAACTTTTTAAAAAAAATTCATGGAAATATGCTGGCTCTATGGGCGAGGACACCATCCAGAAATAAGTGTTTCATATCGGAGTGAGCCCTAGCTTGATACAACAGTGGTATCACACTATTGGCTTCAATCACTGTAGCCTAACATACAGGAGGGAAACTTAAGTGAGGCAGAACTCATTAGTTTGAAGCCCCTGCTGGAAGGTTACATAGCGAGAATAGGATCAAAAACCAAGGCTGATATCGCTACAAAGTCAGATAGCTAAAAAACATTCACTGTCTAGGGCTGATAAGTGAAGATTGATTACTTGGACAATGAATCCATAAATAATTGTAAGCACAGTGTTCATTTTATTTGAATTTGTTCCAGCACTTAATTTTGATCTAAAAGAATCTCGCAACATGCCACAACAAACTCTTATTTAATATTAAATGAAGCATGTTTATTTCATAGATATCAATGCTACTGCACTCTGTGCTCTCCTGCTTCTGGTTATGTCAACTGGAGTTGAGAAAATGCTTCAACATTTCCTGCTTTCTAAGTCCAATTTGAAGTGAGTTATGTGAAGTATAATTAAAGATGCATTAGTCCTCCAGCATTACTACGAGCAAAAGCTACCACAAGTGGGCAAGTGATTTATAATTGCTGAAAAGGTCAATGCGTGAGAATAATATCTTGGGCAAATTTGGAGAATGCTTGCGCTTTCGTAATTTTTTTTTCCTTTCACCAGCTGCACTTTAATCAGCAACATATTTTTAAGCACTCAGCTTACTGCCACTGTTAAAAATTAAAGTTTGAATGAAAGTGCTGCTGAGCCAAGTGTGTGCTGGCTGTTACAGTAATCAGTTAGAGGTTTCCTACACTCATAGATGGACTGAAAGAGAGAGAAAAGCAGCACTTTAATACTCACTGCTGATTAAAATTGAAGTGCTGGCAAATAGTGAAACTGGGAGTGCAAGTGAAGTTGAAAGGTGGAAACCATGGTATTTGTCAC
This sequence comes from Chiloscyllium punctatum, assembly GCF_047496795.1. Taxonomy (NCBI): domain Eukaryota; kingdom Metazoa; phylum Chordata; class Chondrichthyes; order Orectolobiformes; family Hemiscylliidae; genus Chiloscyllium; species Chiloscyllium punctatum. The sequence continues at coordinate 29,411,534 of NC_092780.1, read as the reverse complement.
TCGTTGCTTTCCTAATCATGAGTTAAGGGTGAGTTATTTTAATGAATCAGTGAGGACTTTAAGCAGTGTGTGCTTCAGGCATTTTGTATTGTTCTGAATGTGATTAAGTGATGGCCACACACTAGCTCCCTGCACTTATAGGCAAATCTTTAAAATTGGTTGATAAATTAATACAACTCTATTATTGAATTTATAAAATCTTAATTCCACATGCATACTTAAAAGTTTTATTAATTAAGATGTGATACCAAATTTATTCAGATAATTATTTGAAGAATGGTTGGCATACTTTGATAGCAATGATAGCAATAAGGCATCAATACTCCATATTTTAGTTTTAATAAAAGAGATCTGTACAGACGCAACAGGAAGCAACTGGCAAAAAATAAAGTTTAAAAATAAAAGCTGGACCAAACTAAATTCAACCAGGGAGAATATCGTTTGACTTCAGTTACAAGTTTTCCAGCCAAATGATTTCCCAGGGTCACCGTGACCTCACCATAACATTCATCCCCACTTCCCGAGGGTGGGGGACCTCAGAATGAGATGGCATAGTTTTAAGGTGAAAGGAGAAAGATTTAAAAAGGAAATGAAGGGCAACTTTTTTTATACAGAGAGTGGTTCGTGTATGGAATAAACTGAACTGCCAGAGGAAATGGTGGATGCAGGTACAGTTACAATGTTTAAAATACAATTGGAAAAGTCCATGAATAGAAAAAGCTGGAGAGACAAGGGCCAGGAGTGGGCAGATGGAACTAGTTTTGTTTGGGTTTATGTTCAGCATGGACAAGTTGGACAGAAGGGTGGAACAAGAGAAAATCTGGATGTGCTTCCTGTTAATTAGTATTAACATTATACTGCACAGTGCTGTCAAGCTTTAAACAACTAAATATATTAATGACCAAGGTGACATGACTGTTAATGGCCATCTTCAGCTACTCTAGGGAGTTGTGTGACAAATTATTTCAATTACTTTTCAATTACAGGAGATAATAATTTAACATTTATTAAAATAAATCTGAAATAAAAAAAACAAGATAATAGCCCTAATGGTTCAAATTTTGGAATTTTTTAAAATCTTCTGAACTAGTCATTGTTTTTGGTGCTTTGGTATAATACTGTGTTCGGACTGGCCAGACTTATAAGACAGGATTTTCAGTATGTGGTTGTGTTGTAATTTCTCTTAGTCTGAAGCATTGTTTTACTTGTTACTTGGGCAGTTTTGCCAAAAAGGCAATGAAGTATTTATAACTCTTTCAACAGAATTATTTGCTGGAATATTCGTTTTGACATGACTTTGTATTAAAATGGTCTGTGGCTGCTAACGCTTTCAGTTAGGTTTAAGCATGGAAACCAGTTTCCTATTTTGGATTCCTTGATGTGACAAAAACCTTTCTTGAAACTCCTCAAATATTTTAAAAACCTTCTGACCCTGACTACCTGCTTCAAACAAAGTTAAAAATCACACAACATCAGGTTATAGTCCAACAGGTTTAATTGGAAGCACTAGCTTTTGGAGCGCTGCTCCTTCATCAGGTGGTTGTGGTGTACACAATTGTACGACACAACTTTTGCTATAAATGCTGTATCTTACAATTGTGTCCTCCACAACCACCTGATGAAGGAGCAACGCTCCGAAAGCTAGTGCTTCCAATTAAACGGGTTGGAATTAACCTGGTGCTGTGTGATTTTTAACTTTGTACACCCCAGTCCAACACCGGCATCTCCAAATCGTGTTTAAAACAAATGTTTTTGCAACTCATACTTGAGATGTTAGTGTCATGTTTATCGCCCAAACCCTAATTGTGTTTGCACTGAATGGCTTGTCAGGCTATTTCGGAGGGCAGTTAAAAGCCAACCACATTCCTGTGGGTCTGTCGTCATATCAATGCTAGACTGGGTAAAGATGGCAGATTCCATCCCAGGAATGTGAATGAAATGGGTTTTTACAAGAATCTGGTATTTTCATGATTATCGTTAATAAGATTAGCAATTTATTTCAGAATAAAATTTAAATTTCCCCAGCTACCACACTGAGATTCAAATACACATATCTGGAGCATCAGTCAAAACGTTTGAGCTGTGAGTCCAGACCTGGAAACCACCATTGCAGCTGATTTCCATTCATGACTCAGGTGCAATCAGAGCCTTATTTGGTTACTTAAAAAGGACTCAGCTAGTTTGAGACATGCGGCTTTGCTGCCTTGCAATTCGAAATTGCATCAGTCAGATTCAAGTGACAAAAGAATGGGAATACCTCCTGTCCATTTTAATTGCCCTCCATCTGATTTTCTACTATCTACAATGAACTGTTCATCTGACCAAGACCCTAGGTCCAGCCAAAGTTTTGCTTATGAATGCTCTGTGTGAGACTGAAGAGATTTTGAGTTCTTGTCAAGGTTCATTATGATATAGGATCATATTGACAGAAATTGGATGCACAGGTCTCCAGATCGGCATGATACCTAATGATCCAATTGCCTCTCAGGTAGATCACAGTTGAAGGAGGGTTCAACAGGAGACATGGCAGACATTGGTAAAGAGGACAGAACCATCTCAGTAACCATATGTCTGTCATATCTCTCGGCGGAGCAGGTAACGGCTGTCTGATGGTGTTTAGTTTAAGTCGCGCTATAGTCCAGTTATTTTTTTTTAAACGGTTAAAATTTAAAGTGTTTTTTTAAACGCCTAGCGGACCCGGAAGCTGGTGTCGCGCTAGCTTACCTGGGAAGGTTTTTTTTCTCTATAAAAGCGCGCAGCTCCAAGCCTTCGGCCTCACTCTCTCGGCGGAGCAGGTAACGGCTGTGTGGTGGTGTTTAGTTTAAGTCGCGGTATAGTCCAGTTATTTTTTTTAAACGGTTAAAATTTAAAGTGTTTTTTTAAACGCCTAGCGGACCCGGAAGCTGGTGTCACGCTAGCTTACCTGGGAAGGTTTTTTTTCTCTATAAAAGCGCGCAGGCGAGGAACCTGAGGCACTACAGGGGTAGAGCCTCCCACCCGCCCTCCTTCTCTAACCTAATTATAAGACCCATTGTGGTAAGCAGGTAAGTGCTACATTTTGCTTGTTTGTTTCTTTAGATCCAGTTTTCTTTTTAAAGTTTACCTTTTAGAGGGATGGCAGTGAAGGCAGTGCAATGTTCCTCTTGCAAGATGTTTGAGGTGAGGGAAGCCATTAGCATCCCTGCTGATTACACTTGCGGGAAGTGCACCCATCTCCAGCTCCTCCAAGACCGTGTTAGGGAACTGGAGCTGGAGTTGGATGAACTACGGATCATTCGGGAGGCAGAGGTGGTCATAGATCAGAGCTTTAGGGAAGTAGTTACTCCGAAAGTTATAGACAGATGGGTGACAGTGAGGGGGACTGGGAGGAAGCAGCCAGTGCAGGGATCTCCTGCGGTCGTTCCCCTCAATAACAAGTATACCGTTTTGGATACTTGTGGGGGGGATGACTTACCAGGGGTAAGTAATGGGGTTCAGGCCTCTGGCACGGAGCCTGTCCCCGTTGCTCAGAAGGGAAGGGCGGAGAAAGGTAGAGCGATAGTTATTGGGGACTCAATAGTGAGGGGCACAGATAGGCGGTTTTGCAGGGGCGACAGAGACTCACGTTTGGTATGTTGCCTCCCAGGTGCAAGGGTACAGGATGTCTCTGATCGTGTTTTCCGGGTTCTTAAGGGGGAGGGGGAGCAGCCCCAGGTCGTGGTCCACGTTGGCACCAACAACATAGGTAGGAAGAGGGGTGAGGATGTTAGACAGGCTTTCAGGGAGCTAGATTGGAAGCTCAGAGTTAGAACGAACAGAGTTGTTGTCTCTGGTTTGTTACCCGTGCCACGTGATAAAGAGTCGAGGAATAGGGAGAGAGAACAGTTAAATGCGTGGCTACAGGGATGGTGCAGGAGGGAGGGATTCCGGTTTCTGAACAACTGGGGTTCTTTCTGGGGAAGGTGGGACCTCTATAAACAGGATGGTCTCCACCTGAACCTAAGGGGCACCAGCATCCTTGGGGGGAGGTTTGCTAGTGCTCTTTGGGAGGGTTTAAACTAACTCTGCAGGGGCATGGGAACCTGGACTGTAGCTTTAGGGTACAGGACCTTGAGTGTAGGGAGGTTAGGAACAAGGCATCGATCTCGAAGGAGGGTGCCAGTAAACAGGAAGGTGGCTTGAAGTGTGTATACTTCAATGCCAGAAGTATAAGAAATAAGGTAGGTGAACTTGCAGCGTGGGTTGGTACCTGGGACTTCGATGTTGTGGCTATTACAGAGACGTGGGTAGAACAGGGACAGGAATGGCTATTGCAGGTTCCAGGGTTTAAATGTTTTAGTAAGGTCAGAGGTGGGGGTAAAAGAGGGGGAAGTGTGGCATTGCTTGTCAAGGATAGTATTACAGTGGTGGAAAGGACGATGGAGGAAGACTTGCCATCTGAGATAGTTTGGGCTGAGCTTAGAAATAGGAAAGGTGAGGTCACCCTGTTAGGAGTTTTCTACAGGCCTCCGAATAGTCCGAGAGATGTAGAGGAAAGTATTGCAAGGATGATTCAGGAGAAGAGTGAAAGTAATAGGGTGGTTGTTATGGGGGACTTTAACTTCCCAGATATTGACTGGGAAAGCTACAGCTCAAGTTCATTAGATGGGTCGGTGTTTCTCCAATGTGTGCAGGAGGGTTTCCTGACACAATATGTAGACAGGCCAACAAGAGGTGAGGCTATACTGGATTTGGTTCTAGGTAATGAACCAGGCCAGGTGTTAGACTTGGAGGTAGGTGAGCACTTCGGGGACAGTGACCACAACTCGGTGACTTTTACTCTAGTGATGGAGAGGGATAAGTGTGCACGGCAGGGTAAGAGTTATAGCTGGGGGCAGGGAAATTATGATGCGGTGAGGCATGACTTAGGATGTGTGGATTGGAAAAATAGGCTTCAAGGGAAGGACACAAATGATATATGGAGCTTGTTCAAGGAGCAGCTATTGGGTGTCCTTGATAAGTATGTACCAGTCAGGCAGGGAGGAAAGGGTCTTGTGAGGGAGCCGTGGTTTAACAAGGAATTGGAATCCCTTGAGAAAGGGAAGAGGGCGGCCTATGTAAAGATGAGGCGTGAAGGTTCAGTTGGGGCGATTGAGAGTTATAAGGTAGCCAGGAAGGATCTGAAGAGAGAGCTAAGAGCAGCGAGAAGGGGACATGAAAAGTCCTTGGTTGGTAGGATTAGGGAAAACCCTAAGGCTTTCTATAGGTATGTCAGGAATAAAAGGATGACTAGGGTAGGTATCGGTCCAGTCAAGGATAGTAGTGGGAAGTTGTGTTTGGAGGCAGAGGAGATTGGAGAGAAACTAAATCAATACTTTTTGTCAGTATTCACTCAGGAACAGGACGTTGTTGCTGATGTGAATATTGAGTCACAAGTGATTAGAATGGATGGCTTTGAGGTATGTAGGGAAGAGGTCTGGGGAATATTGGAAAGGGTGAAAATAGATAAGTCCCCTGGGCCTGATGGCATTTATCCTAGGATCCTCTGGGAAGCTAGGGAGGAGATAGCGGAGCCATTGGCCTTGATTTTTATGTCGTCGTTGTCTACAGGAATAGTGCCAGAGGACTGGAGGATAGCGAATGTGGTCCCCTTGTTCAAGAAGGGGAGTAGAGACAGCCCTAGTAACTATAGGCCAGTGAGTCTCACTTCTGTTGTGGGCAAAGTCTTAGAGACAATTGTAAGGGATAGGATTTATGAACATCTGGATAGGAATAATGTGATCAAGGATAGTCAGCATGGTTTTGTGAAGGGCAGGTCGTGCCTCACAAACCTTTTATTGAGTTCTTTGAGAAGGTGACTAAGGAAGTGGACGAGGGTAAAGCAGTAGATGTGGTGTATTTGGATTTTAGCCAGGCGTTCGATAAGGTTCCCCATGGTAGGCTACTGCAAAGATTACGGAGGTATGGCATTAAGGGTGCATTAGAGGTTTGGATTAGGAATTGGCTGGCTGGAAGGAGACAGAGGGTAGTAGTTGATGGTAAAGGTTCATCTTGGAGTGCAGTTACTAGCGGTGTTCCACAAGGATCTGTTTTGGGACCATTGCTGTTTGTCATTTTTATAAATGACCTGGAGGAGGGGCTTGAATGCTGGTTTGCGGATGATACGAAAGTCGGGGGAGTGGTGGACAGCAAAGAAGGATGTGGCAGGTTACAGCGGGATATAGATAAGTTGCAGAGCTGGGCAGTAAGGTGGCAAATGGAGTTCAATGTAGCTAAGTGTGAAGTCATTCACTTTGGTAGGAGTAACAAGAAGATGGATTACTGGGCTAATGGTAGGCTATTTGGTAGTGTGGATGAGCAGAGGGATCTTGGTGTCCATGTACACAGATCGCTGAAAGTTGCCACCCAGGTAAATAGTGCTGTGAAGAAGGCATATGGCGTACTGGGCTTTATTGGTAGAGGAATTGAGTTCCAGAGTCCTGAGGTCATGTTGCAGTTGTATAAGACTCTGGTGCGGCCTTATCTGGAGTATTGTGTACAGTTTTGGTCGCCATACTATAGGAAGGATGTGAAGGTATTGGAACGGGTGCAGAGGAGGTTTACCAGGATGTTGCCTGGCATGGTAGGAAGATCGTATGAGGAGAGGCTGAGGCACTTGGGGCTGTTCTCATTGGAGAAAAGAAGGTTTGGGGCGATTTGATAGAGGTGTACAAGATGATTAGGGGTTTAGATAGGGTTGACAGTGAGAACCTTTTTCCGCGTATGGAGTCAGCTGTTACTAGGGTATACAGCTTTAAATTAAGGGGAGGTTGGTATAGGACAGATGTTAGGGGTAGATTCTTTACTCAGCGGGTTGTGAGTTCATGGAATGCCCTACCAGTATCAGTGGTGGACTCTCCCTCTTTATGGTCATTCAAGCGGGCATTGGATAAGCATATGGAGGTTATTGGGCTAGTGTAGGTTAGGTAGGCTTCGGTCGGCGCAACATCGAGGGCCGAAGGGCCTGTACTGCGCTGTATTTTTCTATGTTCTATGTTCTATGTTCTAAATGTCTTGGGCAGTTGGGCCCAGAAAATTCCACCTCAAGGCTGGATGAATCATCACATCAGTGATGATTCTTTAATCTGTATAATTCAAGAGCTCCACTGTTGCTCATCCTGCTCTTGAAGATCCTCTGTAGAGGATGCCTTATGTAGAGGATATCTAAGTATCTTATGTTGCTCCTCACCTGCACTCAAGTAACTATATTTGCTTAAAAGCAATTAATACAAGACATTGTACAGACATTAGTAAGGCCACTTTTGGAATTCTGCATACAATTCTGGTCAGCCTGCTATAGGAAGAATGTTGTTAAACTAGTCAGGGTACAGAGAAATTTACAAGGATGTTGGTGTATTGGAGCATTTGCATTATAAGAAGAGACTGGATAGGCTGGAGCATAGCACATTGTGGGGTTACCTTGTAGGGGTTTATAAAATCATGAAGGGCATAGGAAAAGTGAGTAACCAAGGTCTTTTTCCTAGTGGAGTCTAAAACTAGAGGGCATAGGGAAAGATTTAAATTGGACCTGAGGGGCACCTTTACACACAGAGGAAGGAGCATGTGTGGAACTAGCTGTCAGAGGAAATGCTAAAGGCAGGTACAATTACAACACTTACAAGGCATTAGGACAGGTATATGGATAGGGAAAGTTGAGAGGGAAATAAGCTAAATGCAGGCAAATGGGACTAGTTTAGACTGGGAAACCTGGTGGGCATGGATGAGTTGGAACAAAGGATCTGTTTCCATGCTGTATAACTCTATTACTCTAATAGGCAGCATCATTCCAGGTTATTTGGGAACGTTATGAGTCTGTCTTATTTTTGTGCAAGAGAACATGAAAATAGAATTCAAGAACCAAAGTGTTTTAGGGAAAGGCTTGATATTCTGATTTCCATTTACACAATCCTCCCTTCTGCTGCTGACGACTTCTGTTGAAAAATCTGCTTGAAGATCCCACAGCACTGTTCAAAGAATAATATGAATTCTCCTACATTTCTCCTTAAATTGCCACGCGAAACATATTATCTGATCGGTCAACACATCGTTGTTTTGGAATCGTATTGCTTACAAATGACCCCATCTAGAAAATCATTTCAAGTATTAATCAGTCCTTGTATAATAACATTTTCCCTCACATCAGTGCTGCATTTGATGCTGCCAGCTTGAATCTTTGTCACAATGTCTTAATTTCAACTAACACTCCCTTTCAATTTCATCGAACGTCTTGTTTTTATTCCATCCCCCACTGACATATTTTGCCCCCTTTTTCTCATAAGATCATTTTTGGACACCAGTCAATCTCAATGCTTTGCTTTGCAGTAAAGGTCGGCTTACCTTGTAGCTGAGTCATCAGAATTTGCAGATTCAGTCATGAATTTCAACTGTTGTGCACACATGCAGATATTATCCAGAATCCAACACAATTCTCAAACTATTTCATCAGGATCTATGTCCCACTCTCCAAATTATGAGATTTGTAAAACCTATGAGCTTATATTTCAAGTTGTTCACATTGATCAGAAGCAGTATGTATAGAAAGTTTATTTATTAAAATATATATTCTGATTATTTACATCTAGCCACCTTTGAAACCTCACAAAATAAAAGTGCATAGTAAACTACACATGGTCCAGAGGAGATATCATATCTGGAGTCTGACACAGATTGGGTGAGTGTATAATTTGGGAATATTGGCAGCAGCTTGGGAAGAGAACTTCTATTTCTCCATTTTAAAAGGTTAATAAAGTAGCGGACTCAGTTGACGGAGGAACAGTTATGAGTCAAAAAAGTAGAAATTGTTGGAAAAGCTCAGCAGGTCTGGTGGCATCTGTGAAGAGCAATCAGTTAACGTTTTGGGTCAAGTCACCCTTCCTCAGAACAGTTATCAGCTGAAGCCTGAAAAGGGCCTCAATAGGTATAATTACTATTGAAGCTTCATTTGTGTGAGTCATCACAGCTCACCTCAGTTTGATTTAGGATAGGGCCCATTGAAAGCACACAAGTTAGCTGTGCACGCTCAGGAAGGAGGGATCACATCCAGAATGAGGCACAGCTCGGGTGAGTGTATAGTTCAGGAAATTTGGAAGCAGCGTGGGAATTCGGTGCAGAGGAGAGGTACTTTTTGCTTGTTTACTTGTTACATAGTTTATAAGTTTTTTTTAAGCAGGATGAATTGACATCCAGGATCAGGGATCCAGCACAAAAAGAGTGGCATCACAGGAAAACTGCATCTTCATTGGTAGATGATAACTACTAATTTGACTTTCCATTAGACGTGACTTTCAGACTGAAGATAAATAGGGGATTTACAGGTTACAAACTAAAATAATTTTCTTAAAAAGTAATTAAATAGTGACGCTGAACCAAGTGATGTGGGAAGTTGTGAATCCCATTGTGGTAGAGAGTGACCACCTCTCTGATAAGTGTCGGTTGCTTGAAAAACTCCAGTTCAGAGTTGATATTTGAGCTTTGAGCACTCTGACACACCAGGTAGGGAGGTAGGGAGGTAGGGAGGTAGGGAGGTGGGGAGGTGGGGAGGTGGGGAGGTGGGGAGGTGGGGAGGTGGGGAGGTGGGGAGGTATGCTGTATTAAATGCCTCATTGCCAGAACTTTTCAACAAGCACCAAGACATGGCTTGGCTGGTGGTGAGAAGGGTTCTGCCTGTGAGATCCTTTATGCATGCCCGGATTCTCTGCCACACCGCACGCTGCCCTCGAAGTGGCTGCAGGGGAGAGGAGACTGTCACACACCTCCTTCTGGAATGTGCCTATGCAGAAGACATCTGGAGAAGAATGCAGTGGTGTTTGTCGAGGTTCGTCCCGAGCAGCACCGTGACACGGGACTCCGTGCTATACTGTCTGTTCCTCGGGACGCACACCGAGACGAACATCAACTGTGCCTGGAGGATCATCAACTCGGTGAAGGACGCTCTTTGGGCGGTCTGAAACCTGTTGATCTTCCAGCTGAAGGAGTTGACCCCAACTGAGTGTTGCAGACTGGCACATTCCCAGGTCCAGGACTACGTGTTGAGGGATGCGCTGAAAATTGGGGCAACTGCCGCCAAGGCGTGGTAGGGAAAGACCACCGTGTAACAGCTGCCTGCCTAAGAAAACTGGGGGACCCACTCAGTAAGTGAGCTCCGCTGACACCTCAGCCCAATGTATGCATAGTAAACGTACAGACCTGTATATACAAATGATTACTCGATCTCTGTATGCAAAGAAATGGAATGTTTACGTATGTATGGCATGACCAATTGTACAGATCATCAAAATAGTTTATGAGTAAAGTATATTTTTGAAATATAAAAAAAGGGCGTGTACTGCCTGCAGGATTTCCCTGGGGCAGGCTATTTTGATGTTACCTTCAGGAGTGTGAAGCAGTGAGAGCAGCTCCTAAAGGTCTTCAAGAAGGAGGAAGGGGAGCCTCTTTTCTCCATTTTGTTAGCGGTCCCATTGTGTGTGCTTCCTGCACAGTGGAGTCGGCTGGTTACAATTCATATGTACGTCCCAGCAGCTGACATCCTGACCTTCCTGAGAAGGTACGTCCAGATCGAGGGAGTAAGCACCAATGTGGTCGACCCCTTCGGGATCTGGACCAGCAAGCGATAGGTCAGGATGACTCTGAGGGTCGATGCTAGTGGGACCATCCTCCACCCAACCTCCAGCTTTGCAATTAGAGGGAGCAGAGGGTACCTGACGTATATAGGGCAGCCGAAAGTGTGCCCTATGCTGCGGGAGGTCAGGCCACATGGCGGTGGACTGTAAGGTCACGATCTGTCGGAACTGCAAGCAGGAGGGTCACTCGACCAAGGAATGCAAAGAGGCCAAAAACTGCAATCTGTGTAGCGAGGCGGGCCACATGTACAAGGCCTGCCCAAGACGAGGGGCTGCCACCCACACGCAGATGGCCAGAGGTGACAATGTGAGCCGTGGACCGCAAAAGGCCAGCAAGGTACCACAAACCAGCAGGGGGGCGGTGTCTGGGGGCACCCAGAAGGATGGAGCGGAGCAGACGGCAGCCAGCAGGGAGGTGCAGCAGCTAATCCAGGCTCCAACAGGACAGACGGAGGAAATGGAGAAGGAGCAAACCAAAGGCAGAGAAGTGGATTCCTGTAAAAAACAGGAAGAGGAAACCTCGCCAGGCCCCCAAAGGCACCCAGCCAAGGGGGAAACAACACCTGCATGAGGAGGATACAGGCAGCTCTTCAGATGGTGAAGACGGGCATAAGGAGGGTCATCACCAGAGGAAGAGTCAAAGCGCCGTGGGGAGAAAGGAGGGCAGCACCCCCAAACAGGAAACGATGAACCCTCTGAGGGGACTGGTAAAGACCACCCCCCACCTGGTGAGAACCAGGAGGTACCCACTGCCCACAGCTCCAGGTAACTGGGAGCAGCGATCCTCTGACAGCCCTGCTGTCAGACCAAGAACTGGACTATGTGAACCCTGGTCCCGACCCGATGACACCAGAGCGGGGAACTGTCTGCAGCGTGGAGCTGGACAGCTACCTCAGCCCTGTGAGGGTCCAGCAGTTCACTTACACCACAGGGGTACAGACAGCTACCCCAGCGAGGCAGGACCAGCAGCAAATGGATACTGGTAACCTCATAAACTGTTAAAATGGTGATAAAAATTGCCAGTATGAATGTGCGTAGCATTAAATCTGCTACGCGATATGTCTCTATGTTGGCCTTCCTGGCCAATGTTAAAGCCGATGTCCTGTTTCTGCAGGAGTGTGGGATACCGCACCTCAGCAGCTACAGGAGATGGTCAAGCTTGTGGGCCAATGGGCCGTCAGTTTGGTCTGGGGGCAACGATAGCCCTGTTGCAAGGAGGCAACTTCATCATTTCCGAGGTTAAGGAGTTGGTGGGCGATGTCATGTACAGGAATGCTCCCCTGAGACTGATTAATGTGTACACCCCAGTGGGTAAGAGTGAACGGTTGGCCGTCCTGCAGCAGCTTCCACTGTTGCTGGCTACGTCCAGGCCGGTCATTCTTGCCGGAGACTTCAACTGTATCATTGATGCAGATGGACGATCTGGCGGGGAGGACAGTAAACTGGACGCCACGTCCAGAGCCCTGATGGACACGGTAAAAGATGCCACGCTGCACAACATCTTCAGCGCCCCTGCAGAAGGAGCGCAGCGTAGATACACCTGGTCACGGGCAGATGGGTCTATCTGCTCAAGGATAGATTACCTGTTTGTGTCCCGAACACTCTCGGTCAGATCCACCGATGTCAAGCCGGTGTCCTTCTCTGACCACTTCCTCCTGCTGGCCGACTGTCCCCTACAGGACGAGCAATGGGCTGGTAAGGGAATGTGGAAGCTGAACACCAAGCTGTTGACCCCAGGAAACATTGAAGAGCTCAAGAGGGACAATGCAGGTTGGAGAACTGTGAAGCCCCTCTTTGAGTCCCCTCTTTGAAGTCCCTCTTTGACTGGTGGGAAACAGTAAAAGGGAACATCAAGAGCTTCTTCATCCTCAAAGGTGTTCAGGAGGTGAGAGAGAGGTGGGGAAAACTGTCCCAGCTCCAGGAAAGTATGCAGTACCTGCTCCTGCTGCAGACGATGGGGGTGGATGTCACGGAGGACCTCAAGGAGGTGAAGGGCCAGCAAGCCTCGCTCTTTGCCTCAGAGGCCTTCAAGATAATCTTCTGGTCCCAGATCCGCTCAGTGGAGCAGAATGAGATGTGCTCAGGTTTCTTCTTCCAGAAGGTGCACAAAGAGAGCTCCGTGCTCAGCAGCCTGAAGGAAGAAGATGGCTCGATAACGTCATCTCAGGCTGACGTCATGAGATCAGTAAATCCTTCTATGCCAGTCTGTATGACATCTGTATGACACCGCGGCCTCCCAGTCGTTCCTGTCCTCTATCATGGAGGTCTTAGACGACAGAACACTGGAGAGGCTGGACCAGCCGTTATCTCTGGATGAGCTGACCCAAGCCCTCGAGTCCTTCGAAAAGAATAAAACTCCCGGAAGCGACAGCTTACCGGTCGAGCTCTATTCCGCTCTGTGGGACTTGATTGGCCAGGACCTGCTGGAGGTGTATGTCAGTATGCTTCGGGCAGGTACCATGAGTGAATCCATGAGGAAAGGCATCATCACCCTCATCTACAAGGAGAAGGGGGAGAGGGAGGAACTCAAAAATTGGAGACCAATCTCACTGTTGAATGAAAATTACAAAACCTTGTCAAAGGTCATCGCCAACTGGGTCAGGTCTGCTCGGGATCGATGATCCACCCTGACCAAACCCGTGCTGTACCGGGCAGGAAGATCGCTGAGAGTCTCGTACTCCTCAGGGATACGATCGCCTACGTGCAGGACAGGGGGTTGGACACCTGCCTCATCAGCCTAGACCAGGAGAAAGCCTTTGACAGGATATCACACAGGTATATGAGAGATGTTCTCTCCAAAATGGGCTTTGGGGAGGGAATCTGCAATTGGATCAAACTGCTCTACACCAACATTGTCAGTGCAGTCTCAAGCAATGGGTGGGAATCAGATAGCTTCCCAGTCAGATCTAGAGTCAGGCAGGGCTGCCCTCTCTCTCCTGCCTCCTTTATGTGCTGTATAGAGCCATTTGCCGAGTCCATCAGGAAGGATGCGAGCCTGAGAGGGGTGACTATTCCTGGCAGCCGGGACCGATAGGTTAAGGCCTCCCTGTACATGGATGACGTTGCCGTTTTCTGCTCGGATCCGTTGTCCGTGCACAGACTCGTGCATATGTGACCAGTTTGAACGGGCCTCGGGGGCCAAGATAAATCGAGGCAAGAGCGAGGCCATGCTCTTTGGGAACTGGGCCGACCAATCCTCCATCCCCTTTACCGTAAGGACTGACCACCTGAAGGTGCTGGGTATTTGATTCGGAGGGGCTGGGGCGTGCGCCAAGTCTTGGGAGGAGCGTATCAAGAAAGTGAGGCAGAAACTGGACAGATGGAAGCTGCAGTCGCTCTCCATCATGGGAAAAACTAGTCATCAGGTGTGAGGCACTGTCAGTGTTGTTGTATGTGGCACAGGTCTGGCCTATTCCCTGGGCCATCTTCCATTTTATATGGAGATCAAAGATGTACCGGGTCCGGAGGGACTCGGTGTATAAAGATCAGGGCAACGGGGGAGAAAACACACCCAATGCCACCCTTACCCTGAGGGCCACCTTTGTGTGTGGCTGCATCAAGCTGTGCGTTGATCCCCAGTATTGCGAAGGATGGGCCTGGCCTCGCTGCCACGGAATGCTCCTAGTAGTTGGACCGTTCCGTATCACTTGTCCTTCGTGGAGAAATTTATGAGGAAAAACACCTTTGACCACAAGTCCATCAGGAAGTGGTCAGCACGTAATGTCCTTGAGACCCTTCGGGAAAAGGAGAGGGCGGATCCTGTTGAGCGCTTCCCTGGGCAGACTGTCAAAGCCATTTGGCAGAATGCCTCATCGCCAGAGCTTTCCAACAAGCACCAAGACATGGCTTGGCTGGTGGTGAGAAGGGCTCTGCCTGTGAGATCCTTTATGCACGCCCAGACTCTCAACCGCACCGCACGCTGCCCTCGAAGCGGCTGTGGAGGGGATGAGACTGTCACACATCTCCTTCTGAAATGTGCCTAAGCAAAGGAAGTCTGGAGAGGAATGCAGTGGTGTTTGTCGAGGTTCATCCTGAGCAGCTCCATGACACGGGACTCCGTGCTCTACAGTCTGTTCCCCGGGACGTACACCAAGACAAACATCAGCTGTGCCTGGAGGATTATCAACTCGGTGAAGGACGCTCTCTGGGCAGTCTGAAAGCTGTTGATCTTCCAGCTGAAGGAGCTGACCCTGACTGAGTGTTGCGGATTGGCACATTCCCAGGTCCAGGACTACGTGTTGAGGGACACGCTGAAGCTTGGGGCAGCTGCTGCCTAGGCGCGGTGGGGAAAGACCACCATGTAATGTCTGCCTGCCTACGAAGAACATGGGGCCCCACTCAGTAAGTGGGCTCTGCTGAAGCCTCAGCTAAATATATGGATGGTAAACATACAGACCTGTATATACGAATGATTAATTCCGATCTCTGTATGTAAAGAAATGCAAGGTGAGCCTATGAATAGTACTACCAAATGTACAGATCATCAAAATATTTCCTGAATAAAATATATTTTTGAAATATATTTTTGAAATATGTGTTTCAGGCAACAGTCACCCCTCCCCCCTCTTAGATTACTGACTCAAATTTGGTGAGGAGGGTGTGGCTATAAACAAGGCAGGTGGAGGGAGTGGTGAAGGAGCCTTGGCCCTTTGAGTTTGTCGAAGGTTTAAGATTCTTGCTCCCTGCATGGATGAGAGGGGACACTGTCAGTGATTAGATTCCCTACAGTGTGGAAACAGGCCGTTTGGCCCAACCAGTCCACACCGACCCTCTGAAGAGTAACCCACCCAGTCCCATTTCCCTCTGACTAATGCACATAACACTATGGGAAATTTAGCATGGCCAATTCACCTGACCCAAACACATCTTTGGACTGTGGGAGGAAACCCACACAGATACGGGGAGAACGTGCAAACTCCACACAGACATTCACCCAAGGATAGAATTGAACCTGGGACCCTGGTGCTGTGAGGCAGCAGTGCTAACCACTGAGCCACCGTGCCAACAATTAAGAGGAGGGAGAAAAGAGAAATGTAGTTGTAATCGAGGATAATATAATCAAGGAAACAGACACTGTTCTCTGTGGCCAGGATCAAGAGCCCCTGAAGGTTATGCTGCCTGCCTGGTGCTCAGGTTCAGGAAATTTCACGTGGGCAGCAGAGGAACTGAAAGTGGGAGGTTAAAGATCTAGTTTTTGTAGTTCACATAGGTACCAACAGTATAGGGGGAAAAGGAAAGTGGTTCTGCTGAAAGAATATGGGCAGCTCGGGGCTAATTTAAAAAGCAGAACCAAAAAAGTAATCATCTCTGGAATACTACCCAAACCATGAGCAAATCGTCACAGAGACAATAAGGTTAAAGAGGCAAAACATGTAGGTCCAACAATGTTGTGAGAAAAACTGGTACAAATTCATGGGACATTGGCACCAATACTGGGGAAGGAGGGAGCTGTTCTGATAGCTCTCCACCTGAGTCATCCTGGGACTAGAATCCTGGCAAATCACATAACTAGGGCTTTAAAGTAAATAGTGGGGTGGAGAGGGGAGTCAGTTATATCAAAAATTATGGAAAAGATAAACATTGGGAGGGTTCACCAGAAGTTATGAAAGTTTCCAGAACAAAAGATTTACAAGGATGTTGCCTGGGTTGGAGGATTTGAGCTAGAGGGAGAGGCTGCATCTGCTGGGGCTGTTTTCCCCGGAGTGTCAGAGGCTGAGGGGTGACCTTATGGAGGTTTATATAATCATGAGGGGCATAGATAGGGTAAATTGATAAAGTATTTTCCCTGGGATGGGGGACTCCTGAACTCCCAGAGGGCATAGGTTTAAGGTGAGAGGGAAAAGATATAAAAAGGATCTGAGGGACAATTCTTTCACTTAGAAGGCAGTGTGAGCTGCCAGAGGAAGTGGTGGAGGCTGGTACAATTACAACATTTAAAAGACATCTGGATGGGTATATGAACAGGAAGGGTTTGGACCAAGTGCTGGCAAATGGAACTAGATTACGCTGGGATATCTGGCCGGCATGGATGAGTTAGACCCGAAGGGTCTGTTTCCATGCTATACATCTCTATGACTCGGAGTCATAGGACAGAAAATGTGAAAGGGTCGGGAAGCGTCAGACACAGTGGAAACCAGGACAGTTGTTGGCGGGTTGTGGGGGGAGGGGGGGGGGGTGGCGGCAGATTGGTGGTGATGGTTTTGGCAGACAACCAATGACTGTGGCTGTTGTACTTAAATGCACACTGTATATAAAACCAGGTAAGTGAGCTTGTACGGCAGACTGGAATTGGCGGGTATGATTCTGTGGGTATGATTATGTGGGTATCACAGACATGTGTGTGCAAGAGGATCAAGACTGGAAACTAAAGATCTTAGCATATGCTCCCTGTCAAAAGGACAGGACAGGCTGATGGGCAGAAGGGTTGGGAATGCCTTCTTCATAAGAAGTGAAAATAAATCAACAGCAAAAGCAGTGTAGGATCAGAAGGTGTAGAATCTGTGTGGGCAGAGTTGAGGAACCACAAACGACAAAAGACCCTGGCAGGAGCTGTGTACAGACCTCCCAGCAGTAATCATGATGTGGCACAGAAAATTAATCAGGAGATAGAAAAGGCATGCAAGAAAAGCACTATTACAATAATCATGGGGAACTGGGGCTGTTTTCCCTGGAGCGTCAGAGGCTGAGGGGTGACCTTATAGAGGTTTACAAAATCATGAGGGGCATGGACAGGGTAAATAGGCAAAGTCTTTTCCCTGGGGTCGGGGAGTCCAGAACTAGAGGGCATAGGTTTAGGGTGAGAGGGGAAAGGTATAAAAGAGACCTAAGGGGCAACTTTTTTACTCAGAGGATGGTATGTGTATGGAATGAGCTGCTAGAGGAAGTAGTGGAGGCTAGTACAAATGCAACATCTAAAAGGCATTTGGATGGGTATATGAATAGGAAAGGTTTGGAGGGATATGGACCAGGTGCTGGCAGGTGGGTCTAGATTGGGTTGGGATATCTGGTCAGCATTGATGGGTTGGACCGAAGGGTCTGGTTCCATGCTATACAACTCTATGACTCTATAAAATTTGGTTGGTAGCGGATCTCAAGAAAAGGATTTTGTGGAATGTCGATGAGCAGTTGGTGGTAGAGCCGACTAGGGAACAGGCAACTCTGGATTTGGTGACGTGAAATGAGGCAGACGTGATTAGGGTGCTTATAGTGAAGGAATCCCTAGGGGGCAGTGAGCACAATATGATCGAATTCATCCTGCATTTCAGAAGGAGAAGCTGGAATCAGGTGTAACAGTAGTATAGTTGAGGAAAGGTAACTACAAAGACATGCAGGGGGAACTGGCCAGAGTTGATTGTAAGAGGAGTCTCGTAGGGAAGATAGTGGAGAAGCAATGGCATGAGTTTCTGGGGGTAATTGAGGAGGCACAGCAGAGATTCATTCCAAAGAAAGAAAAAACATACTAAGAGGAGGACAAGGCAGGTTAGACAAAGGAGAGCCAGAGGATGTCCTGGAATCAGAAGAGTCATAGGGATGTATAGCACAGAAACAGGCCCTTCAGTCCAGCTTGTCCATGCTGACCAGATATCCTAAATTAAATCTAATCCCATTTCCTAGCATTTGGCCCATGTCCCTCTAGATCCTTCCTATTTATGTTCTCATCTAGATGCCTTTTAAATGTTGTAATTGTACTAGAGTGTGATCTATTTGGATGTCCAGAAGGCTTTTGACAAGGTGCCAAACAGAAGGCTGCTAAATAAGATGAGAGCCCATGGTGTTGGGGACAAGGTACTGGCATGTGTTTGGATTGGCTGACTGACAGCAGGCAGAATCCTGACAGCAGGCAGAGCCTGGGGATAAAGGGGTCTTTTTCAGGATGGCAGCCAGTGACTAGTGGAATTCTGCTGGAATTAGTTTTGGGACCACAGCTGTTTCCTTTATACATTAACAATCTGGATGAAGGAACATTGAGGTGAATGCTGCTAAATGTGCAAATGACGCTAAAATAGGTAGAGGGGCAGATAGTGTTGAGGAAGCAGGGACACTGCAGAAGGATTTGGACAGGTTAGGAAAATGGGCAATGAAGTGGCAGATGGAATCCTGTGTGGATAAGTGTGAGATTATGTACTTTGGTAGGAAGAATAGAGGTGGAGACTATTTGCTAAATGGGGAAGACTTCAGAAATCTGAAGCACAAAAGGCATTTGGAAGTCCTGGTGCAGGATTCCCTTAAGGTTAACATGCATTTAGCAGTTAAGAAGGCAAGTGTAATGTTAGTATTCATTTCAATGTTGGCTAGAATAAAAGAGCAGAGGTGTACTGCTGTGGCTGTATGAGCTTCTAATCAGACCGCATTTGGAATATTGTGAGCAGTTTTGTGTCCTGTATCAAAGGAAGGATGTACTGGCATTTGAGGGGGTCCAAAGGAGGATCACAAAGATGATCCTGGGGATAAAGGACTTGTCACATGAAGAGTGGTTGATGATTCTGTTTCTGAACATAACAGACTTTAGAAACATGATGGGGGTCTGGTTAAAACTTGCAGAATACTGAGAGGCCTGCATAGAGTGGACACGGAGAAGATGTTGCCACTAGCAGGTCAGTCTAGAACCCAAGAGCATGGCTTCAGAGTGAAGGATGACCCTTTAGAACTCACATGAGAGTGAATTTCTTTAACCGGAGGCTGGTTAATTTGTGGAACTCTTGGCCGCAGAAGGTCGTGCAGGCAAAACATTGAGTGTATTTAAGATAGTGATTGATAGGTTCTTGATTATTAAGAGGATCAAGGGTCATGGGGAGAAGGCAGGAGAATGGGTCATTTCTGCTCTTATTATCCTATGGTCACAGATGTACACCTATTATATATGTGATTGAGAAATTATTGGAATGTATTTTTCAGTTTAAGGTGGTATACATCCTACTAAATGGAACCGAACCAGATTAAGTGGAAAACAAGACATCATATTTTTCCTTGGTAACAATTTACTCAGGGATTTTGGCCTTATAAATGCTTGTTCCCTGGTTCCTACTCACTGTCTAAGCTGACTTTATTTATCTGTGATCCCAGCCTTTATTTTAACAATGCTTATTGCCTGTATATCCTTAATAACAATCAATAACCAACATTAATCTTGGTTATTTATATTGGTCTTGATTCCAGCTACTCTACATGGCACCAGGAGGTATAAGCTCTGGATTGTAGCAATTTATATGACACATATAATTTGGCAAGGGATTCACAAAAGTTATCTAAAATCCTTGACTAAGTGGACTCTCACTTTAGTGGTCTTCCATTAAGCTCAGTGTGTTAGTGCACACTTTAATTCCCAAGGTAAAAATCTTACGAAAATCTACAGCTAACCATCCAATTGACTACCTCATCAACTGCGGAATAAACAATCTGTTGATCTCAGTTTGTAATCAATTCTATAAATCTTTATAGAACATGAACTCAAAGTGCACTCCCATGTGGGTTTCAAATAACAGTTTTAACATAGTTTTACATTAGAATTGGTTTCAGTTGTCTCCCCAATTCCCCTCACTGAGGATTAGATCCCATTTATACCTGTATGCTTCTTGTGTTTTTTATAGGAATGTGCAAAGTGTCAGGGTCTGTTGGCTGTCAAACGCTTGCTAAACAGGATGAATGATATTGCAGAAAGTTTGTTTCCTCAATGAAATATTTTGTTCTGTTGTATTAGATTAGATTACTTACAGTGTGGAAACTGGCCCTTCGGCCCAACAAGTCCACACCGACCCGCCAAAGCGCAACCCACCCATACCCCTACCCCTACATTTACCTCTTACCTAACACGACAGGCAATTTAGCATGGCCAATTCACCTGAGCCACACATCTTTGGACTGTGGGAGGAAACTCAAGCAGACACGGGGAGAACATGCAAACTCCACGCAGTCAGCCGCCTGAGGTGGGAATTGAACCCGGATCTCTGGCACTGTGAGGCAGTAGTGCTAACCACTATGCCACCATGCCGCCCACTTGTATAGAGGATAAACAAACAGGGGACACTGCAATAAAATGTCAAAAATAACTAAACTATTGACTGAGTCTTAACTTGGAAAACCAAGGTTACATCAAAGGCTAAAATACGAACAACTGGAAGAGGAACTCCTCAGTTGCCAGGTTTAACAGCAGTGAGGAATGGCTGACCAATCCACTTACTGGATGGAACCTGGTTATTTCAACATTTTAATGATTCTGCCACTCATCAGTTTATTTCTTTTTCTTTTTAATAATATTCACTCATTGTGTGCCTTGATTTTAACTTTTCTATTTTGAACTCTCTGTTTGGGAAATGGTAACTTCCAACAGCTTTCTTCGCAAAAGGGGACAATATCATTTTGTCAACAAGTTTGGCTCCATAGCACGGAGTGTTTCAGTGACACAAGTTCAATTATAAAGTGACATCTGAGGCATACATGCAAATGTTCAATGGTAGCTATTGCCAGGCACTGTTTTGGTGACATTAACATGCATAAACACTCATCAGTTTAACAGTGATTCAATTCTACAGGTGGCTGAGTTTCCATAAGTCTAAAGGGAAAAAAAACAGCATAAAGGTCATGACAGGTGACTCAGTCTATGTGGTAAGTACTTTTACGCAACTGCTTGGGGGAGCAAAGTGCTTCCTTCAAATTCATCAAGCTATTCTGCGCTCATCCTCCAGCATCTCCAATTCATGGTCATCTTCCTTCTTCACACTCTAATGTTAATACCTCAAACCCCTTTTGGATGTCCTCCCAGGCTACCACCAGCTTCATCCGCCAGCTGCAATTGCAATCCCCTTCGGCCCCCAATTAAACTTCCCACGTTGTATGATAGAACAAAGAAAATTTACAGCCCAGAAACAGGCCCTTCGGCCCTCCATGCTTGAGCTGATTCGAACATGTCCTTAATCAGGACTACTTGATTCAAACCTCATACCAGTGATATGGAACATTCCTGCTCTATGATACAGAATCCTTATCAGCAATGATCCACACTGTTTACACTTGTACAAACTCTCACTCCCTCGATATACCTAGTTGCTCACTCAGACACTGGTCTTATGGTCTTCCCATGCCTGTAAAGCCTCCAATCTTTCAACCAAGCTTCATGTGAATGGGAACTCTACAAAAGAAAATGCGACCCAGTTAAATTCTGTGGTCCTTGCGGTAAGCTTGAAGAAATTTGATCAACTGGATTGTCCTTCAGGGTGTTAGCATGTATTCAGCGGACAGAGTGGCCTTCTGTGTAATATAACCACACAATAACCTGCCCCACCCCACATCACTCCACCCGCACCCCCAGGGAATTTTTCAATCTCACACACAGAACATGCCTTCAGGCTCAAATCCTGGCCTATATACCTGAGTAGGTTCCATAAACACAGAAAGTGACCACCTATGAAAGAAATGTACCACTATAGTGAAATGGAACGGTGTAGCTATCTATGTCCTACGTGCACAATATTAAATGTTGCTGCTGAAGCAGTGTTCGTTCTGTTTATATTTAATGTGCATTTGCAGCTATGAGTGGATTGAGTTGCTATTTTGCCAATTGGTTACATGCATGACTCCCCTTGAGTGAAATTCTCCATCTCAAACCATTAGAGATATGCAATGCGGAGAGTGATTCCAAAATGTTTCCAGCAAGAAATAAAAGGAAAAGCTGACTTGAATCCCATTAAACCCTTACCAGGCACTGGTTAGAGATTCAAAAAGCAAGAGTAAAGCAACAACACAGGAAAAGCCTGTAAGAGAAAAAGAATTGGAAGCGGGAGAGGATAGATTTTTTAAAAAGTTAAATTGTACTTCCAGAACTCTCGAGAGACTACAAAAAGTACTCAGTACAAATGAATGTTATTTCCTACTAATTGCAAGATCACAAGCTAATTATTGGTCAGAAAGGTCATTCAACACGCCTGCATTCACCTGTACCCGAATATTCCTGCTGTTACAGCATTCAAATGGCTCATTATTGAGTCATTGTACTTTATTACCCATCTATATCTAAAGCTACATGGCGTGAGATGAACTTTAATCCAGAATTCCAGTCACAGCGGTTGTGTGGCACTTGAACAAAGTAGCTGGCCACTCTTATGAACAAAGCTGCTGTGATATTCATGTGATGCTGCCATAGTGGTGACATGGGGGAGCGAGAGAGATGGGGTAGGCGGGATTGGTGGTCTTGGAGCTGTTACAATTGAATCAGTATTTAAGGAGGGTGCAGGTTTCAGCATTGTACGACACTCTCGTGCACTGATGCATATATGCTACTCAGCCCCGACTTCTTAAAATATCCATAAGGAGTAAAAGTGTAGAACTCCCAATTTGTGATGATTTATTGCATCTGTCACTTTTGTGACTGGTGACTAAACAACCTCGTTAACATTCCTGGTCCTGGGCTTGGGCACATGGATACAATTAATGACCAGAAACAGCACAAAGATACATTAACATTCCACAACCTGTTCCAATAAGCAATACCAGGATATATTTTGCAACTCCATGTAAAAAGTGATTTTAAAGTCACTTTGGCATTTAAATATGGAGAACCTACTGAGGTTGGCTGTATAAATTGCTTCACGAACTTACAGTAAAATGCCACTGTAATAAATAGAAGAAAATAAAGATGAGGAAAATGCATATGAACTGATTTAAATACTCAAACTGAATCAAACTGCATTGTCAGTCAAATGCATTATGTTTTACTGGAAAAGTAAAAAACTGATTGGACCTGCTGAAATAAATACAATTTAGTGTGTATTTCATCTTTGGAATTCAGAAACAAATCTAACTCAGACAACTAAAGGAGAAAAGGGGATTTTTACTTTGCTTTTCTTAACCTCAAGTAATTCCAAAGCACTTTGCAGCCAATATGATAATTCTGAAATGCAGCCATTGTTGATCCATAGGAGTTGTAGCAGCCAATTTAGCAAGGCCTCATAAGCAGTCTGCTGGTATCAGGTTCCTTGACATTTGAGTTTGTCCAAGCTGAAAATTATTTAATTGTCTTCTGCAGGTCCTTTCACGATTGAAGTTACTGACTGGAATCAGTATGGAGTTTGAACGAATGGCAGTTCATGTTCTTTGTTACTTCCTGGGAAAACTTTTCCAGCTGCATGACCTTTGATCTTGCTCCAAACACATTGCATGTTATGATGATATAAATAATGTTTGGTACAAATAGTGGTCGAAATATCTGGAACGAAATCTGTGTTTCCATATCGGCCAATCAGCTGCAGGCTTTTCGCAAGAGAGATGGTCTGCAATGTACATAGTTTGCAAGGTCATTGTTTTTGAGGTGTCCTTGTATTGTTTGGACTGACTATTGATGTAATCTGTCTGGAGATAGTTCCCCACAGAAGGTCTGCTTATGCATTCTGTAATCACCATGTGTGAGACATGGCTTACCCATTTAAATTGGAATTTCCTAGAGTATAGGTCTCCATGCTGGTAAGCACAGCACAATGAGGAACCACACTTTGTGAATTTGACATGCAATTGAATTCTCAAGATGTACTTCGGGTGTCTTTGGTGGCATTATTCCAGAGTGTAGATGTGGAATGTATAGCACATCCAGGATTCTGGGTGGTAAAGCCAATGCCAGGGTCGGGGGGGTTGTTTAATCCTTGCCTTCAAGTTAATGGCATGCTGCTTCCAGATGCAAACATGTTCAAAAACAGAACTTGTTTTTTGGATGCATGTGCTTTATCAATAGTGGTGTCTTTTAACAGCCCACTACCAAGTTATGAGAATTTTACTAGAACCTTGAGACTGTTGCCATCAGTAGTTGTGCCTGGTGCTTCCTAGAATGTGCCTGGATGAAACAGTCTTGGAAACGAAGGGTTTTGACAGCACTTGAGAATTTATTTGCCATGCTCTTGATGCTAGCATTCTTATGAGACAGTAGGACAAGTCACATGTAAGCAGAAGTCACCCAGTCCTGAATCTACAATGTGATTCTAAAAGGACATCGTCCACAATGCTGAATACTGTTATGAAGATATGGGTGTACTGTACTTTTAAGTAAGTTAAAAGCTATTACAACTACCTGACAGCACCAAATGTTCTGAAAAAAGATATCATGTAACATTTGGTCGAACAACTCGATTAGCTGGTTACCTGGAGACAAAAGCAAATTTGAATTCAGCCAATCGGTTTAAACTATATGCCAAAATACCAACCTCCAGTCAAGTTTGAATTGAATATATTGACAATCTTAAAAGCCAATGACACAATCTGATGCTTTGGGAATATAAGACCAGGGAAATATGAACAATTGGGATGAGAACTGCCAAGCCAGCATGAAGAGACTGCCCAAAAGATAGCTCTTTTAAAGGTACATTTATTGATCCGTAACCTGTGAAGCAGAATCCCCAAGAAGAAGAAAAGCAGACAGGAATACAGAGGAGAACCAAAAGCTGCCTGGTTTTGAGATAAGAAGTTTTGTTTTGTAAATCTTAATCAGGGGTTTTATCGGACTAATATTGTAGAAGGGGAAGGTAAAAGATAGGTTAGAGGAAGGAGTTGTAAATAGACGTTAGTTAATCATTCTCTGTTATACTTTTTTAAAAAGTTGTTAATTTTAACTTTAGATAGTTCTTGGCCTCTCGAACTTTCACAGATTACTGCATGAGATAAATCTTTTCTACGTTGCTGCTTTAAATTAAGCAGGAGTGTTTACCCCATGTCATCACTGTTTGAACTTGATTGGAGGTTGGTATTTTGGGGTATTATTTGTTTTTGTCTCCAGGCAACAAGTCAATTGTGTTGTTTGACCAAATGTCGCATTATATCTTTTTTTAAGAACACTTGGTGCTGTCAAGTAGTTCTCACACCTTTCAAGTTTCTTAAAGGTACAGTACACACACCTTCATAACAATACTCAATTGTTTCATAGGAACCTTCTGAGGATCTTTCTGTAATTTGGAAGAAACTTATTTGTTGGTGATTATCACATGTATTTTTGGATCCAATCCACTTCCACATGCTGACTATATGGCATCTTTGTGGTCCTTTGAGGAACATATTCCTCATCCCAGATATTCTCCATGATTGCTGTAAGTTTGTTAACAAACTCTATGTTGTTACACTTCCAAATCTCATCTAGAATACCATCTGCACTGAGGGTTTGACCTTATTTGATTGATTTATTGCCTGGATCACCTCTTCAGAGGAAGTGAGTTAAAACAGGTGTCTTTTCAGACTGAACTGTTCAACTTGATGCAGAGAATCTGTTCAGATATGGGTGTCTCTGTTGAGGATTCTTACTCCTGAGTCAGAAGTTTATGTGTTCATGTCCCACTCCAGAGATTTCAAAATGGCTTCATCTGGGTAAGTGTGAGGTTATCTATTTTGGTCAGAAGAATAGAAGGGCAACTTAATATCTAAATATACAAAAACTTCAGAGTGCTTTGGTGCAGAGGGAACTTGTTGTCTTTATGCATGAATTGCAGAAAACAAGTATGCAGGTACAGCAGCTAATAAAGAAAGCAAATAGAATTTTGGCATTTATTGCTAAAGGAATAGAGCATAAAAGAAGGGGAATGTTGCTGCAAATGCGTAGGTTATTGGTGCGACTGCACCTCAAGTGTCACAACAAATCTGATCCCTTTACTTGGGAGGGGATGTAGTTGTATTGGAAACAGTTCAGAGGTGGTTCACCTGATTGATTCTAGAGATGGGGGGGGGGGGGGGGGGGGGGTTGTCTTATGAAGAAAGATTGAGCAGTTTAGGCTATACTCTCTGGAGTTTAGAAGAATAAAAAGAGATCTAATTAGAGTATATAGGTTGCTAAAGGAGATTGACATAGTAGATCTAGAAAGGATGTTTCTCCAAATGAAGCAATCTAGAGTGAGTGGTCAGAGTTTGACGATAAGGGGTAGCAAATTTAAAATGGAAGAGGAGAAATTACTTCTCTCAAAGGGGCGTGAATCTGTGGAATTCACTATCCCAGACTGTAGTGGATGTTCAGACATTGAGTAAATTTGAAGAGGACAAAGAGAGATTTTTAATTAGTAATGGGTTGAAGGAGTATAGAGAGTGGAAAGGAAAGTGGAGTCGAAGTCCAGATGAAATCAGCCATGATCATATCAAATGGTGGAGCAGGCTCGATGGGCTGAATCACCTACTCCTGTTCCTAGTTCTTATGTTCATAAAATCCAGCTAATGCTTCCAGTCTAATTCTGAGAGAATACTGAACTGTCAGAGTTGTCATCACAAATTACATAATTATGATCACATTGCTGTCAGAAGCTGGATTTGGTAGCACAATAATAATGTTACTGAACTAATGATCCAGGATCTTGGAAACATCAATTCCCTGCAGAAGGAATTAGCACTGTTTGATTGATCAATTCTAATGTTAGAGTGTGACAATAAGAACAAAAGACTCCAAGCTTATTCTCAATGTGGCTGTTTGGCCTCAAAGCACACACATATCTTAGTTCAACTTGATTCCAATACAGCCCTGACTGCCTGACCTGCTGTGCTTTTCCAGCAACACATATTTAAGCTCTGATCTCCAGCAACTGCAGTCCTCACTTTCTTTTAGCCCTGACATAATACCAGGTAAACATTTTTGAGTGATGTTGGTTGAGGAGTAGTTGCTGTTAACATGAACTTGTGATCAAAGTCGTCGTAATCTACTGGCTATACTGGCTTCTACCATGAAATGACCTTTTCAGTCTTAACTCAATTTCTATTGTATTTGGCACCACATCATTAAACTGTCTCCATATGGCACATGTACTCTACTTTCATAGAAGGATATATTGAAGGGAGGGAGTACAACTTGGGTGTACAAAAATGATACCTGAACTTCAGGGGTTATGTTTTGAGGAGAGATTATACAATATAGGCCTGTTTTCTTTGGAATTTAGAAGGCTAAGGAATGATCTGATCGAAGTATTCAAGATACTAATCGGAAGGATAAAGATACACTATTTCCATTGGTGGAAGATTCTCGAACTAGGATTTTGAGAATTAGGGCCAGATCACTTAGAACAAATGTTAGGAAGCATTTCTATATACATAGATATTTGGAACTCTTTTCCATAAATGGCAATGGATGCTGAATCAATTGTGTAATTTTTAATCTGAGATAAATACATTTTTGTTAAGCATGGGAATTAAGGGTTATGTATGTAGGCCTCAGATCAACCATGATCTTATTGAAAGCTGGGACAGGCTTGATGGGCTGAATGACCTACTCATAGTCCTATATTCACAAACTAATCATACAATGGATAAATTATGATGTTACATTTCAATAATTTTATTCATCCATTGGTCAGGAATCTATGCCTCACACATTTTGGTTAAAGAGGGTGAATGCAGCCTTTACAAGATAATGGATAGTAACCAGCAGGACGCAAGGCAGCAATCACATCAAGGAGTTCTAATTATGTGAAAAAGTAGCTTTATAAGTGTCTCCAGAACGTTGAGATTTAAACCGCAATCCACTGTCGCTGCCAGAAAACTCTCAGTTTATAATGCATTCCATCAGCAATGCTGCAGACAGTTGTTTAATGGGCTGCAAGCAGTTTTTCTGCGCTTGGATACCGAAGATCATCAAAGGTATAGTTAATCCATTAACAGGTCACTGTAGGACCAGTTGCACTGGTTGGTGCTACAGTATCATTTATGGAGAATGCAGAATGAAGGAAAATGTGGCTTGTTTGTGTGAAATTGCATTTTTAAAGAATATGAATATGAGAAATAGAGGCAGGAGTTAGCCATATGGCTACCCAAGCCTGCCCTACCATTCAATACAATTGCAGCTGATCTTATGCCTCACTTTCACCATCCCACTCACTTCTTGTATCCTTTAATCCCCTGAGATTCAGCAGTGTATCTATCAAGGCCTCAAGATCCACTAGTCTTCCCGGTGCAAGATTTCAAAGTTTGCCAACTTTCTGAAAGAAGAAATCTCGCTCGGAATCATAGAATCTCTATACTGTGGAAGCAAGCCATTTGGCCCCTCTGAGGAGGATCCCACTCACTCCTACTTTATCCCTGTAATCCTGCATTTCCCAGGGCTAATCCAACTAGCCTGCACATTCCTGGACTCTATGGGCAATTTAGCATGCACAATCCACCTGACCGGCACATCTTTGGACTGTGGGAGGAAACCTACGCAGACGTGGGGAGAATGTGCAAACACCACATAGAGGAGAAAGTGAGGGCTGCAGGTGCTGGAGATCAGAGCTGAAAAATGTGTTGCTGGAAAAGCGCACCACACAGAAGCTGGACATGAACACAGATCCCTGGTGCTGTGAGGCAGCCATGCTCTCTGTGCCACTGTGTTGCCCCATTTCAATCAATGCCGCTTCATTTAGATCTGAAATGATCACCCTCTTATTCTGAGGCTGTGCTTATGTTCTAGACTCCCCAGTCAGGGAAAGTGCAGTGGCAGCACTCCCTGAGCAGCAACCAGGTTTTCTAGCCTATACAGATAGACCACAGCTTCGGCCCATTAAACATTAGGAAGATCTAAGCCTCCTCTGCCATTTGTGGATTCATGTTGACCCCTGCCATTAACCAAACAGCCCTACCCCACTGAATCCCTCACTCCCCAGTCATTGGCTTAGGCTTCACCATCATATTAAACATTAACATCCTATTCAGTATCCAGCCAAACTTCCAATATCCAATATTAAGATAATTCTACCTCTATCCATCTTTGCCCTAATGCTTTCATTCCTTGCTTTTCTCAATACTGATTCTGACTGTTCTAATGCCCTCCTAGCTGATCTTTTACCCACCATCTTCTGAAGTTCATTCAAAACTCCACTGCCCATCCCTTAAAACCCAACAAATCTTTCCTGCCAGCATAGATCCCCTTGGTGACTTACAATGACATTGTCTACACTAATTAATCTTCGTATTTACGTTTGCAAAGTTTCTCCCTTTGATATCTTGGTTACCTCCAATCCCATAACCTTCTCCAGTCCACCAATTAATACTTCTCCCAGCCCAACTCTTTTTTACTTCCACTTTGTGAACAGTTAGTTACAAACAAATTATTTCCAGCTGTTGAGGGGTCCAAAGCAAGAGACCATATATACAAGGTCAAAAGTAAGATAATTTGAATAAAAGAGAGAAAACAGTACTTTATTCACAGAAGTCTCACAAACCTGATTGAGTTTTTTGAAGAAGTAACAAAGATGATTGATGAGGGCAGAGCGGTAGATGTGATCTATATGGACTTCAGTAAGGCATTCAACAAGGTTCCCCATGGGAGACTGATTAGCAAGGTTAGATCTCACGGAATACAGGAAGAACTAGCCATTTGGATACAGAACTGGCTCAAAGGTAGAAGACAGAGGGTGGTGGTGGAGGGTTGTTTATCAGACTGGAGTCCTGGGACCAGTGGAGTGCCCCAAGGATCTGTGCTGGGTCCTCTACGTTTTGTCATTTACATAAATGATTTGGATGCGAGAATAAGCGGTACAGTTCATAAGTTTGCAGAGGACACCAAAATTGGAGGTGTAGTGGACAGCGAAGAGGGTTACCTCAGATTACAACAGGATCTCGACCAGATGGGCCAATGGGCTGAGAAGTGGCAGATGGAGTTTAATTCAGATAAATGCAAGGTGCTGCATTTTAGGAAAGCAAATCTTAGCAGGACTTATACGCTTAATGGTAAGGTCCTAGGGAGTGTTGCTGGAGAAAGAGACCTTGGAGTGCAGGTACATAAGATAGTGAAGAAGGTGTTTGGTATGCTTTCTTTATTGGTCAGAGTATTGAGTACAGTAGTTGGGAGGTCATGTTGCGGCTGTACAGGACATTGGTTAGGCCACTGTTGGAATATTGCATACCATTCTGGTCTCCTTCCTATCAGAAAGATGTTGTGAAACTTGAAACAGTTCAGAAAAGATTTACAAGGATGTTGCCAGGGTTAGAAGATTTGAACTATAGGGAGAGGCTTAACAGGCTGGGATTGTTTTCCCTGGAGTGTCAGAGGCTGAGGGGTGACCTTATAGAGGTCTATAAAATTATTAGGGGCATGGATGGGGTAAATAGGCAAAGTCTTTTCCCTGAGGTCAGGGAGTCCAGAACTAGAGAGCATAGGTTTAGGGTGAGAGGGGAAAGATATAAAAGAGACCTAAGGGGCAACTTTTTCACACAGAGATTGGTGCGTGTATGGAATGAGCTGCCAGAGGAAGCAACATTTAAGAAGCATTTGGATGGGTATATGAATAGGAAGGGTTTGGAGGGATATGGGCCAAGTGCTGGCAAGTGGGACTAGGTTGGGTTGGGATATCTGGTCGGCATGGACAGGTTGGACCTATGGGTCTGTTTCCATGCTGTACAAACTATGACTCTAAGTCAGGCTGAGGAATTTATTTCCAGGATTAATCGTTCAGACAGAATCTATGACAACCTTCAAGATGCCAAATGTAGTCCTATTTCCTGTGTGTAAGCATATTCTCTAACCTGTATGTTAGAGAATGCACAAAAAACAACTTTGTTTAACCTGCCAAGCTACAGGTGTTACAATTGTAACTCCCTGTGTCAAATTTGAATGGGTCAAATTTCATAAAGCAGCAAAACAAGATAAACCACAAATGTTTCTTCAATAATTTGACAGGAGCAACATTGAGGACTTTGTACATGGACATCTACCACAGTTGCACACATCAATTTATTTATTGGTATAGCCTCTATAGTACCTTTGGAGAAAGCATCTCCTTTTCAACCTGCAATGGATAGAGTAAACATTACGAGATAAATTCAGTGAAACTCCATAGAGCCTAGACAGGAGTGTGTGAAGCAGTAGTTTGGCTCTCATTGATGTATTTGGATTTGCCCTCCCATCCAGCAAGGCTTTGCACTTAGAATTTATTTATATTTTTTACAGAGTCAATTAAAAATTCTTATGCTTTCTTGTTGCTGTATTACAGGGCATCACACAAATGTCTGCACAAATGCTTGCAGTAATGGTGTGTTCTCCCTAATCCTACACTGCGATACGACGCTGCCTGCCTTGGTTGCTAAACATTATTTCCAACTTCATGAGAAATCTCAGTTCACAGTTTTGAAAGGAATAGCAAGTTTGAAAAAAATAAGATTGCAGACTGCACTAAAGATTAAGAAGTCAACTGAAGAAGTTCACATATTGCGGATTATGTACTGCAGCCTTTACTCTGTTGCTACACTGGAAGTCGATGCTATTATTTTAACGAGTTGATCAAAAAATTACAAGACGGACTTATTTTGCTGGTCCTTTGTACTGATCAATATGTCACTTAATGTCAAACAACATACTGCTTGCCAGTAGACTACTGTCGGGGGCCACTAACAACAATGTGAAAGAGTTTAGTCGGTCAGCCATCGGATGTTAAAGAGTTTTCATAATCGGGCTTCTGCTAAGTTTGAAATAAAGCTGCACTCACCACCACAGTGTGTTTCATTTTTAAACAGAAGCTGATGGTTCACAATTTCGCTTGGATATCAAGCAGTTAAAATGGCTGCAGATGAGCAGGTGTGTTTGATGATTACATTAAACTTTCAACAGACCGAGACAAATGTTCTTTCATCCTCTCTGCAATTACAAGCCATTTCATTGTCAGCTTCACACATCTCCCACCTCTCCAGAGTTCTCCACTCTGAATGTTAAAACCTTTTACCTTTTTACCACGATCAAACAGGTGTGACAAAAGGCTTGCCCATAAATAGCACAAACGATTTAACAGACTGCAACATCCCATGGTAAAACATTTTGAGCTGAATGCAGTATTAACAAAGCATTTGCTTTTATGTAGCAAATCTGAAGAAATGAGAGATATATTCACTGACCTCCAGAGTTCTAACACATACACTCGTTGCAGTCACAATCTGTGACAGTGAGTGAAATTGTAATAGATTAGGGATTCCAATGCTTTCAGAATATTAAACATTTAAAAATGCATCCTGGTACTGGTGATACAAGATTTTGCAATTAGTTAATATTAGCAGTTTTCAGTCACCTTAGTAATTAACTTCATGATAGTGGGGATATCTAGGAACATACATGAACCCAACCTAATTACTTTTATAATATCATGATCATTTTATGATATGAACAGAAAATAATACTCCTGTATTATTTTACTGAAGGTGTTAACTCGCTGATCACTGTTGAATATCCCCAAGTGGCTCTTGCTTAAAGCTTAGATTCTTCTAAAGTATGAAGATTAATTGCAATTCTGAGATTTCATGTGTTATTCCAGTTGTCTTAAAATACATGTCCACATTGTGTTAGGCTTTTGAGGGAACTATGGCGCAGTTTATTCATTTTTTGATTTTGACAAGGTGGATGTGGAAGGAATGTCTCCTCTTGTTGGTAAGTCCAGGACTAAGGACACTATTCTAAATTATGGTCCCTCTTTAAAATAGAGAAGAAAAAAGGAATCTTGTGGTGTAGGCGTAGTGACCCTACCTCTGACCTATGGGTGCTCTGGTTCATGTCCCATCTGTGCCAGAACTGTGTAATGATATATTTGAGCAGGTTTATTAGAAAATATCTATGATAGAGGTAAGGAAAATGTATTCAGAGTTGTGCGACTTTAGAAACATTTTAAGGTACAGGTAAATTATTGTTAGACAAGGGAATGAATGGTTATCAGGGCTGGATGGAAATGTAGCATTCAAAATGCTAACAGATCAGCCGTGAGCTTATTGAATGGTGGAGCAAGCCTGAGGGGCTGAATGGTCTACTTTTATTTCCTATGTTCCTATTCAAAAATAGATCTCTTTTAATATAGCAACTATACCAGTGGATCGTATTAGTCATGACATTCAATAGTGTTGGTATTTAGCAATGCTTTATAAATAAGTACATACAATGATGCAAATTAGTTTATTTTGAAATCTATTATTGCATCATTTGTACATGCCATTAATTCAGTGACATATGACACTATTGGCTTTTTCAATCACTAGAAAAACAGATTATTACAACTTTGAGTTACGCAAGTATCCGAAATAAGAAGGATTGGATTCTTCAGAGAATCTTAATGTTTCTTGTTGTTTTGGAAAGTTTCCAAAGTACCAGTAAAGTGACTAAAGGCATCTGCAGAAGGGGTATTAAATATATTTGGAATGAAGAGAAAGGCTTGCATTTATAAAGAACCTTTCATGACCATCAGACATCACAAGGTGCACTACAGCCATATCTTTTGAATTGTAGTTACTAATGTCATCCAGAGAAGGGGCAACTACGTGTGTATAGCAAAGTCCAATAAACAGCGACATGATAAAGGTATGATAATCTAATGATATGATATTGACTGAGGAAATAACATTGATGAGAACACAAGAGGTAACTCCACAGTTCTTCCTCAAGATTGTGCTGTGGGGTTTTTTATATTCGCCCAAGGAGATAGATGATCAGTTTAATATCTTATTCAAAAGATAGCAAATCCAGCAGAGTAGCACTCTGTCCATACTCCACTTGAGTATGTGTCATGAACTGTAGATATTAATCTGAGTGGTACTTAAATGCAGAGCCAATGATTTAGACAAGAGTGTTGCCAATTGAGCTCACAGCTGATAAGTTCTCTTAGAAAAATGACAACCAATCAGAATATCACGTCTAACCATCTAGGTATGAAAAATACTTAATTAACCGACAAATGTGACATTTAAAATGCAAATTTTGTAGCTGACATGGTGCGTTAACACCTAGCATGTTTCTTTATACAGTATGAGAATGATACAGGATTTCTATTTTAGCATCATTAACTTTGCTAAACTCTCAACTGAGCTGGGATTAAGCATGAGTCTAACAAGTTGCTTGAACTAATGACTGATGTGCATTCCACAGGCCGAATTTAATGGGGTAGGGGGGTGGGGGGGGGGAGTGGCAAAGGTGTTTTTAACTGGCTGGAGAGCTGGTGGCAACCTCATCAAGTCAATTTTGAGGAATGATGATGGGACTTCCTTTTCTGCTATTGGGGTTCCCAGGGCCTTCAGGATGAGAATCCTCCCTTGAAGAGTTGCCAGGTAATGACACGGATTCTAGCTCCTTAAATCCTGCAGCGTCCACCATAAGAAGTGACCACTGCTGGAGAGGTAGCAAGCCTTGATCCAGGCACAACCGTGGATGTCCTGGAACTATTAGAACCATTCAGATAGACTCCAGAAAGATGGGGTTGTGGGGATTGGAGGTCAGGAGGGTTCAGGGGAATTCTCCTGTGGGGTGGTCCTTACTACCAACAGGACCTTCTGTTGAGCTCAGGATAGCCAGACTGAAGGGTCCATCAGCCCTGTATGCAGGAAGGGCGCTCGAGGTTTTCTGGCAGCCTCCGCATGAGATCTGCATTTCCCTGAGGAGGCCCTTCATTGGTCTCCTGAAAATCTCAATTGTTCAAGCACTGGGAAAAGTGACCTCAAACTTTCCCATCTTTTACTTAATTTTGGTGTGGGTGTGGGAAGAGTGGGAAGGCAACAAGTTCTCCACTATGCCTTTTCAAAAACTAAATGGCTTCCCTTCTGGTCAACATTAAATTCTAACTCGAACTTGTGGAGGGTCTGCCCTTTACCTGCTACAGTGCTCCAGTGAATCCCAAGGCAAACTGAAGCAACAGCACCTCCTTTTCTGATGAGACATTTCACAGCCTTCTGGACTGAGCATAAGAACTTCTAAGAAGTAAGCCCCAATAATTTGTAAAACATTTTGCACTGTGTTTGGAAACAGATACGTTTATATATAAATCTTATGGTACCATTGTGCACTTAAGTGCATAATTTTTTAAATGGTCTAGATTTTACAGTCAACATGTTCCAAAGAACTCAAATGAACTTGCCCATTAAGATTCAGCATTTCGGAGTTTTGTTTTATGGTTAATTTCAAACTTGTTCCAAGCCAAGGGGATCTCCACACACTTAGTCACAGTAATCTCATTAAATAGGGTAAGGAGTCAATCCCATTGAGAAATTCCTATAGATAACTAACCAGGAAGTAACATGATCTTTATTCTTCACTTTTCATAGAAGAGGTGAAAATGTAGATTGGAAACATGCAAACTAGAGTCAAAAATTTTATAAGCAATCTTTAAAAAGGTTGATGAAAATTGATAAAATTTTTATTTTACGGAAAAATGCAAAACTAGGTAAATATAAACTTAGCTGGATGTAAGTTTGCTTGCTGAGCATTGGTGAGACATTTCGTCATCATACAAGGTTTCCTTGGGTTGGTGATGTCATTTCCTGTGGTGATGCCAGTTCCTGTGGTGGAAACCTAAACACATAAATAGAAAGCAGGTCACTAACACCAGTACTTCACTGAAGGCTCACTGATGATGTTACCTACTATGGTGAAGAAATATTTGAAAACAAATCTTCCAACTCAGTGAGCAAATTTACATCCAGAACCTAACCTGAGCTACAAAACTTCTCAAAACTCACTAATAAAATTAGCTTTCCAGGGCTTTCCAGAGACATTGTTCAGCAGTATGAACTTTAATCTGTTAAAAAGGTAGGAACACAACGTCATAGGTCAAAGTTTATTTTCCCTTGAAGTGATGGTGCAGTTTAAATGATGATTCTACGTGTAGAAGAGGAATTTCCAGTCTGCAGTCTATGTGCAGCAGGCAGGCAGCTATGTCTCAAAGCCTTGTGGGTATAGTCCTTACAATCAGCAATGTTGCTTCTAACATTTCCTGGCACAGAGTAAATGTCTGAGGTACATGTGAAGTTGTGACTTTGGGTCATAGAGTTCTAGAGATGTATAGCAGGAAAACAGACCCTTCGGTCCAACTCGTCCATACTGACTAGATATTCGAAATTAATCTAGTCTCATTTGTCCATATCCCTCTAAACACTTCCTGTTTCTGGAACAGGACAAAAACGTGTCTGCATATCAATCAGCATGCACAGACACTCCAGGTGATGCTGCTCACCCTAAAGGGATCATTGTCCATCACTCAGGCATCCTGGCACAGCAAGGTAAGGGCAACCTCCAATACCAGTTTAGGGAATTAACCACGGTCAGGAGTATGGAGGTGATGTTCTCATTCAGTGTGTTCGTACCTCAATGGTCTGGGGAAGGGATCCCAGTCAGTCCTGTGGCACCATAGCAGCCAGTCTGGAAGACAGGGCTAAAGTGCTTGGGGAGCTGTACAATGATCAATCAGGGGTCTAAGCAGTTGTCATATGGAGATATGCAGTTCGGGTGGACAGTGGTGTGCGTTCAGACAGTCCATCAGATCCATCCACAGACACTAAGGGAAAAAGGGGTTTGGGGTAACAAGGGGACATACTGCTGTGGGAAGGAGACTTCAAAATCTATTTTTTGGAATTGGGGGTGGGGGGGAGTGCTGTCAGATGGGGAAAAGAGAATAATAATTGTGAAAGGGGAGGCAAAAATAATATCTAAAAAGCGGGGGAGGATATGGTAAAGGACAGATGGGAAGGAGGTTGTGCACATGAGGAAGGGGTCATCCAGACAGTAGCACCCTGACTTCAAGGAGATGTAGTCTATGACCACACATGACATGGTCACCTCAGGCACCATTAGCTGGGCGTGGGTAAAGCTGGACAGGTAGAGGCTCATAAAGCTGGTTGTGTGGGGCCCTGGCGAGGTCAGGAAGGGGATCTGTATGTGAGTGATAGGTGGAGGAGGAAACTTCTGGATGAAGGGTGTTCACTGTCAACCTCAATCATGTAGGAAATCAAAAGTGTGCAATAGTGAAGAAAACCATTGTGACAACACTTGGAGTGGGAGGGAGGGAGAGGTTTGCAAGACCCAGTGATGTGGGAATTTTTAAAGAGAGACAACTTTACACACAGAGCCATGTGCTGTACAGGACAGAGACCTGCAGCGATCCCTAATCCCTGGCCATCTTAATGCATTAGCTCCCTTTTTGCTGTGCACCTCCATGCCTCAGATATCACTGACCACTTCACACCTACCCTTTTAGATGCAGGGAACAGGGAAACAATTAGGATGTTATAAGGCAAGGGGCAATGGTGTGAGCACGATGTCTTGCCCTCTGTATGGCCTGATCATCTGACATCCACATGTTAGAGCAGCCTCTCAAGACAGACAATGATCCATGGTACATCCTTTGTACCAGGAAATTAGGCATCACACTGACAGTTACATTTATGGCAATACAGAGTAGAAAGAAAGAGATGTAATTTTATTGGACAGTAACAAATAATTGACCATGCCACCAAAGCTCCCTCAATTTGTTTTCTTCAATCTCTTCCTTCCATTACATCTGAATAGTCCCTGTTTCCACAGTATAAGTGGAGGGAGCGTGGTCAGCACTAGAGCAGAATGGCCCAGGAGG
Organism: Chiloscyllium punctatum; assembly: GCF_047496795.1. Lineage (NCBI taxonomy): Eukaryota > Metazoa > Chordata > Chondrichthyes > Orectolobiformes > Hemiscylliidae > Chiloscyllium > Chiloscyllium punctatum. The sequence continues at coordinate 29,373,637 of NC_092780.1, read as the reverse complement.
TTTGGCCAGGGGACCCCAGGTGCACTTGCGTCCGGTGCAAAATATCTGCAGAAATATCATGGAGAATGGGAGATCAAAGGCTAGACAGTTGCAATGTAGAAAGCACGATCGAAATTAAAGAGATTTTTCCATTATCAAATGTGGAAGGAATTGGAGTGAGAGGGTGGAATGGGATGTGGATAAAGTATGATGCAAATAAATGATCAGAGATGGCTTTATTTGATATTGACAAACAAGATATGAGGTTTTTATTCATTCATGGAACATGCTGTTGCTTGCTAGGCCACCATTTATTGTCCATTCCTAATTGCTCATAACCTGAGGGCAGTTCAGAGTCAATCACATTGCTGTGGATTTGCATTCAGATTAGGCCAGACCAAATTTGAATGGCAGATTTTCTTCCCTAAAGGGCATAAGTGAACGAGATGGGTGTTCTTGCGACAATTGGCAGCAGTTACATGTTTGTCAATAGGTCAGCTTTTCTTAGACTCAAACCTTCATCATCTTGCCATGGTGAGGTTCAAGCCCATGCCCCTCGAACGTTTTGCTTGGGGTTCTGGATTACTTTGCCAGTAACCTTACCACATATCATCAGTGAGCTGGAGATTACAAATTCAAAAGTGTTAGTGTTTATGGATCAGAATTTACAACAAGGGAGAGATGACTAGTCATAAAGTCTTAGGGATGTACAGCGTGGCAACAGACCCTTTGGTCCAACTTGTCTACACTGACCAGATATCTTAAATTAATCTAGTCCCACGTGCCAGCATTTGGCCCATATCCCTCTAAACCCTTCTTATTCATCAAACCATCCAGATGTCTTTTAAATATTGCAATTCCTGTGGCAGCTCATTCCATACACACACACCACCCTCTGCATGAAACAGTCAATCCTTAGGTCCCTTTTAAATCTTTCCTTTCTAGTTTTCGACTCTCCTATACTGGGAAAAAGACCTTGGCTATTCACGGTATCGATGCCCCTCATGATTTTATAAAACCGTGCAGGGTCACAAAACGTGGACTGCTAAATCGGGTGTATGATGAATTGAGATGGGGATTGAGCATCTCCAGGATAGGAGAAGCTGTTTGTTTCAGAAGCTGAGGGAGGAACGCAGTGAAGATTATGGGAAAAAAGGCAAACCTCAGGAAAGGGAATATTGTTGAGACAGTCTTGGACTAAATGTATCATTTATGTAGGAATCTGGATGTTCAATACAAATGTCAAATATAATAAAGGAACATACAAAGAAAAATTACATGGGCATTAAAAGGTAACCAAGGCTGCTTTTTGTTTCGTAAGTTTGTGGAGATCAGGAAGCAGCTAATTATATTCCAGCACTTAGTTTCAAGTTATTTGTGAAAAAAAGTAAAATAGTTTAAAAAAAAACCTTGTTCTTGAAGAAGCTATAATTACTTTGGGAATTAATGTCTTGGAGATGACAACAACCTGTATTTAGTCTGCTCAACTGTCTGCTCACATTGGACTAAAAGTTAAATTTTATTTCTTCATGGCATTCAGGAGGAGAAGTGTACAATAGGTACATTTCAATAAAACTGTTAATGATGGGGACAAGTGTGCAATCTTCCAAAAGGAGAACTGTACTCTTATTGCTATTTCTGATGCGAAGGGCATTATTATACTGCATTTAGTGGGTCGGTGACAGTTTAATAGCATGTCCGGCCTGAACTCTAAAAAAAATACTTAACAGTACAATTCTAAACTTTGTCCTTCCACATTCATCCGGAGAGAGTCCTTTTGGATGGATTAAGTTTCATGGTAGAAATAACATACCCGCTGAGATACCCTACTCCTGTAAAATCTACATGACACCAAGAGGCTCAGCATTCAAACTTGGATTGACATTAAATTGCTGCTGGTATTTCAACAGAATGACCAAACTCCTCATAATGCCTGCACATTCATGACAGAGGGTTGTGGTAAAGGGTTGTTTTTCAGTCTGGAGGCCTGTGACCAGTGGAGTGCCACAAGGATCGGTGCTGGGTCCACTACGTTTCATCATTTATATAAATGATTTGGATGTGAGCATAAGAGATATAGTTAGTAAGTTTGCAGATGACACCAAAATTGGAGGTGTAGTAGACAGCGAAGAGGGTTACCTCAGATTACAACGGGTTCTTGACCAGATGGGCCAATGGGCTGAGAATTGGCACATGGTTTTGAATTTAGATAACTGCGAGGTGCTACATTTTGGGAAAGCAAATCTTAGCAAGATTTACACATTTAATGGTAAGGTCCTACGGAGTGTTGCTGAACAAAGAGACCTTGGAGTGCAGGTTCATAGCTCCTTGAAAGTGGAGTCACAGATAGATAGGATAGTGAAGAAGGTGTTTGGTATGTTTTCCTTTATTGGTCAGAGTATTGAGTACAGGAGTTGGGAGGTCATGTTGTGGCTGTACAGGACATTGGTTAGGCCACTTTTGGAATATTGCGTGCAATTCTGGTCTCTTTCCTATCGGCAGGATGTTGTGAAACTTGAAAGGGTTCAGAAAATATTTACAAGGATGTTTCCAGCGTTGGAAGATTTGAACTATGGGGAGAAGTTGAACAGGCTGGGGCTGTTTTCCCTGGAGCATCAGAGTCTGAGGGGTGACCTTATAGAGGTTTATAAAATCATGAGGGACATGGATAGGATAAATAGGCAAAGTTTTTTTTCCCTGGAGTGGGGGAGACCAGAACTAGAGGGCATAGGTTTAGGGTGAGAGGGAGAAAGACATAAAAGAGACCTAAGGGGCAACTTTGTCACACAGAGGGTGGCGTCTGGTGTGTGGCATGGGCCGCCAGAGGAAGTAGTGAAGGCTAGTACAATTGCAACATTTAAAATACATCTGGATGCGAATATGAATAGGAAGCGTTTGCAGGGATATGGACCAAGTGCTGGCAGGTGGGACTAGTTTGGGTTGGAATATCTGATCGGCATGGACTAGTTGGACTGAAGAGTCTGTTTCCGTGCTGTACATCTCTATGACTCTATAATTATGATACCAAACAACCTGCCTGGCACTGAAATTTGGTTCTGACAAATATAGAATTTCATTCATTCAGATTTTATTTATTTGTGGAGGTATTATAAAAATATAAGCTTTGCTTTTCTCAGCAGTTTTATTTCGCTCAAACACTTCCTTTCCTATATTTTCATTTCTATCATTGAGTTGATTATCAAACTCAATGTTCTATCCCTAATTTCCTGGTTGGGATTCTATCATGTTTACTAATGATCTTCGATTTATTTTTGAAGAAAGACACTGAGATTCTTGTCCTGTTTATACAGTTTCCAAATGCACAATGGAGAGTGTTATGGTGTTGAGCTTGTTTGATGTTTGTCTGAGAGGAATGTCAGATGTAATAGTTCATGTAAAGTTTCTCAGCGAGTGCATATCTGCCATTGACCACAAAATCCAAAATGTCATGGCAAAGTATCAAAGTACTTTTGATTATGGATCTGGTGCTTGTGAGGATATGACCTGAGTCATAGAATTGTACAGCATGGACACAGACTCTTCGGTCCAACCCATCCATGCCGACCAGATATCTCAACACAATCTAGTCCCATCTGCCAGCACCCGGCCCATATCCCTCCAAACCCTTCCTATTCATATACCCATCCAAATGCCTCATAAATGTTGCAATTGTACCAGCTTCCATCACTTTCTCTTGCAGCTCATTGCATACACATATCACCCTCTGTGTGAAAAGGTTCCCCCGTAGGTCTCTTTTATATCTTTCCCTTCTTACACTAAAACTATGCCCTCTAGCTCTGGATACCCCAATGCCAGGGAAAAGACTTTGCCCATTTACCCTATCCATGCCCCTCATAATTTTGTAAACCTCTATAAGGTCACCCCTCAGCCTCCGACACTCCAGGGAAGACAGCCCCACCCTGCTCAGCCTCTCCCTTTAGCTCAAATCCTCCAACCCTGGCAACATCCTTGTAAATCTTTTCTGAACCATTTCAAGTTTCACAACATCTTTCTGATAGGAAGGAGACCAGAATTGCAAGCAATATTCCAACAGTGGCCTAACCAATATCCTGTACATCCACAACATGACCTCCCAACTCCTGTACTCAATACTCTGACCAATAAAGAAAAGCATATCAAATGCCTTCTTCACTATCCTATCTACCTGCAACTCCACTTTCAAGAAGCTATGAACCTGCACTCCAAGGTCTCTTTGTTCAGCAACACTCCCTATGACCTTACCATTAAGTGTATAAGTCCTGCTAAGATTTGCTTTCCAAAATGCAGCACCTCACATTTATCTGAATTAAACTCCATCTGCCACTTCTCAGCCCATTGGCCCATCTGGTCAAGATCGTGTTGTAACCTGAGGTAACCCTCTTCGCTGTCCACTACACCTTCAATTTTGGTGTCATCTGCAAACTTACTAACTGTACCTCTTATGCTTGCATCCAAATCATTTATGTAAATGACAAAACGTAGAGGACCCAGCACCGATCCTTGTGGCACTCCACTAGTCACAGGCCTCCAGTCTAAAAAACAACCCTCCACCACCACCCTCTGTCTTCGACCTTTGTGCCAGTTCTGTATCCAAATGGCTAGTTCTCCCTGTATTCCATGAGATCTAACATTGCGAATCAGTCTCCCATGGGGAACCTTGTTGAACGCCTTACTGAAGTCCATATAGATCACAAACAGGCACAATTCTGACAAGTAAGAAAACATAATGGATTTACTAGAATGTTTCCAATTAGTTAACCTAAGTGCCTTATTAAATATTCATCACACTAAAACTTTCAACTTATTTACAATATTGTGGTTCTGTTCGCCGAGCTGGGAATTTGTGTTGCAGATGTTTCGTCCCCTGTCTAGGTGACATCCTCCGTGGTTGGGAGCCTCCTGTGAAGCGTTTCTGTGATGTTTCAATTATTTACAATTCTTATGTTTTGTAGACATGTTTTCTTAGAGTTCAGAATTGTACAAACGTGTCTAAATTTTGCACAAAAATATTATGGATTAAAGAAATCACTGCCAAGTACAGGATTGGCACAAGTGTTGGTGATGTTGATAATAAAATATCAGAAAAACCATGAATGACAACTTTAGTTATTTTCTGGTACTCTTCACAGATGGTTGTTAAATATGAAACATTATTATGCCTATTTTACTGAGTTTGTTAACTTGAGGGAAACATTTAAAAACATTTTAAGTGATCTATTACTTTGGTATAATCTTATAGGGTCTGAGTGATGTGGGCTGTGGAAGCATTTGTAATAGAAGTGGGTGAGAAGTCTAGCAAGAACTATCGTGACATCAGGAGCAACTTGCTGCATCTCTTAAGCATTTTCCAAGTGTCAAGAGATGATTCTCTCAGTAGAAAGCAGTGAATTGCCAGTTAAGGAGGAGTGTTGCTTGTTAAGTGCCTTATCAACGCTGCAATTCACCTCATTAATATTTAGCTTCTTATCTTACCAAATGCACTGAACAAACGACATGTTGAGAATCCGTAATGGGTGACATCAGCTCATTGCTGGCTGTGAGGAGTCTCCATGTTGCTCAGCCATAAACAGCATCTCAGGGCATTATCCATGGGCACCAACTACATACACGCCCCTCCACAGACATTTATATCTGACATTTGCCACACCCTTGCTCCCATTGTGACACCTCTCCACTTACAGGATGTTTGGGGAGCAAAGGCCTACATTGCAGGGTTCACTGGAAACCAGCATTGAAAGGCTGTTGCAAAGACACTTTGTGTGCATGGGCAGGCACCCAGCTCACAGAGTGGACCACGCAGTATCTCAGGGCTGCTCACTTGCTTTCTTAGTGCTAACTCTCCTTGTACCTACCTGCATGATTGCAGAATCCATGCTGCACTATGCCTGTTAGCACTCTGGCACTACAGCCAGAACTAGATGCTATCAGTACAGCTATACTGATGTGATTTTTTTGTGCAGACATATAACCAGGTTGTTTATTGGGAAAATTCTGTGCAAGGACCAGGGAGGATGTCTTGCTATATGTTGGGCAGTCAGCAATAAAATGGATTGCAACTTAAAATTTCTAGTTTGATCGCGGATGAAATCATTGATCAAGAATCACAATCTTGGAAACTAACTGGAATTATGGTTAAACTAAATTACTTTAGTTTTTCATGATTGCTGTTCAATTGGAAATTTAAGGATTTTATCCTTTGTTCTGTTTTTCATGTGATTTAATGTAATATTTTGATATTTGTAACACATTGTGTCAATTATTACTTTTTCTAAGAAAACTGAATAACTGAAATGTCTTTCAAATATTCAACAGTCTTAAAAGGTACCTGTTAAGCTGCCTAAGTTAGCTGTCAAATAAAAATGATCGAATTATAATTTCTTCAAATATTAATTGTAAATATTTTCTGAAGCTCTGGAACTCTATCAACAAACACATTGAGTTAGACCCCATCTACTACCCCCTGAGAAAAAGAACAGGAAATGACATCACCACAGAAAATGATATCATCACAGGAAATGACATTGTCAACCCAAAGAAACCCAAACATCTAAATAGAAAGCAGGAATTATCAATAGTGCTTTACCCGGAGGCCTACTGAAAATGGTACCTTGGTAAGGTGATGAAACGTCTTGAAATGAACCTTCCAGCTCAGCGAGCAAACCCAGATCCAGAACCTCAGCCTGAGCTATAAATCTTCTCAAAACTAGCTAAAATTGACTTTCCTGCTCCTTAAATGCTACCTGACCAGTTAAAACTTTTATTCAATTCTAAATGATTTTATAATTACTTTGATTGACAGATCAGTTGGTGTAGCATCTGTTGATGCAGAGTTTGTTGACAGGTCCCAAAGGGTTATAGTTGTGTTATTCTGCAGGCTTGATGGAGTCACAAAAGCCAAAGGATTTGAGTTCACAGTTTGATTGTCAGTTTAAAGAGTAAATTAAAGATTGCACTGTATTTAATTGGAGTAGGAAAGGAAGTTTGTTGTTGCAAGAAGTTTAGATTAGATGATCTACAGTATGGAAACAGGTCCTTTGGCCCAATAAGTCCATACCAACCCTCTGAAGAGTAACACAGCCAGACCCAATTCCCTACCCTATATTTACCCCTGACTAATGCACCTAACATTATGGGCAATTCACCTAATCTGCACATCTTTGCATTGTGGGAGGAAACCCATGCAGACATGGGGAGAATGTGCAAACTCCATACAGACAGTCGCCCAAGACAGGAATCGAGCCCAGGTCCCTGGCACTGTAAGGTAGCAGTGCTAACTGCTGAGCAATCGTGTCAACCCAATTAATCACTTGTGATTTAAAGATTCCAATGGAATTCATTAGAGGGAGTAATTTCACAATCAAATGTCTGGAATGATAGCTGTCTTAGATTTTTAGATCAGTTATAGCATTTCAGGTTGAGTGACCCTTCCCAGTTCTGAGGAAGGGTCACTCAAACCAAAACATTAACTCTGATTTCTCTCCATAGATGCTGCCAGGCAAGCTGAGCTTTTCTAGAAAATTCTATTTTTATTTCTGATTTACAATATCTTCAGTTCTTTCAGCTTTTATTTAGATTTTTAGATGATGAGTTTGTATAATCTGCACACAATACCTGAGATCCATCCACAACAGTAACTGGCTGACTTGATATTGAGCAGATATGGATCATAGGATGGGCCATGGCAGGAAGAGGAAAATGAGCATGAATTGACATTGACATTGGCATGGAAGGGCTATGGGTGGAGTGATAGAATCATGGAGATGTACAGCATGGAAACAGACCCTTCGGTCCAACCTGTCCATGCCGACCAGATATCCCAACCAAATCTAGTCCCACCTACCCATATCCCTCCAAACCCTTCCTATTCATATACCCATAAATGCCTCATAAATGTCGCAATTGTACCAGTCTCCACCACATCCTCTGGTAACTCATTCTGTACACGTACCACTCTCTGCGTGAAAATGTTGCCCCTTAGGTCTCTTTTCTATCTTTCCCCTCTCACCCTAAACCTATGCCCTCTAGTTCTGGACTCCCCGACCCCAGGGAAAAGGCTTTGTCTATTTATCCTATCCATGCCCCTCATAATTTTGTAAACCTCTATAAGGTCACCCCTCAGCCTCCGACGCTCCAGGGAAAACAGCCCCACCCTGCTCAGCCTCTCCCTTTTGCTCAAATCCTCCAACCCTGGCAACATCCTTGTAAATCTTTTCTGAACCATTTCAAATTTCACAACATCTTTCTGATAGGAAGGAGACCAGAATTGCAAGCAATATTCCAACAGTGGCCTAACCAATATTCTGTACATCCACAACATGACCTCCCAACTCCTGTACTCAATACTCTGACCAATAAAGAAAAGCATATCAAATGCCTTCTTCACTATCCTATCTACCTGCGACTCCACTTTCAAGAAGCTATGAACCTGCACTCCAAGGTCTCTTTGTTCAGCAACACTCCCTAGGACCTCACCATTAAGTGTATAAGTCCTGCTAAGATTTACTTTCCCAAAATGCAGCACCTCACATTTATCTGAATTAAACTCCATCTGCCACTTCTCAGCCAATTGGCCCATCTGGTCCAGATCGTGTTGTAACCTGAGGTAACCCTCTTCGCTGTCCACTACACCTCCAATTTTGGTGTCATCTGCAAACTTACTAACTGTACTTCTTATGCTTACATCAAATCATTTATGTAAATAACAAAACGTAGAGGACCCAGCACCGATCCTTGTGGCACTCCACTGGTCACAGGCCTCCAGTCTGAAAAACAACCCTCCACCACCACCATCTGTCTTCTACCTTTGAACCAGTTCTGTATCCAAATGGCTAGTTCTCCCTGTATTCCATGAGATCTAACCTTGCTAATCAGACTCCCATGGGGAACCTTGTCGAAGGCCTTACTGAAGTCCATATAGATCACATCTACTGCTCTGCTCTCATCAATCTTCTTTGTTACTTCTTCAAAAAATTCAACCAAGTTTGTGAGACATGATTTCCCACTCACAAAGCCATGTTGACTATCCCTAATCAGTCCTTGCCTTTTCAAACACATGTACATCCTGTCCCTCAGGACTCCCTCCAACAACTTGCCCACCACTGAGGTCAGGCTCACCTGTCTATCATTCCCTGGCTTGTCTTTACCGCCCTCCTTAAACAGTGGCATCATGCTTGCCAGCCTTTTGGTACTTCACCTGTGACTATCGATGATACAAATATCTCAGCAAGAGGCCCAGCAATCACTTCTCCAGCTTCCCATAGAGTTCTCAGGTCCACCTGATCAGGTCCTGGGGATTTATCCACCTTTAACCGTTTCAAGACATCCAGCACTTCCTCTTTTGTAATCTGGACATTTTGCAAGATGTCACCATCTATTTCCCTACAGTCTTTATCTTCCATATCCTTTTCCACAGTAAATACTGATACAAAATATTCATTTAGTATCTCCCCCATTTTCTGTGGCTCCACACAAAGGCCATCTTGCTGATCTTTGAGGGGCCCTATTCTCTCCCTAGTTACCCTTTTGTCCTTAATATATTTGTAAAAACCCTTTGGATTCTCCTTAATTCTATTTGCCAACGCTATCTCATGCCCTCTTTTCGCCCTCCTGCTTTCCCTTTTAAGTATACTCCCAATTCCTTTATACTCTTTGAAGGATTCTATCCTGTCTATACCTGACATATTCTTCCTTCTTTTTCTTAACCAAACCCTCAATTTCTTTAGTCATCCAGTATTCCCTATACCCACCAGCCTTCCCTTTCACCCTGACTGGAATATACTTTCTCTGGATTCTTGTTATCTCATTTCTGAAGGCTTCCCATTTTCCAGCTGTCCCTTTGCCTGCAAACATCTGCCTCCAATCAGCTTTCAAAAGTTCTTGCCTAATACCATCAAAATTGGCCTTTCTCCAATTTAGAACTTCAACTTTTAGATCTGGTCTATCCTTTTCCATCACGATTTTAAAACGAATAGCATTATGTCACTGGCCCCAAAGTGCTCCCCACTGACACCTCAGTCACCTGCCCTGCCTTATTTCCCAAGAGTTGGTCACATTTTGCACCTTCTCTCGTATGTACACCCACATACTGAATCAGAAAATTGTCTTGTATGCAATTAAGAAACTCCTCTCCATCTAAACCTTTAACACCATGGCAGTCCCAGTCGATGTTTCGAAAGTTAAAAATCCCCTATCATTACTACCCTATTATTCTTACAGATAGCTGAGATCTCCTTACAAGTTTGTTTCTCAATTTCCCTCTGACTATCAGGGGGTCTATAATACAATCCCAATAAGGCGATCGTCCCTTTCTTATTTCTCATTTCCACCCAAATAACTTCCCTGGATGTATTTTCGGGAATATCCGCCCTCAGCACAGCTGTAATGCTATCCCTTATCAAAAATACCATACTCCCTCCTCTCTTGCCTCCCTTTCTATCTTTCCTGTAGCATTTGTATCCTGGAACATTAAGCTGCCAGTCCTGCCCATCCCTGAGCCATATTTCTGTAATTGCTATGATATCCCAATCCCATGTTCCTAACCATGTCCTGAGTTCATCTGCCTTCCCTGTTAGGTCCCTTGCATTGACATAAATGCAGTTTAATTTCTTAGTCCTACCTTGTCCCTGCCTGCCCTGACTGTTTGACTCACTTCTGTTCTCAGATTGACCTCTTTCCTCACTTTCTCCCTGGGTCCCACCCCCTTACCTTACTAGTTTAAAACCTCCCTGGCAATTCTAGCAAATTTCCCTGCCAGTATATTAGTCCCCTTCCACTTTAGGTGCGATCCATCCTTCTTGTACAGGTCACTTCTACCCCAAAAGAGATTCCAATGATCCAAAAATGTGAATCCTTCTCCCATACACCATCTCCTCAGCCAAGCGTTCATCTGCTCTATCCTCCTATTCCTGCCCTCACTAGCTCGTAGCACTGGGAGTAATCCAGATATTACTACCCTTGAGGACCTCCTTTTCAAATTTCTGCCTAACTTCTGTAATCTCCCTTCAGAATCTCAACCTTTTCCCTTCCTATATCGTTGGTTCCAATGTGGACAATGACCTCCTGCTGGGCCCTCTCCCCTGTGAGAACATTCTGCACCCTCTCTGAGACATCCTTGATCCTGGCAACAGGGAAACAACACACCATTCTGCTTTTTCTCTGCTGGCCACAGAAACGTCTGTCTGTACCTCGGACGACAGAATCCCCAACACAATTGATCTCTTGGAAGCCGACGTACCCCTCGTTGCATTAGAGCCAGTCTCATACCAGAAACTTGGCTGTTCGTGCTACGTTCCCCTGAGAATCCATCACCCCCTACATTTTCCAAAACAGCATACCTGTTTGAAATGAGTATATCCACAAAAGACTCCTGCCCTAGTTGCCTACCTCTCTTACCCTTCCTGGAGTTAACCCATCTATGTGACTGTATCTGAGACCTTCCCCCCTTCCTATAACTGCCATCCATCACATACTGTTGCTGTTGCAAATTCCTCATCGCTTCTATCTGTCTCGCCAACCGATCCACTCAATCTGATAAGATTTGCATCCAACAGCATTTATGGCAGATATAACCCGCAGTAACCCTTAAACTTTCTTTAAACTCCCACATCTGACAAGAAGTACATATCACTGCAAAGGCCATTTTTGCTCCTCCACAATCTACAGACTCAGAAAATAACACCGTCCTATTCCTCTACAAAACACTGCACCAGGTTAAATTAAGAGCTATGGCTTATATTTTAAGTTTAATCAAGATACTTATCTCCAAAAACATATAATGAAGAAAGAATCCACTGCACCCACTAATACAGCCTTTCTCTTGGACCGACTTAAAACAACAATTAACTTATCTGATTCTGTGTTGTGAACTTCGCCCAAACCGGTTCCTCGAAGATTAGTTGTGAAATTCACTGTTTGATCATTTTCCCAGATGCACTCCGATGTCCAGCGACAACAAAGGCAGTAACTGCAGGGTTTTTTTTAGATTAGATTAGATTACTTACAGTGTGGAAACAGGCCCTTCGGCCCAACAAGTTCACACCGCCCCGCCGAAGCGCAACCCACCCATACCCCTACATTTACCCCTTACCTAACACTACGGGCAATTTAGCATGGTCAATTCACCTGACCTGCACATTTTTGGACTGTGGGAGGAAACCGGAGCACCCGGAGGAAACCCACGCAGACACGGGGAGGACGTGCAAACTCCACACAGTCAGTCGCCTGAGGCGGGAATTGAACCCGGGTCTCAGGCGCTGTGAGCTCAGGTTCTCTCTCTCTCTCTCTCTCTCTCCTGCACTGGTAGTGGGTAGGGATGGAAGAGGTGAAGACTAAAGACCCAAACAACTGAAGCAAACATTCTAAGCAGCCCATTTTGCCATTCACCCACTCCAATGTTCAGGATCTGTTTGTTGAGATGGGAGAACTGCCTCATCTTCTGGGGTCTAACACTGCCCTTTTTAAACTGAGATGTACGTGTAGAATTTGGAAATTTTCCAACTCCAGATACTGGTCTTGCTCACAAAAAACTGAGCTCTCTTTTTCCTCTTCCTCCATTCCCTCTCTCCAATCATTGTTTCTTCTCTCTGTCCTCCCATTCCCTTTGCCCAACTCTCCTCTGTCTCAATTTTCCTGTTCTCTCTTATTTCTTTTCTTTCTGGCATAGATAATGGAGTGCTGATGCTGTTGCCAATTGTCAGGACAAGTTAGGGAAATTAAGTAGCATAACAGAGCTTTAGTCCACATTATGTGGTATTCCTTAGAGAAACACTTGAAGTGAGCCATTTTATTTGACAACTATTAGAAACTCATTTACTTATTAGATTGACTGCTGTTGCCATTCTGTGATGATCTTGAATGCATTTCCCATTTGTGACAATCTGCAAATTCCTCCATGATTGCCATGACAAGAAATAATAATAAAGTGAACAGGTGGATGGCAGTTCTGTTAAAAGAAAATTGTAATAAAAACTGATTTGGAGATGCCGGTGTTGGACAGGGGTGTACAAAGTTAAAAATCACACAACACCAAGTTATAGTCCAACAGGTTTAATTGGAAGCACACTAGCTTTGGGAGTGACACTCCTTCATCAGGTGATAATGGAGGGCTCGATCGTAACACAGACTTTATAGCAAAAATTTGCAGTGTGATGTAACTGAAATTATACATTGAAAAATTGATTGTCTGTTAAGCCTTTCATCTGTTAGAATACAGTGATAGTCTCACTTCTTTCATGTGTAAATCACAAAACCTTTTTGTTTAAGTTGCATTCTCAGGTTAGCTGTTAACAATGGTGATAGCTAGACAATATGTTGAAGGTGTTAGCCCCCTGTGTTCTCTGTCTATGACCTGATGTTTAGATTGATTCTACTCTAAAAAGTGAGATGACAGTGTTTTACATAAATTCATGCAGTTTTTGAGCTCAGAGTTCTACATGAATGTATGCAGTTTTTGAGCAAAGTGCAATATAACTCTGAAAGTACAAATTCACCCCACAAAATATATGTGTGCATGTGGGTCTTTGTCTGTCTGTGTGTGTGTGTCTGTCTGGGGTGGGGGTTGTGAGTGTGAGAAAGTGTGTGTGTGTAGTGAGTGCAGAGTAGAGTGTCTTAAGTCTGTGAGGGGGTGCATGTGTGAGTGTGGGAGTGTGTGTTTCCAGAAGGGTGTGTGTGGATGTCTGTGTACACGTCTGTGTGTACCTGTGTCCGTGCCGCAACTGACAGGGTAGCCTTCGTTGTTCAGTACTTCCCAGGGGCTGAAACATTACACCATGTTCTTCGTGACCTGCAACACATTATCAATGAGGATGAGCACCTCACCAAGACCTTCCCCACACCTCCACTACTTGCCTTTAAACAACTGCCAAACCTCAATCGGATCATTGTTTGTAGCAAACTGCCTGGCTCTCAGGACAACTCCATACAACCCTGTCACGATGGATGCTGCAAGACGTGTCAGATTGTGGACATAGATACCACTATTACTAGTGGGAACACCTCCCACCTTGTATATGGCAGGTACTCATGTGACTCAGCCAACGTTGTCTATCTTATACGTTGCAGGCAAGGATGCCCGGAGGCATGGTACATTGGGGAAACCGAGCAAAGGCTACGACAACGGATGAATGGGCGCTGCACAACAATCAACAGACAGGAGGGTTCCCTCCTAGTTGGGGAACACTTCAGTGGTCCAGGACATTCAGCCTCGGACCTTCGGGTGACCATCCTCCAAGGTGGACTTCAGGACAGGCAGCAGAGGAAAGTGGCCAAGCAGAGGCTGATAGCTAAGTTCGGTACCCATAGGGGGGGCCTCAACCGGGACCTTGGGTTCATGTCACATTACAAGTGATCACCATTGCACTACACACACACACTCTCACATACACACGGACACAGGTACACACAGACGCGCACACAGACACCACACACACCCTTATAGACTCACACACTCCCACACTCACACATGCACCCCCTCACAGACTTAAGACACTCTGCACTCACTACACACACACACACACACACACACACTTTCTCACACTCACAACCCCCACCCCAGACAGACACACACACAAACAGACAAAGACCCACATGCACACATATATTTTTTGGGGTGAATTTGTACTTGCAGAGCTACATTACACTTTGCTCAAAAACTGCATACATTCATGTAGAACTCTGAGCTCAAAAACTGCATGAATTTATGTAAAACACTGTCATCTCACTTTTTAGATTAGAATCAATCTAAACATCAGGTCATAGACAGAGAACACAGGGGGCTAACACCTTCAACATATTGTCTAGCTATCACCATTGTTAACAGCTAACCCGAGAATGCAACTTAAAAGAAAAGGTTTTGTGATTTACACATGAAAGAAGTGAGACTATCACTGTATTCTAACAGATGAAAGGCTTAACAGACAATCAATTTTTCAATGTATAATTTCAGTTACATCACACTGCAAATTTTTGCTATAAATTCTGTGTTACGATCGAGCCCTCCACTATCACCAGATGAAGGAGCGTCGCTCAGAAAGCTAGTGTGCTTCCAATTAAACCTGTTGGACTATAACCTGGTGTATGATTTTTAATGTAATAAAAACTGACATTGTCAAATAAAACATGATGCCCTGGTTTAGCATTTGATCTGCATGTATTTAGCGATGAATAACTCGAGTCAGTACTGACTGCAAGTGATTTTTTGTTTTACTATGTATTATGTCCACTGTTTCTTGATGTTAGCCAAAGGTGGCCTTAACTATGTGCTACAGACTTTGTAATAATAGTGAAGTCAAAGGCCTGCTGTCCCTCCAGTGGACATAATCATAACTTGGGCATTAGACTGAAGTTACCTACATAGATTGATAGGGCTAAGGTTCCAACAACACTAGTCAGGCTGATTAACATAGCAGGAGTTGTGTCTGAGAGCAGGAATTCCATGCATCAGGATTCTGCATTCCTGGCCCTAACAGGCATTCCTGGCAGGATTAACACCTGGTGTACTGGTCAGACAAAAGGTGGCAGTGGGCTCCATTTTGTTTCAGTACCAGTGGCATGGTCTCTCCCAGTAATGAACTGGCTCTTCCTGCTTCTGTTTAGATGGGAAATTGACATAGGGTCCCTCTACCTCCACAGAGATGCAGCATTGCCCATTATAATTTGTGTTTCTACCACGAGATGAGTGACATTAGATTATGTACAAATATATGCACAGTGGCTCAGTGGTTAGCACTGCTGCCTCACAGTACCAAGGACCCGGTTCAATTCCAGCCTTGGGCGACTCTCTGTGTGGAGTTTGCACATTCTCCCCGTGTCTGCGTGAGTTTCCTCCAGGTCCTCCGGTTTCCTCCCACAATCCAAACATGTGCAGGTTAGGTGAATTAGCCATGCAAAATTGCCCATAGTGTTCAGGGATATGTAGATTCGGTGCATTAGTCAGCAGTAAATTAGGTGAATGGGTCTGGGTGGGTTACTCTTTGGAGGGTTGGTGTGGACTTGTTGGGCCAAATGGCCTGTTTCCACACTGTAGGGATTCTGTGATTCCTCTATAATAACCACCCTCTTAATTTTCACACTTGAGAACTACCAGCTTCAGTTTGAGAAAAGCAGTTATTTATTTAACATAAGTTTATATCTACTCAGATCTTTTGAAATATATCTTTTTGATTGCAACAATTTAAAAATCCATCATTTATAGAACTAGGGAAATCCATCTTTAAATTTGACTCCTTTACATATGTAAATTAGTTCCAAATAATGTTGCTTGTTACTTTTGGTAACCCTAAAAGGGGCAGCGTGGTGACTCAGTGGTTAGCTCTGCTGCCTCACAGCACCAGAGACCCAGGTTCAATTCCCGCCTTGGGTGACTACCTGTGTGGAGTTTGAACATTCTCCCTGTGTCTGCGTGGATTTGCTCTGGTTTCCTCCCACATTCCAAAAGATGTGCTGGTTATGTGAATTGGCTGTGCTAAATTGCCCATTGTGTTAGTTGCATTCGTCAGGGGGAAATGAGTCTGGGTGGGTTACTCCTCGGAGGGTTGGTGTGGACTTGTTGGGCTAAAGGGCCTGTTTCCACATTGTAGGTATTCTAATCTAAAAGGAAACAGTAAGTTGAAGCTTTTCATCTTGCACTCATCAGAACGAGATCACAGGAAATGGACTTGAACAGAGAGGCAATACTTTTTACAACATAAGCAGAAGTTGCTGATTGGTTGGGCCAACATTGGCACAGAGATGCAGCAAGAGCAGTTAACTGTCAATCTCAATTCTCAGAGCAGGCAGATAGATTCTGACTGGTCAGAGCGTTTCCAGTGATTGGCAATTTTCATGACCAGTTTTTATTTTGAAAAATGTACGATGGATGTACAAATTTCTTTTACTGAAATAAATCAGGGTATTGGGTAATTATATATGTAACTTCTCGCAAGCCCAATTGCATTACACTGCAGGGTTGGCTGATGATTTTAAATTGGTGTCTGGACTCCAAACGCAGTTCTGATTTGTTAATAAATGAGTTCCAAGAGTAGAATTACATCTAATGGTGGATAGATCATTCTGAGGCTAGCAAGCATGGTCTGGTTGAGCACAAGTGGCATAATGCCAGCTGCGAATTCTCATTGGTCCATGTTGTTTGGCACAATCCACCAGTCATTGAGAAGGAGAGCTTATAGACCTGATATCACACAGGCACTGAAACTCATATATCACCTTACCCATTTGTGTGGTAAGCAAATTGCCTCTTTGGCTTGATGGCAGTTTCTTGTTAATGGAGAAAACCACTGCATTGGTGCAGCATGAGCCAACTAGCTTCAACTGTGTTCAAACGTTTGAGGCAACTTCTGCTTCCATGGTAATCTGAGGTAAACTTAAATATGATAGGATTCGTCTGCATGGCTCACTACTTTGGGATATGTACAGGTTACACAAGACCATGAGCAATGTCCCCTTACATCCTACTCTGTGTAAGGCTGCCTCTACAAAACATGAGTTAGCCAAATGGTTGTGTGAGCTGTTGCAACCGAGTTTTCTACATACACAGTGAAGGATTCATTCATGTTTGCTAAGACCTTGCAAGTTGAGATAATAGCATGTCCACATATTGTCTTAACATTGCCAGCTTGTTTACCTACCTACTACTTAAAGAAATCTACACCATGTCACTATATCATGACAAACTAGATATTCCATTTGCAACTGAATCTGTGTTGATCGAACTCACAAACTTATCAATTCATGCAGTGAAGTTTAGTTTCAATGACACATGTCCAGAGGAACTTTGATTATCTGACCAACACAGGCAGGGAGTATCTTGTTCAAGTAATCGATTGTTCAGATCATCGAATGTTGAATAATACAGTTTAGTCAAGCATTGGGACCTTGCGATCTTTTTCAGATAATCCGAAATTTGGATAATCAAAGTTCCTCTGTACACCCTAATAGCTGGGATTGCCATGGGATCTCCTTTACATCAAGCCCTTGCTAACATTTTTGTTGGTTATCATGAGAAGCTCAGTAAACTCCATTACCATTGAAATGAGCAATCTAATGATCTCCCCCTCCTCAATGTATTGTTGAGATGTCAGGTAATAGATTCTTAACTATAACCTATTTTAGATTACTTACTTACAGTGTGCAAACAGGCCCTTCGGCCCAACAAGTCCACATTGACCCGCCGAAGCGCAACCCCCCCAGACCCATTCCCCTACGTTTACCCCTGCACCTAACACTACAGGCAATTTAGCATGGCCAATTCACCTAACCTGCACATTTTTGGACTGTGGGAGGAAACCGGAGCACCCGGAGGAAACCCACGCAGACATGGGGAGAATGGGAATTGAACCCAGATCTCTGGTGCTGTGAGGTAGCAGTGCTGACCACTGTGCCACCGTGCCACCCACAATCTACTGACAGCCTACATCTATTGATCAATATAAACACTGAGATTCCTACAGGCTCCTGCATTACAAATTAATCTCATTGGCAACCTTATGAATAGAGCCCTAGCAACCTGCTCACTGTTGGGTTAGGGCATATCAAAACTATTCTGTGAGAAAATGAATATCCTGATCAAATTGTCACGAGTTGTTTATTACAAAAAAAAACTCATAAAAAGGTCTACATCCATCACGTTTGGTACTGAGTTGTATCCAGTCTACTTCAGATTAACCTACCCTACCTTTTATCTTGATATTAAGTCCCACAGTCTTTGACTTGACCAAACCTGACTGGTGAGTCCACATGACACCTGTATTTTGTAATCTTTCCTTAACATTCTCGAGAATGAATTATAATCAAACTTTTCTCCTCTCCCTCATCTCTGAAATACATTAACTTCTTGGTCCAATAGCCGCCAGGAAATGTCACATCTTTTTTCTGACTGGAAGGTGCTAAGAATGTGATCATTGTGTCGACAGCTCCAAGCTTTTTAGACAAATTTAATGGTGAATGTTCAAATCAAACTATATTTCTCTACTTAGCTTCCATCTTGAGAGAAATAGCAGAACTGTTGTTTATATTTTCATCGGTGCTTTGTTAGATGTATAATCTTGACTTAATTCAGAGATTGGAATGCTAAAATGGAACCAGAATTTAATACCAGAGTCAAACTTTAATGAAATTTGATTTGTTAATAAGGACTCTGACTGGTTAGCAATTGTGCTGGGAGAGCAGTTTTGTTCTTATACAGAACCAAATGTCACATCATTGGAAAACATTAATTTAAAAACATGGATGCCATTAAAGCTGATAATGCTGCAAGATCTAATTTACACCAATGTACTAAAGGGAAATGGGGGAGGACAGGGATTATTCACTGGTTCATATACTCAATAGCTCAGTGGATGAGAACCAGTGGACCAAAAAGGGCGTTGTGTTGTCCAACTACATTCAAAGGTGCAGAAGTTAGACTCTTAATTAAGGACCTGAAAGTTTGATATTCGACAGGGGCAAGCTGTCGAACATTATTAAAGTTAGTATTTATGATCATTGTGAAGACCTTTGCTGTTATTCTGAATTAAGCAGTACTTAATTAGGAAAATAAGTACTGCTTCATTATCCTGGTTAGGTTTTTGTGGATGTGATCAGATTGCAAAATCAAGATCTGTTGATATTGAACACTTTGACTTTCAAAGAGGTGTAAATCTCTAATAGAAAATTAATGTGATCTAGAATAGTTACTATGTTGGCCAGGAACCAAGCTCGCACCGTGAGTGGAGGTCCAAAGAATCTGTACAAGGGCCATTGTTAGCCAGTTCCATTAATGATTAATGTAATGTTTAACTAAAACAAAGGATTAAATTTGAAGATAGTATGTGTGTACAAGTTAATACTTCTTTTCAAATGATATAAAAGGCATCTTTAAAAGGAATATGAATAGGAAGAATTTGGAGGGATATGGGTCGGGTGCTGGCAAGTGGAACTAGATTGAGTTGGGATATCTGATTGGCATGGACGAGCTGGACTGAAGGGTCGTTTCTGTGCTGTACATCTCTATGACTCTATAGGCTGCAGGCCAGTTTAGACAAGTCAGACAAATGGAGTCTAAGTTGTTAATGTCCAGATGAAGTGACATGTGGATAAGGAAATTCCTGGCATATTTATATGACACAAGGATATCAGCTCAGGTAAGCAACCAGAGGTAACAGCTAATATGCAAAAACAATGTAAAATGATTTAGTATCATTATAATATAATAAACAATTATAATATAATTGAGAGTAAATTGGGTTTAGAGATATACTGCTGGGTTTCTTAAGCATTAGATGAAGACCATTATTTTTGGTCTGTTCAAAATATTGCAGCAAGTTTTGGTTTTCCACATAGAGTCATAGAGACATGATGCATTATTTCTTTAAATGTCAAGGCTTATCTGCCGTCACATAGAGTCATAGAGATGTGCAGCATGGAAACAGACCCTTCGGTCCAACTTGTCCATGCCAACTAGATATCCCAACCCAATCTAGTCCCACCTGCCAGCACCCGGCCCATATCCTTCCAAACCCTTCCCATTCATATACCCATCCAGATGCCTTTTAAATGTTGCAGTCGTACTAGCCTCCACCTTTTCCTCGGGCTGCTCATTCTATATATGCGCCACCCTCTACTTGAAAAGGTTGCCCCTTAGGTCTGTTATATCTTTCCCCTCCCACCCTAAACCTATTCTTTTGACAAACATAGAGGAGGGCAACCAGGATATTTCCCAAATTTGGATACCTTAGTTACGGGAAGAGGTCTCTGAAGTTAGGATTATTGAGGAGTTTGCAATACTGGTTGTCAGCTGGCATCAAAATCAGAAACTTCATAACTTAACAAGTCCCACTCCAACTCAATCTTTGTCAATCACTAAGCTAAAATCTAGAATAAAAGAAAGAATTGCGAATGCCGATGATCTAAAACAACTGCAGAAATTGTGAGAGAAACGTAGCAGGTCTGGCAGTATCTGAGGAGAGATAAACACAGAGTTAACATTTCAAGTCCAGTTTGACCAAGATTGCTGTGTTTCTCCAACAAGTTATGTTTCTTTAGCTGAATCATGTATAAATCAATCATTATGACATTGTTTAAACAGCACATGAAGGAAGTTTGTACTAACATGTCAGTCAGCCTCCTACCAGATCATGTTTCACCCAGAAGATTTGGACTGAAGAATAAGTTTACTGCATGTTTGAGGTGGTATTTGAGGGAACTTAATATAATACCAATTAATTCTAATCATTGTGACTACATTCCACAATCTAGAATGACACTAAAACCTTCACCCAATGCACTTGCATTTCTGATCCAAAAAGAATGGAAGGCCTCATCACAGACATTGGAAGTACATAGGTGTCAGACTTGGTAATGAACAGCAACAACTTGCATTTATATCATATTTAAATGTCACAAGCACTTCACTGAATCATTATCAAACAAAAACCGAGACTGGGCCCTTACAGACATATTAGAGCAGACGGCCAAAGGCTTGCATCAAAGTGGTCATTTTTGGGGAGTGTCTCAAAGGAGAAATGCGAGAATGAGAGAGACAGAGGAGGAGGTCAGAGAGCATAGCAGAGCTGAAGTCAAAGCCTCAACGAAATAAAAATCAGGGATGCTCAGGAAGCTGAAATTAGAGAGGCCCAGTTATCTCAAAGGGTTGTAAGCCTGAAGGATCATACAGGTAAGGAGAGGTGAGACTATGGAGGGCTTTGAAATCATGGATAAGAATCGTAATCAAGGCATTGCCTTTTCTGGGAATAAGTTTAGGACAGCAGATGTGGGGTGCTGGGTGATCAAGATACAGGATGAGTTTCAACATAGGTAGCTGAATGTTTGATGACCCCAGGTTTGTGGAGGGTGGATTCTGGGAAATCAGTCAGGAGAATGCAAAAACTAGTTGAACCAGAGATAGCAATGACATGATCTCCTTCTTAAACAACTTTATCAGGGAGGGCAATAATTTTTGGCCCGGCCAGTGACACCCACATCACTCAAATGAATTGAAAGAAGCTTCCATCATGAGTAAGATTGCCTAGCGGTTATCATATTGCCTCATTCAATCTCACCATGACACATTATCAAAGAGCCATAGAGTCGAGAGTGTGGTGCTGAAATGCACAGCTGGTCAGGCAGCATCTAAGCAGCAGGAGAATTGACATTTCGGGCATAAGTGGCACAGTGGCACAGTGATTAGCACTGCTGCCTCACAGCGCCAGAGACCCAGGTTCAATTCCCACCTCAGGCAACTATCTGTGTGTAGTTTGCACATTCTCCCCATGTCTGCGTGGGTTCCCTCCGGGTGCTCAGGTTTCCTCCCACAGTCCAAAGATGTGCAGGTTAGGTGAATTGGCCTGGCTAAATTGCCCATAGTGTTAGGTGAAGGAGCAGAATGGGTCTGGGTGGGTTGCTCTTCGGAGGGTCGGTGTGGACTTGTTGGGCCGAAGGGCCTGTTTCCACACTGTAAGTAATCTAATCTAACAGTAATCTAATCAGGAAGAGTCATAGAGGTCTACAGCGCAGAAAAAGGCCCTTTGGCCCATCAAGTCTGTATTTGTCAAAAACAACCACCAAGCTATTCTAACCCCATGTTCCAGAATTGTTTATTGCCTTGTATGTCTTGGCATTGCAAGTAGACATCTAAATATTTCTTAAATGTTCTGAGGGTTTCTATCTGTACCACCCTTATAGACAGTGAGTTCCAGATTTCTGCTACCCTCTGAATGAAAATATGTTTCCTCATATCTCCTCTGAACCTCCTGCCCCTTACCTTAAATCTATGGTTCCTGGCCATTGATCCCTCCACCAAGGGGAAATATTTATTCCTGTTTATATTTTCTATGCCCTCATAATTGTAAACATCTCAAACATGTTCGCCTATTCTCAGTCTCCTCTATGCCAAGAAAAAAAACCCTAATCCATCAAATCTTCATTTATAAGTAAAACTTTCCAGCTCAGGCAATTTCCTGCTAAATCTCATCAGAACCCTCTCCAGCACAATGATATCTCTTCTATAACAAGGATTCTAGAATAATATTCTAGGTGTGGTCTAACCAACCTTTTATACTGTTCCATCATAACCTTTCTGCTCTTAAACCTTATGTTTTGGCTAATACGTTGTGAAACCAAAGATGTTAAAATCACTTATCATGGGCTGGCACCTGGTTTTAGATTAGGCATTGAGCATCTTTTACTAACGGACGCCTCTCTCCTCTAGAAAGTCACATCTAGCCTTGAGAGACTTCCTTTTCCTCCACCCACTGTGTGAATTCTGAATGGATTAAAGTAGGTTGTTATGTTTGCATTAAGTACCCAATTGGTAGGAGGGTGAGCAGGCCATACACCAGTCTTCTCATCCCAGATTTCTTCAGGATAGAGGCAGGAACGTGGTGAGATCCTCATCCGCCATATTCCAGCTGATGAAATGCAGCCCTCCCATCAACATTCTGTTCAAGTTCTTGTGTAAGATAGAACCAGTAGCTGTTCCAATCACTGTTTCTCCAGCAGTAGATGTTATTCATCCAGTGAGAGGTGTGATATGCTAATTATGATGTCTTGAACAAACCTTCATAGATCCCACTGTAGCTGGTGAATGGCAGACTCTCTTTTCACAACTCAGTTCCCTCCTCAAGCCTTCTAACATTGACCTTTCTGTGTTCCTCCCATTCTGATCTTTTGTTGATGTCTATTACATTTCTGTTGCCATGCTTACCATCAGCTGCCTTGACCCTAAGATCTGGAAGCCACTCTCCATGAATAGGAAGGGTTTAGAGCGATATAGGCCAAATGCTGGCAAATGGGCCCAGATTAATTCAGGATATGGATGAGTTGGACCGAAGGATCTGTTTCCATGCTGTACAGCTCTATGACTCAATGACTCTACTTAAACCTCTTTGCCTGTCCCTCCTGTTTTAGTTTACTCTTCAAAACTGAATTCATTGATTTTGTTTTTAATCACATGTCCTAGAGTTTTAGCTTGTGTGGCACAGATTGGTTATGTTCACTTAAAATGCCTTGGGATGTTGTATAAATGAAACCTGATCATGCTCGGTTCAGAACCACTCTGGAGAAACTCCCCATGCTACCAGATTTAGGAAAGGAGCAGCAATACTCAAAAGGACTTGTAAGAGCTCATTCCCAGATGTAACTGTCCCCATTAGCAATGGAGGTTCAGGAGTCACTTGTGAAGATTTATGATGGGCACGTTTCGTAATAGTCTCAGAGGATCATTAGAATTTTGACAAACATTTATGGGGAAAGAGAACAACAAGTGCAGAAAGGCTGATTCTAGCATTTAGCATCAAGGCACTTCCTACATATTCTTCAGTAGATCTGACATACATTGGAGTGTAAAGAGGAAATGACTCCCACTGAGTCATTCTACAAGCATAAAGAGTCACATTTAAAGGATCGTGGAAATTACATGAATATAGTTACAGAAAATGGACAATGAAAATTAAGGACATTTTCACACAAAGGGTGGTGCATTTGTGGAATAAGCTGCCATGAGGAGGTTGTGAAGGCTGGCACAATTACAATATTTAACAGGCATCTGGATGGGTATATGAATAGGAAGGGTTTAGAAGGATATGGATTAGTAGTGCTGGAAGAGCACAGCAGTTCAGGCAGCATCCAAGTAGCTTCGAAATCGACGTTTCGGGCAAAAGCCCTGCTGTGCTCTTCCAGCACCACTAATCCAGAATCTGGTTTCCAGCATCTGCAGTCATTGTTTTTACCTAGAAGGATATGGGCCAAGTGCTGGCAAATGGGACTAGATGAATTTAGGATATCTGGTCAGCATGGATGAGTTGGACCGAAGGGGCTGTTTCTCTATCACTATGACATATTGAGATTGTAATTAAAATTAACTCCCCCAAATTTTTTCCTTCAATGTTGTAAATGGAATTGAGTGGGAAATTCAAATAAATGGCAGCCAGATCATGAGTTTGTTGCAAACTTCATACCAACACCAAGCTCGCACACCGTGGTACAGTCCTTACTCCTAAAAAGCAGCTAACAATGTTTGGGGTTAGAAGCTAAATCAAGGCTTGCTAATTGAAATGTAACATGTACATGTAATGGAATTTAGTGCATTGTAAATTTACCTCCTTGTGGAATCTGCTTCCAACAATAAATATTGGTCAAATTCCATACTGTATCCATGTATGCATCACCTGAGTGATTCCACTGGAAATCAAAACCTCTGATGTAACATGCATTGTTTAGAGTTCATTCATTACTTGAAACTATCAGAGAAACTCACTTTAAGACTGAATCTTTATTGCAATCCTAGTATGCAGGTGTGATTATATTTTAATAATGTCACTTGTAGATGAACTAAAGAGGCTGATTGTTTTTTGAAATGAAATACTGAGTGTATAGAAATATGAAGAAACGAAGATTTTATTTTGACAAAACTAGGAAAGGGAATTTCTTCTTTCTTCCCTGTTTTGTTAAACAGACATTACAATCAGAATTTTAAACTCGTGGTTTAGTTTAAACTTAATTAATTGTGCAATATGGATGTATTGTTAAATAGCAGCTTTAATTTAATATTCCCAGTTTTTTTTGCACGTTTAACTTTGTGTTACTGTGGCAGCAACTAGTGTATTTCTACAAAACATAAAAAAAAGATCGCATTGATTTTACAATTACCCAAAATATAGAGGTCAAGTTTTCTTTTACTCAAATGAAGTCAGTAAGGCTGAACAATGCCACAAGTCAATTTTTAATCCTCGCAGCCTGTGACAATGTGCAATCAGAGGGAATACTGCAATTGATTAGCAGTGACACCACACGTTGTCTCAGTACATCCCAGGTGGCCTGTAATAAAATTGTTCATGGGTGGATGTCAATTTTAGCTAGTTACTCTCACTGCTGCAAATAAATAGAATTTAAAAAGGAAAGGCCTGCCTTGAGAGAGATGTTAAACTCTATTTCTCAGTCTTTATATAATAACACAGTTCAATAAAATGTGGAAGGGTTGCGAATTACGTTTTAAAGGTGCAAGTCATTACTCTTGCTAAACACAGGTTGAATTTCTATTACAGTAAAAGTGATGACTGCGCTACATCTGCTATTAGTAAAGCTATGTCAATAACATTGATAGTCAATGCTTCAGCTAGCATGCTGTCTAAGCCACTCTGATTTTCCTCCTATGTTTTCCTAAAGGCGGTCACTCATGCAATGGTATAGTTCCAGTCAACTACTTTGCAATATGTGGCCCAAATGTCCACAATTTAACTATGAGTGTAGGCATCAAGAATTTATTTTATTCTATAATGGGTAACTTCAACTAGCTTCCTTTGCAGGTTCATCCGTGAACATTTTCCACCTGGTTTTCAATTAAGGATTTGGATCCCTCCTTAAGCCAGGAGTGCTGATGTCATTTGCAGCCCCATTATTAATCACGCTGTCAGAAAAGTGATTTAGCACAATCTACAGATTAAGATGACGTCCTTCCCAGTCTACATGATTCAATTCCACCAGACATCTGCAATACTTTGGGATAAATGTTGGATTACGTCCATTTTTACAGTATGTTTCAGATATGGTTATCATTTGACTGAACAATCACTATCATAAGTGTATTTTTTTTAAAGGAGCAAGAATCTCTTCAGCTGATCACCCTACTTGTTTTTATACAGAGCCAAATTAAGTTTTTCATATATATTCCAGACATCTTCATGTACAGGAAATGTCCCTTAAGTGCAGTGACTACTGTCGGTGAACATGGCAAGTATTCAGTGCATATAAGATTTCAGAACTAAGGCACATACAGTGTTAAGCAGGAGATTCCAGTTGATTATGCTGACTTTATTCAGTGTGAAAGTGAGGACTGCAGATACTGGAGATCAGACCTGAAAGAGGGAGGAAGAGAGCTTCTTCAAGGAAGGCATCCTTGTAAGAGGATTCGCAGTAGGTTAAAATCTTCTAGGAGAAGGTGAGGACTGCAGATGCTGGAGAAGAGCTTCTTCAAGGAAGGCATCCTTGTAAGAGGATTCGCAGTAGGTTCCTGAAGAAGGGCTCATGCCCGAAATGTCGATTCTCCTGCTCCTTGGATGCTGCCTGACCTGCTGCGCTTTTCCAGCAACACATTTTCAGCTTTATTCAGTGTGATTCATCATTACAGTACTGGAATAAATTGTGCAAGAAGTCACAGGACTTTTGGTGCAAATTGTGAACAGTGTTATGTTGTATACTTTAGTGATAGCTTTGAAACCTTTGTGTTGGAAGCAGACACACCCACCAACCTGGGCCAGGATGAATTACACACTCTTAGCAGTTTCCAGGAGTGTCTTATAGGAGGACAGCAAAATTAGAGAGACAGGGAAACTTCTGAAAGAATCTATTAACGTCCAATAATTCGGGACGTTCTGCGTCAGTTATGTAAATAGATTCTCTAGAAAGCCTAGAGAATTAAAAACCTATTCTAACTTCAAGAAAACTAATAAATAGAATGCCTGACTCACTATTTATGTCCAAATAACTCCCTGACTCCTACCAACCCCCGCCCTTACCCTGACATTCATTCCCCCATCCCATCCAGAATCCTCATGATTGAATCCCTGCCTGCAACCAATCGCTACCAGATCTGACACCTTCTATCTACCAACATGGTTACACACATGCCATTTTGGAAAACCTCTTCTGCACTATCTGCAATCCAATCACATCCTGTGGTGCCAGAACTGTACATGATACTCCAGCTAAGTCCTAACCAGTGACTTAATTAAGTTCATCATAGTTTCCCTGAACGTGTATTCTAACTCCCTATTTGTGAAGTCTAGCAAATTATATGCTTTATCAACAGCTCTCTGTATCTGTCCTGCCCCTTTTAATGACTCATGTATCTATACAGTGAAATCTTTGTGCTCCATTTAGAATAGTTCCCTTTATTTTACACAGTTTCCCCATGTTCTTTGTACCAGTGTATTCACCTTGCACTTCTCTGCATTGAACTACATCTGCCTCCTATCTCCCCACTCCACCAATTGTCAATATCCCTTTGAAGTTCTACATCTCCCCCTCACTGTTTACAATTCTCACAAGTTTTACGTTGACCACAAACGTTGAAATTATCTCCTGCACAGCTAGATCTGCATCATTTTATCTATCAGGAAAACGAAAAGCCCTAAATTGATTTGCAGGCAGTTAAACTGTTGAAGTCTGGAGGCTCACAAGGAAGTTGCTGTCAGCTCCTGTAATTCTGAAAATTCAAGCCATTAATGTTAGTTATTTAAACAAGTGAACTGTGAGAAAACAGATTCTCTACAAGGAGGATGTCCAAAAACTCTGTATAATGCATTTGTGCTTCCCTTATGTTTCATAAAGGCAAACATGTTCCGTCAAAGCAAATTCTGATTTAAAAATGAATCACGTTACTTGGTGTGCTGTGAATTGATTGCATTAGATTGTAGGTTACCCCCACCTAGACAGTGAGCTGAGCCCATTAATCAAGAGTAAATGTGTAAGTCAACACCAGCTCCAGCCAATGAGAATGAATAAATAACATTTGATTTTCTGAATCTGGTACTGTAAAAAGTCTTGCCTTGGTAGCACTTCTTTTGCAATGTAGGTAGTCTCCACTGATTAAACAATAAAGGAAGTTAATACTATAATTAGATAATAACAAGACATATTTTGTCAAAGCTTTTCATCTTGTGCTCATTAGGACAATTCACAAGAATTGTTGACGTGGATGAATGGGACCAGTCCAGAAAAGTAAACATCCAGTGCTCACACTAGTGTAAGTAGGTCCATGAACATACAGTATTTATCAGTATTCTTATGATAAACCCAAAGCTGGTACAAAGGTACACTATGCTGTTTGTGTTCACTAAAATAAATGCTAAAATGATTACGCCATTTTTCTCTGGTCAGGCACCTTAACAAGCTCCTTTAAGAGTTTAATGAGCCATCACTTGTACAACATCTTGTTTGCATAGATTCACATAATCACAAGACAGTTCAGCCCAGGACATTGTGGAAGTGACAGCCTCTAACATGTTCATTGCCAGTCTTTAACTTGAAAAATAGAAAATTTCAGTCAGGACAATATTGCGTGTTGTACTTTAGCAAGGTTATGGGAGTCTTTTTCTGATGTTAAACTATTAAATACATCTCTGGTTCTTACAGTTTCCTAGGCAATCTAAATGCCAACATGTGCCTTACAACTTTAACACTGCAAGTCACATCTTCACCCAATTCCCTGTCCAGAAAAAGACTGTGCAAGATTTTGACTTTTCGGTTTGATTATTTGAGCTCCCTACTATACATTTCCTGTAGCCATTTATAGGTAAAGAGTGGAATAACCATCCTGTCAAGTTTAGATTTATCTGAACATTCATGCCTGGTTAAGATCGAATATGAATCTTTTGAATTCCAGTATCTCTACCAAATGAATTTCAAAGAGACATTAGTCAATTCAGAGCACATATGGTAAATTCACAAACAACAGTAGCATCAATTTGAGCTGCTAACTAACTGGTTGTCAGATAAATTATACACTACTGGGAGCTGCAAATTAATTCCAATCAGGATCACACCAATTAGCTCAGCTGAGTTCTTAAGCCAAAAAGGAGTGGAGCACAAAGAATGACATGTACAGAATCATTTTCTATTTATGACCCTACCACCTTTATCCTGAACTTGTCTTTTATCCCTCAGAGGTCATCCAAACCTGCTGGAATGACATGAGGTGAAGTAATAGTCAGTTGATGGGACCATAGTCAGTTTATAGTTTCAGTCACCATGAAAACGAGCTTGTTAAAAGAATTGCTTTGCTGTTATCTGTTATTGGATTCTAACAACAAAGTGCTGAAGTCTTTGTAAAGTGCAGCATTCTCTGGAATTCTTTAGCTACACATCATTGCAGAGGTGAGATTTCCACACTGAAAATAACTTGTTCAAAGTAACCAATGTGAGTGAGAAAGAGGATTAAACACCTATTTGCTGACACAGTGCGAGGAGTTCTAAGAGTGCAATTTGATAACCATTCATTTTATTATTTCGTTTAATCCTACATTTTGTGGATTTATGTCAGTTATTCAATGGCAATGTGGCATCCTTATCTGGATAATGACATGATATTTTTGCAAAGTTATTTAATCTGTGTGGAGAGATGATGGCTTACACATTTCACATTTGATGAATTTCACACAGAAATTGATTTTAATGATGACTGTGCTCTTTAAATTTTTACTAAAAACTGTGGTCCACAATGTTTCAACCAGTGTTTACAAGCATTGTCGAACAGACCTCTGCTTGTTCCTTCTAAGATGTAAGTTTGCAGTGGTACGTGCTTTTCCTTCTTGGTACTGACATAATATATTGGAAACAAGACTGACTGCACAGATTCCAGATTAGAGTGGTGCTGGAAAAGCACAGCCAGTCAGGCAGCATCCGAGGAGCAGGAAAATCAACGTTTCAGGCAAAAGCCCTTCATCAGGAATGAAGGACTTTTCATCTGCATTCCTCACTTTCACCCGACTGCACAGTTTCCCATTCTAACACAGTACTTCCCGTTTCCTCAAAACTATGTAATTCTTTGGGTCAAATGGTTACAGGCATAACCTCAAATCAAGCCTGTAACCACGTGAAAATTATGACCCTGGAGACTATCTTGCATCCTAATACTTCTGGAGTTTATGGAGCGCTATTGGTGAGGAGAGGTTAATGGAAAACTACTCACCAACAGTTATCAGCCCACTAAGCCTTTTAAGATGCTTGCACTGTTAATGTCCAGTGAAGAATGGTATTTTGGTGTTTAGTTCAGGGATCCCTTTACTCCTGCAATACTTTCCAATGAAGCTCTAGGTTATGCTCTCAGACGTTGACCTCACAACCATTCAAGTCCCCAAAATCCATATACTTCCTGTCATTCTATGTTGTTGCATGGCATGAGAGGGCAGCTCCTTGCCACCAACACATAGGCATCTACTACTTCTGGATTAGCTTCTAGTTTGACAATACCCCTTCCCATGTCCAAGAGTCATCCTGACCTCATTTGAGTTGCCCCAAAAAGGTGTCAAGAAAATCTGCACTCCCACGTGAAAATGTTTGTGACTGACCACCATGTTAACTCACTAATTTTTTTAAAAAAGCATATCTATCATACCAGGTTCCATGTCCCATTATACCTGGCCTGATCATCATAATCCAGTGGGTTTTCACTCCTGCCTCTGTGTTGACACAACACTTATCAAAGACACAACTGACATCCTATGTGATTGTGACTGAGATAAATGTTCCCTCTTTCTCCTTCTCAACCTGATTGCATCCTTTGACACAATTCACCATACCATCCTCTCCAAAATTATCCATCTGGGTAGGACTGTTTTCACATCTTTATCTTTCCAATCATAGCCGCAGAATCATTTGTAATAACTTATCCTGCTTTCCCATATTGGTACCTCTGGTGTCCCCAAGGACATCATCCAAAGGCAGGGTAATAATTTTCTCTTGTATGCTGATGACACCCAACTCACCAATACTTTTCTGAACTCCTCCACTCTTATTAATTATTCGACTATTTATCTGGCATTCACTACAATGAACAGAGATTTCTCCAATTTATTATTGGGAAGATTGAAGTCTTGTTTTTGGTTCCTGCTGCAAACTCTAGGGTGCAGAATTTTAAGACTGGGGACATATTTTTAAGGTGAGAGGAGAAAGATTTAAAAAAAAAGACATGAGGGTCAATTTTTTACACAGAGTGGTTTATGTGTGGAATGATCATCCAGAGAAGGTATTGGGTTTGGGTACAGTTACAACATTTAAAAGGCATTTAGGTAAGTACACAAATAAGAAATGTTTGGAGGAACATGGATCAAATGCAGGCAGATGTGATGGTTTAGTTTAGCATTATGATTGGCGTGGATTGGTTGGAATGAAGGGTGTGTTTCCATGCTGTATGATTCTATGACTCTGTTCTGTAGCTACAAAAACCATCTTTCCATCTATCAATATTCTGCAAGTAAGGGTGTCTATTCACATTATCAGTGTCACCTGTTACAACCCACTTAGGAAAACACAGAGTCCTTTATTTTAAAACAGTCTTTTTTCCCATTTTGGATCACTGTCAAAACACAGTGAAATAGAAAGCAGTGGTCTTTACACACTTTTGAATCTGACATGAGATTTTTGATCTCTGTTCATGACATCACTAAAACCGTCTATTTCCACCATTACATCATCTGACTTCACAGTGTCTCATCCCAACTGCTGCCGAAACACTCACCTATCCCTTTGTTAGCTCGAGATTTCATTTTTCCAATGCAGTCCTGGCTGTTCTTCCTCTTTCTAACCTCTGTAAACTTGAGGTCAGCCAATCTCCCACCTTTGTCTTAATTCACAGGAAATCCCATGTTTCTATCACTACTGTGCATGTTGACTGATGTTGGCTCCCAGTCAAACAGTAGCTTGATTTAAAATTCTCATCATTGTCTTCAAATCTCTCGTTGGCCTTTCCCCTCCCTATGATTGTAATCGCCTACAGCTCGACAATCCTTCAAATTATCTGCACTCCTCACATTCTGGCCTCTTTTTCATTCACAAGTTTAATTGTTCCATCAGCTGCTTATCCCCCAAGCTCTAGAAAATCTCCCTACAGCTCCCTGTCTCTCTAGTTTTGCTGTCTTCCTATAGACACTCCTGAAAACTTACAATTTTAACCAAGCGCTTGATCATCTAATCTAATATTTTCCTACACAATTCTATGTCATCCATTGCTCTATATGAAGTGCCACAGGACGTTTAATTATGTTAATGATGCTACATAAATTTAAGTCATTGTAGATTTGCTTTATAGATATTTTCTTATCAACCTGTTCAGAGACGATGTTACATAACCCTGGAACAGGGGAGAGTGCAACTGGAGCCTCCTCGCTCAGAGATTGGGTTATTACAGTGCCACAGGTTGGTTTATATATCCATCTTCAGACACATACTTCGCGACAAAACTTTATTCTTTCTGAGACACAGGCACCTAGAGTCATAGAGTTGTAGAGTCATACAGCCTGGAAATAGACCCTTTGGTCCAAACAGCCTATGCCAAGCATAGTCCTGAACTAAACTAGTCCCACCTGCCTGCTCCTGGCCCAAATCCCTCCAAACCGTTCCTATTCATATACTTATCCAAATGTCTTTTAAACGTTGTCATTGTACCCATATCCACCAGTCCCTCAGAAAGTTCATTCCTCATGCGAACAACCCTATGTGTAAACAATTTGCCTCTTATGTTTTTTTAAATCTCTCTCCTCTTAGCTTAAAATTGTGCCCCTAGTCTTGAAACTCTCCATCTCAGGGAAAAGACAACTACCATCAACTTTATCTATACCGATCATTATTTCATAAACTTCTATCAGGTCACCTCTCAACTTCCTATGCCCCAGTGAAGAAAGTCCCAGCCCATCCAGCCTTTCTTTATAACTCAAAACTTCCGTCCTGGCAACATCCTGGCAAATCCCTTCGGAATTCTTTCCAGCTTAATTATATCCTTCCTTTAACCAGGCAACCAGAACTGGACATAGTGTTCCAGAAAAGGCCTTACCAATGTCCTGTACAACCTCAACATAACATCTCAACTTCTATACTCAAAGGACTGAGCAATGAAGGTAAGCATGCCAAATGCTTTTTTAACCACCCTGTCTTTTTTCAGGGCTTGAATGTTACTGATAAGCTATGAGATTTAATTGAGGTTCACCTACCTTTATCAGTATTGCAGATTAGTCGTGATTCAATTGGAACTACGTTAGCACAATTGAAATTCACATCACTTAGACTTTGTTCCTGGAGGGAGTGAAGGTTGGAACTTCATCCTTTTTATCACAATTGGGGCCAGCGATCTAAGTTTCCAGACCCCCCCCGCATGATTAACACAGATTAGTTTTTATTTCAATACCCTTAGCACGCACTCCTGGACCAGATTTCACACTCTCTAAGAAATGAGTGGAAAAGTAATCTATAAACCAATCCATGTAGACACCAACCTTCTACCAGAGGTAGGGAAGTGATTGCAAAAGGCTCTGAGGGGCTGGATCAGTCTCCAGCTGGAGAAGCAAATCAAGGATATTCATCATGGCTTTGTAGGAGGGAGATTATGTTGAACAAATCTGAGTGCATCTTCTGAGGCAGTGACTAGATGTGTATTTGAGGGTAGAACAGTTGATGTGGTCTGCATGACCTTCAGTAAGGCTTTTGACTAGTTCTTGCGAAGCAGATGGGTTAAGAAGCTAACATAATTCAGAGCAATTTGTCAAATTGGATCCAAAATTGGCTGAGTGGCAGGATGCAGAAGGTACTGATCATGAGTGTTTTTGTGGCTGGAAGCTTATATCATGTGATAAATCACAGGGTTCAGTGCTGGATCCCTCACATTCATAGCATACTTTGTAGGAGGCATGATCTGTAGTTTCGCAGATGACACAAGACTTCGTGAAGTGGTTAATAGCAAAGAGGAAAGCCTAATGTGAGGACAATATAGATATTTTTGAAAAAAACAGTTCAGAGATATTACAATACACCCCTGGAGCTAGTGGGTCTCCTGGTTCAGAGATGGGGCAATACCACAGAGGATGATGTAGATGGGCTGAATGGTGGCAAATGGAATTTAATTCAGAAAAGAGTGAGATGATGTATTTTAGGAGGACTAACAGGGCAAGGGTGTATGAGTTGAGTCGTAGAGCCCTCAGAGGTAAGGAGGTTCAGAGGTATCTTGGGATTCGTGAAGACAGCAGGACAGATAGATAAGGTGGTTAAGAAGGCATATGGGATTCTTCCCTTTATTAGTCAAAATATTGAACAAAAGACCAGTGCAATTATGGTGTAGCTGTATATAATCTTATACTGCTGCAGTATTATGTGCAGTTCTGGTTGTTACACATTAGGAAAGATATGATTGTACTAGAGAGGATGCAGACGAGATTCAACAGGATGTTGCCTGGGCTGGAACAATTCAGCTATGAAGACAGACTAAATAGGCTGGCATTGCTTTCCTTAAAGTAGACAAGGCTGAGGGAAGATCTAATTGAGGTGTACAAAGTTCTGAGGGGCATAGACAGTATAGGTAGGGTTAAGCTTTTCTCCTTAGTCAAGGCGCAAAACTCAGGTACAGATTTAAAGTAAGACAGAGATTGAGGAAAATTGGCTTCAATCAGAGGTTTGTGGCTAACTGGATCTCATTGAAAGGGTTGTAGAGACAGGAACTCTCAAGACATTTGAGGACTATTTAGATAAGCACTTGAAATGCCACAGCTTATGAGACTACAGGCCAAGTAGTACAAAATGGGATCAGAATAGATGAATGTTTGTTAACTGGCATGAACACAATGAGCTAAAGGGCCTCATTGAAACCTTACAGGATAGAAAGACATCAGTTAGCCCATTGAATCTGCACATCTTCCAAAGAGCATCCTATCCACACTCACCCTATCTCCGTTACCCTACATCCACCATGGCTAATCCACCTAGCATACATGGGGCACCTTAGCACGGCCAATCCATTTTACTTGCACATCTTTGGACTGTGGGATGACATTGCAGCACCCAGAGGAAACCCAGGTAGACACAAGGAGCAACTCCGCGGTCCTCCAAGGTTGGAATCAAATCCAGTTCCCTAGCACTGTGAGGCAGCAGTGCTAACCACAGAGTCATCATGCCACCTTCTTTCTATGCTGTAAAATTGCTCTGACTCAATGACATTAGATGCAACCGTATGTAGCCCTAAAATCACCTCTTCATCCTGATTTCATAAAGGGCAGCCCTTCCTGCATCTTTCCCCTGCACACGACAGCTTGATTCACACAGCCCAAGCTCCTTACATGTAGGAATGTACTATGTGTCTTAGATAATAGTTACTGGGTTACACAGATCCAAACCCATAAAGCTTCAACAGGATTGTGGCAACGCTTCAATGACGAATGAAAAGTATGCTTGCTTGATCAGTCAAAAAAATTTCAACAACTTTCTGTTTATCTATTATTAGAAATGTTGAAATGGGCCAAAGTGTCACAAGTTCTTCTTAACCAAGAGTGTGTGATTTAGCTGAAGGCCCAGAGTACAAGTTGATGTCATTTTTATTGCCGTCCTGGGGAGCCTTCCAAAAGCAAATTTCCTCGCCGCAAAGCCAATTATTCAGTCAGCTTCCATAAAGTCCATTTCCTGTTGACGGAAGCAGCTGCTGTTGCTGAGCTGGGTGAACATTTAACACACAGTGAATTCTTTACAATTTCCATGCGTTTACTTTC
Organism: Chiloscyllium punctatum; assembly: GCF_047496795.1. NCBI lineage: Eukaryota > Metazoa > Chordata > Chondrichthyes > Orectolobiformes > Hemiscylliidae > Chiloscyllium > Chiloscyllium punctatum. The sequence goes on along the minus strand of NC_092780.1, from coordinate 29,337,449 downwards.
TATTAAAGATTGGACTTCTGAGTGAAAATGGCACATCAAAAGAAAGAGATGTCTGAAGCCAGTATCTAGCACTCCCCGTTGCCTCACAGCATGCCTGTATTGAGAGAAGTTCTATAAAAGACTTTGGTTAAGGAAAGCAATGAGTGGTGCTGTTTTTAAAATGAATTTTTTCCAAGCACTGTTGAAGTATGTCATGGCAATTTCCATATAGATGAATTATCTTTTGTGATAAAAGTGCTAATTTTATTTTCTTTATTCTGTGTTGTTGTTTGTCAGTGGAAATTATGTTCTGGGGTGAATATACTGTAAACTTTAGAATCATAAATGCATTTTTCTACAAAGGGTGCAATTGTGGTTTTGTAACACTGAAGACAGAGTAACTCTTTCCTCTGTGCTAAACCTTTGTGAATATATCAACTGCAACAGAGAATCCACGTCAAGCTTCTTTATAATTTGGAATGAAAAGTGTCAACAGATCAATGGTGCGGACAAGACACACCATGAATCACGGGATCAATTGCCAATTAAACAGATCACATGACCAATGCAAAAGCAAAATGCTGCAGGTTCTGGAAACCTGCAGCAAAAGCAGGAAATGCCGCAGGTACTCAGGGATTTAGGAAGAGCAGTCAATGGTTTTCAGAGCAGGGAGAAATTTGAGCTGCAACAAGTTTAATCAAGGACAGAAGTAGGAAGGAGGGAGGGATTGTGGGTAAAGCAGGGAGGTTGGTAAAGAATCCTTTCATCACTTCCTAATAATTGCAACAAAGTTAGCCAGCTAGACCTCATGGAATGAGTTCCCTAATTGGGGCTGTTAATTGGATCCAATCAGGGAGCCCTGGCTGACATAAAAGGGTGAATCTCCGGGATATTGGGGTCTGAATACTTCACTCAGTAAGTGGCAGTGCTATTATCGAAGGCTATGAATTTATAAATAAATGGTGGTTGGTGATGGGATACCAGCCTTTGGAGAGTTATTTCACGAGTGAGAAATTCTCCTCATTGTTTGGCAGAAGTATGGAAGATGGAGCAAGGTACTGCAATGTCAAGATAGGCCGTGCCAGACTTTTCACACAATTCTGCCACAAATATTGCCATAACCCACATCAATCAGGCCCCTATAAGATTATGCTTAGCATTTTTTGATGTAGTAGGTACAAATGCCTTGATTCCTCATTATCAACTGTGCTATGACAGAACCTGTCATTTGTTTTTTTCTCAGGTGCATGTTATCAAAACTGGAACCGGCTCTGAAAATAGAATTCCTAAAGGTTTGGGCTGCCATGTCACACCTTCCACTGATCATTCTCCAGAAGATTATATCCCTCCTAAAGTTTCAGGCAGGATACAGGCATCAAATCAATTTTAAGTGAATTTATTTGACACATCTTCCTGCTTTAAATACGGTAATGTACTGGGCAGAACTAGAAAGAGTAGTTGTACTAATCTGAGGTATGATGGGTGACAGCAGTCGTGTTAACATTCTGTTCAGTCACTTTCTTCAAACAAATAATTGAACAAATAATTCTTTTAAATGTCACTGATATATAAAGAAATATTCTGAGTAGTTTCATAATATTTCAAAGAAGTTCCAAGGATGCTGGACACATTCTCAAGTTTGTGAAATTCTGCTTAAAAGCTATTATCTAATGATTCTGTGACAAAATACGCAGTTCCTGGAGTTCCCTTCCTAACAGCACAATGGGGTTACATACGCCATGGAAACAGCAGTTGTTCAGGAAAACAACTCTCCACCACCTTCTCAAGGCAAGTTATGGATGTGTAAAAGCCAGTGATGTCCACATGCTATGAAAGAGTTTTAAAAGTTTCCCATTGTGTCCACTTTTGGAAAAAAAGTCAGTAAGTTGCCATGACTATTTGGTTCTGTAACATTGGATTGTGCAGTGTTGGGAATGGGTTGTGATGGATGGTATTCAGGTATGCAATTGTTTTTTCTTAACCAGACATCCTATTCATTTAAAAGCCTTTCCTCAATGATGAGAGGGAGGTCTGCATTGTCCAATATGAAGCACTCTCAATCCACTTAGAACCACAGAATCCCTAGATTCTGTGCAAGTAGGCCATTCAGTCCATCAAGTCCAAAGAGAATCCCACCCAGACCACCCCCTACTCTATCCCCATACCTCTGCATTTCCCATGGCTAATCCACCTAACCTGCACATGTTTGGACTGTGGGAGGAATCCCACACAGACATAGGGAGAATGTGCAAACTCCACACAGTCGACCAAGACTGGAATTGAACCCAGGTCCTTGGTGCTGTGAGGCAGCAATGTTAACTACTGAACCGCTGTGCTGCCTTGCATGAACTTCACTTTTGCCACAATTTAATGCTCATTGTTAATACTGCCTGGAGAGATCATTAACAAGTGATATGAGATCTTATAATGGGGATTTGGGTCATAGTGTAGTGGTGACACAGTGTGAAAGTAGCTTTGAGAAAGTGAGGACTGCAGATGCTGTTGATCAGAGTCGAGAGTGTGGTGCTGGAAAAGCATAGCAGGTCAGGCAGCATCCGAGGAGCAGGAAAATCGACGTTTTATGCCATAAAAGGAGCTTTGCTTTACAGTTAATTATGCTATTCCTAATGTGAGGATCAGAAGTGTTGAAACAGCAAATTCAAAATGAAAGAAACATTGACAGCAAAATTATCTTAATGGATGTAAAAAATTCATGAAATGTACAAATTTAGTAAGAATGTATGCAGTGTTAGTATTATTTCTACATAAATGAGCAAGAATTCCAGTTGTAGATCTTTGCATTCAGATGGTATAAATCTCCTATGATCCATTTAAAGTAACATATGGAATCATCCCCTAGCGACAAAGAGCAGGAGAGATGGCAGGAGAGGCAAATATTTGGGTAGTTGGCAACAAAGGACTTAAGCTTGGCCATCAAACTGAGATCCTTAAGTGATCAAAGAACAAGCATTGATGGTCCTTCTCATGTGCTTGTTCTGATTAACACTGTTCCCAGCAATGGGACAATGACTATCTTCTTAAACTCTAACAGCACCAGGTTATAGTCCAACAGGTTTAATTGGAAACACTAGCTTTCGGAGCGTCGCTCCTTCATTGGTGGTTGTGGAGGACACAATTGTCAGACACAGAATTTAGAGCAAAAGTTAACAGTGTGACGTAACTGAAATTATACATTGAAAAATGCCTTGATTGTTTGTTGAGTCTTTCATCTTTTCGAATACCATGATAGTTTCACTTCTTTCATATGTAAATCACAAAACGTTTTTAAAAAGTTACATTCTCAGGTTAATTGTAACAATTGGTGTTAGCCAAATAATGTTGAAGGTGTTAACCCCTTGTGTTCTCTGTCTGTGCCATAATGTTTAGACTGTTTCTTAGCTAAAAAGTGAATTAACAAAGTCTTACATGAATTCATGCAGTTTTTGAGCAAAGTACAATGTAACTCTGCAAATTCACCCCACAAGCGTATATGTATATGTGTGCAAGTGGGTTTTTGTGTGTGCGTGTGTGTCTGTCTGTCTGTCTGGGGTGGGGGTTGTGAATGTGAGAGTATATATGTGAGTGTAGAGTGTCCATATCTGTGAGTGGGTGCAAGTGTGAGTGTGGGAGTATGTGTGTCTGTAGGAGTGTGTGTGTGTGTCTGGGGTGGGGGGGGGGGGGGGGGGGTTGTGAGTGTATGTGTGTGTGAGTGTAGAGTGGCCTAAGTCTGTGAGAGGATGCATGTGCGAGTGTGGGAGTGTGTGTGTGTCTGTAGGGGTGTGTGTGCCTTTGTGTGTGTGTGTGTGTGTGTGTGTTTATGTATGTGTGTGTGTGTATAGTGAAACGGTGGTCACCTGTAGTATGACATGAACCCAAGGTCCCAGTTGAGGCCCTCCCTATAGGTACCAAACTTAGCTATCAGCCTCTGCTCGGCCACTTTTCTCTGCTGCCTGTCCCGAAGTCTACTTTGGAGGATGGTCATCCGAAGGTCCGAGGCTGAATGTCCTGGACCGGTGAAGTGTTCCCCAACTGGAAGGGAACCCTCCTGTCTGTTGATTGTTGTGCAGTGCCCATTCATCCGTTGTCGTAGCCTTTGCTCGGTTTCCCCAATGTACCATGCTGCAGGGCATCCTTAACTGCAATGTACCCATAGGAAAGACCTCAAGAGGACCTTGGGTTCATGTCACACTACAGGTGACCACCATTGCACTACACACACACACACACACACACACACATGCACACATATACATATACGCTTGTGGGGTGAATTTGCAGAGTTACATTGTACTTTGCTCAAAAACTGCATGAATTCATGTTAGACTTTGTTAACTCACTTTTTAGCTTAGAATCAGTCTAAACATTATGGCACAGACAGAGAACACAAGGGGCTAACACCTTCAATGTTATCTGGCTAACACCAATTGTTACAGTCAACCTGAGAATTTAAAAAAAACATTTTGTGATTTACACATGAAAGAAGTGAAACTATCATGTTATTCGAACAGACCTGAAAATGTGTTGCTGGAAAAGCAAGCAGGTCAGGCAGCATCCAAAGAGCAGGAGGATCTACGTTTCGGGCATGAGCCCTTCTTCAGGCTTCCTGAAGAAGGGCTCATGCCCGAAACGTCAATCAAACACAGAAGGCCATGTTAAGGGCTTATGGTCAGGATTATCCAGATGATTGGGATAAGGGAGTTCCATTTGTACTTTTTGCAATCAGAGATGCACCAAATGAATCAACCAAATTTAGTCCATTTGAATTAAGTTTGGGGCATGAAGTAAGAGGACTGTTAAAATTGATTAAGGAGAAATTAATAAGTCAGAATTCAGAGACCACCCATTTGGACTATGTGTCAAATTTTAGAGTATTATTAAATAGAGCTGGAGAGTTGGCTAGGCAGCATTTAAAAGTATCACAGCATACAATGAAACAGGAAACGGATAAGAAATCACAAATTTGCAACTGGGGATAAAGTATTGGTGTTACTTCCAGTTACAGGTGAGCCTTTAAAAGCAAGGTTTAGTGGATCGTATCAAATTGAGAGGAAATTGAGTGAGATGAACTACTTGATAAGGACTCTAGACAGGAAGAAATCTCACAGAGTGTGTCATGTGAATATGCTCAAAATGTATTTTGATCGGGAAGGAAAGCAAGAGGAAAAAAAGTTAATGATTACAGCACAGAAGGAAGAACCAACTTCAGAGGACTCTCAATTGGACATTCCTCAAATCAAATTGGACGATGAGAAAGTTGTCAAAAATTGGGACAAATTATTGAATTGACTTCCACAAGAAAATTGAAATGACCTGAAAGAAATATTACTATCACATGGGGAGATTTGAGGAAATAAACGGGGAAGTACATAGATGAACATTGAAGGAGGTACATAACAAGTCTCTCAGTGATCCAGTTTACACTATAGATCAAATTCCTAATTGCCTTCATTGAAATATTGAGCTTCTTTGTACAATTTGTGTTATAATGACCTAGAGAGGAACATTCATCTCAGAAAAGTACAGAGAAAAAAAAAACAGGAGAGCATGACTCATTGAACAGACCCTTTTGGGAATTGGCATAGACATGATGGGCCAAATGACCTACTTCTGCATTGGGGTGTGATTCTTATGTAAGTTGATGGAACCTTATTTTACTTTTTTCTTCATTCAGATCTTACACATTAGATTTCTACATTCTTTATCGAACTGCTAAATAACCTATCATTCATTCTCATGCACTGCCCCTGAATTTATTTCTGTTACGTTCACATCTAAACACTTGCACCACAGTTCTTTTATATTTATGTGTGTTTTATTCTCATATTTTTTGCTGAAAAATAAAGCATTCAAGTAAGTAAGGGATTTTGTGATTGATGTGGCATGTTGTAGTTACTAGATAGACAGAGCTATCACATAAATCCTCCACTTCACCCAATGGAGAATGTTAGAGATCTCAAACTCTTGCATTAAATAGATGGCATCTTGCTGATGATGGTGAGTTATGGCATTTATTTCAAGAATATGAAAGACTTATAACTCATGGGAGCTGCAGGTTCAAATGAATTATGATGGTCTTTCACATGAATAAGAGAGTGTCTGGACTCAGGCTCCCTTATGAGATCTACTATATATATATATATATATAAAACACAAAAAAGACCTTTCACAAGAAATTACCACATTTTTACTTTTATAACTCATTTTCCAGCCAAGGGGATGCGGAAATGATCTGCTTCGAATGCTGTATTAAATCGGGTTCCCTATATTTAATCAGATCTTGCGTTCAGCATAAATGATCAAGGATAACTCACTTTACATCTGAGGAATTACCAAGCTTTCTCTCAACAGCTCTATCAACAAATTAACCTAGAGGAAAGGTTAAATGGATAAAAATTTCTGGCCATGTATTTGCAACCATCATGGGATACTACACCATAGTTTGTGTCAGCCTGACTCTACTGGAACATTTTAACCTTTGGATTATTCCATAGAATCCAGCTACTTTCTAAACGTTGAGCATACAATTTGTCCTGACACACAGTTCTACACCATGAAGGACATGGTTCTCAACCTTTCCTCTCATTTGATGCATGGTGACTCTCAGGTTAAACCAGCACCTGTCATTCTCCCTGATAGTAAAGCAGCCATATGGTCTGGAAAGACTATTGTGAGTTTCTCTTTATCTTAGTTCTGCACTGAAGTAGTGTTGTTCTGTTGGCAATGGGTCCTCCAGATCAGATGTTAAACTGAGAACTCAAGTAGATTCCAAGGCATTATTTAAAGAAGGACATTTTCTGTTAACCAATATCACTAAAAACAGATTAGTTTAAATAGATAAGTGAAGAATTTTGATCATTTACTTCAAAATTGTGTGCAGGATTCCATAAGCAACTGGGCTGTCACGTTTACCTGAATAAGAACAGTCACTGAGAATGATGCTTGTTAAGTAATTATATAAAGTAATACGAAGCAAAGGCAGGTAAAGAGTTAAGGTGAAGCACAGTTATGGTCCAGTTGAATGGCAGGGCATTCTTGGGGGGCTGAATGATCTCCTGTTCCTAAAAGTAATCAATTTTCTGTTAAATGTTTTGAAATGTCTTGCCAAAGTAAAATTACAGAATGCTAGATTAACAACCACTGGAAAAAAACAGCTGCATATGCTAATCAAAGAGAAAATTTTCTTATTCCCTTTATTATGAAACTTTTCCTCATCTCATCCTAACATAACCTCACCACAGACCTTTGACACTGCGGCTTTGAATGTCAATGCATAATGTTAGTGCAACAATTAGAACCTATTCTGACATTAATATATGCACTAGGCTATTTAAAACAATACTAGAAGGAGGAATGCTGATGCTTTGAGAAGTCTTTAAGATGTTTGCACAATACAACAAAGAAAAGAATAATAATGCAAATGTAGTTGGTGGAACTCAGTGCAAAAATATGGACTTTGTGCTTCAGAGTTAATTCTTTGTCTATCAATTATCAGGTCTGTTGCTTATTAAAATAAAATATCATTCCAAAAGATAGCAATATTACCTATCTCCTCCATAGAATAGCAGCATGTATCTAGTGTTGCTGTTATTGCCTATACCCCAAGGGAGGATTATCAGATTTAGTGATTAATTTCCAGCTAGTAATTACCAAAGGGCTAAATCAGCAATGCCATAGGTCAATCCCTGACACACAATATTTTCACTTCCAATGTCCCTATTGGGAATGTGTTGAAAGTGGAAATATCCCCCAATTGGCAAGCTGTCATTCTTAACCTGTCAGTTAGCTCCTGTTATATTACTGTGCTGTCTGAGATGCAGCATTCCCAACAACAATTGCCTGCAAAATGGAAAAAAAAACTAACAAGGGAATGTATTATGTGCTACAAAAGTAGTGAAAGAATGTTTTTATGGTTCTCAAGTTGCATTATTAGTAACAAGAGCTGCAAAAAGGACAAAAGATTCAATGGAAAGGAACTTGCAGTCCAATTAATCTCATCTTTCGGTAATACCCACCTAACCTACCTATCATAGAAATGCCGTTAAATTAATTCAGTTCTGAGCTCAATCGCATTCCCTTCTGAACCATTCCAGCTGTAAATGACCCCTTGCATAAAGAATTAATCCTAAGAATTGCTCTTTTCTCAAAGAATTGAAAGGTGGTTAATTTAGTTTCCTAGGCAGTTCCTGGTTAAATGTAAATAACTTACAGATAAATGCTGTCCGTGTTGATTTATTTTCCATATTACCCAATATTATTTTTTTCTCTCAATGGTGGAGAATTAAGCTGTGGTATCTTTGCATTCAACAAAATGTATGTAGTTCCACATAACAATTGGATCCACTGAGCATTGGCGAACTCAGTGAAATGAACAGCAAAGAGTATGGGTAGCTTCCAAAAGTGAAAGGGGGTGGGTGAATCTGAGGGCACATGGGGGTTGGGAAGGGGGAGGTGAGGGGAAGTTACCAGGGGAAGAGTTTTGTTTCCCACAACGATTGACAAGCTTAGTTCCTTATTGAACAAGAAAATTCTGGAAGAGGGTGCTGTATTTGTAGCAACAACAAAGCCTGCAAATTTGTAAGTGGGTGTATATGGGTCCAAATTTTGAGTGTGTGGGCCATGGTCACTAATCTCTGGTGGGGTTGGATGCCCTGAATGGTGGGATCAGATCCCTATATCACTCGGGACTTCATACAAATTTAGGGACGATCATTAAGTTATTCTGGCAGAAAGGACTGTTGTTATTCCGGCCCACAAGCAGTACGTATTCCAAAGAGTAGATTTGGCCTCCTCTCAGCTGCTATGATCCTTAAAAGGTCTGCAAAATTTGGACAGCCAAGATTAAACATGAAAGCCAGAGTAAGCAGGAAGGAAGCAAGCTTATTATAATATTTGAATCATCAACCTGTCTTCTGGAAAAGAGATGGTTGTCCTCACCTGGCCTTCTTCACCTTTCTGAAAGTTGTAAGTGGGCAGATTGGAAGACATTTGGAGTGATGTTTGAGACTTTGTGAAGTTCAAAGTCTTCAACATGTGATCCTAATCTATTTATTATTTGTGGGTAATATTAACCTCAAAAATGCCACCTGGGAAAAAATAAATTAATCCTAGACTTGAATTTTCTAGCCTCTCCAGTGGTGGGATTGCAGTCGTCTTGGACATTTGCCTCCAGTTATCTTTCCCCCACTCATTCAATAGCCACTTAGGGCCACCTTCCCACTACTGTTGGGATTTTGTGTGGTGGGGGACAGTCAGCACCAAGTGTCCAGGACACCACTGTCCTGCTGACTTTGAGCCCTCAGCCACTCATACTGAAGCCTGCCAGTCTGATATCAGCAAACACCAGGCATGGCTTCATTAGGTTCTATAGGTTCCTCTTCTCCATGGACTGACTGCACTCCCAGCAATGGCCACATGTCACTGAGGAGCTGCTGCAAAGCGGGAACAGCCGGCCTTTTGATGTTTTGGCAGCTTTTGGAGGCACGATCTTCCCCTCAATGACCTCTATGGGTGGTAAGATGGCTCAGTGGTTAGCACTGCTGCCTCACAGCATTAGGGACCTGAGTTCAATTCCCCCCTCGGACGACTGTCTGTGTGGAGTTTGCACATTCCTCCCATATCTGCATTAGTTTCCTCCTGGTGCTCAGGTTTCCTCCCACAGTCCAAAGATGTGCAAAGGACTGGCCATGCTAATTTGCCCATAGTGTCCAGGGATGTACAGGCTAGGTGGATTAACCATGGGAAGTGCAGGATTACAGGGATAGGGTAGGAGGATCGGTCCAGGTGAGGGCTGGTGTGGACTCAATGGGCCAAATAGCTGCTTCCACACTGTGGGGATTCTATGATTCTAGGCATTTGATTTGTTAGCAGCTGTAAAATAGCTACGATGCCATCCAGCCAAGAGGAGGTGGTCTCACTGACAGGTCTTCTCTCAGTGTCAAATTCAATGCTTAGCCTACATTTCAATTATACAGCAGTTTGCTCAATAAGAAACTTAGTAGACATAATATTTGGAGGACAGTAAGTATTTCTGAGGCTGTAAATTATATCCCAATTTTACATTAATGAAGAGTTGGAGGATTATTCAAGTCGTTTCTGTGAAATCATAGAATCCTGACAGCATGGAAACAGGCCCTTCAGCCCAAGAAGTCCATACCGACCCTCAGAAGAGTATCCCACCCAGACCCATTCCCCTATATTTCCCCTGACTAATACACCTAACCTGCACACTATGGGCAATTTAGCATGGCCAGTTCACCTAACCTGCACATCTTTGGACTATGGAATGAAACAGGAGCATCCGGAGGAAACCCACACAGGCACAGGGAGAATGTGCAAACTCCATACACACCGTTGCCCAAGGCTGGGATCAAACTCCGGCACTGTGAGACAGCAGTACTGTTGGTGGTTCAGTGGTTGGGAAAAAAAGAATCACCAAAATGGGAACACATAGTCACTTAGAAACCCTCTGGTCAGCATGTACATCAATATTAGAAATGAATTAATAAACAATAAAAAAGAATAATTGAAAATGTTGGCTGAATTTAGAATGTCTACCCATATTTTATCAAAGTTGAAACAATGATGATAAATATGTCATTCACTTAATTAAATTGTTCTTGTGTATGCTCACAAAACTTGATTATGATGGGAAATGGAGGAATTGTCATTCATAGCAATTTAAACTAGGCTTTAAAAAGGGTCAGCTCATCAACCATTAATCAACAGAACAAGTAGTCGCAATTTATTTCACGCAATTGCAAAATGACTTAAATTGAGTATTTTGTGAAAATCCCATGGCTATAGTCAAGTGACAAAAGATAGCGTCTCATCAAGGCTTTGTATTGTCATGCATACTGAGGCCACTTACCCATCAAGAAGAAAGTCAGGATGAAACAAAATCAAAATAGCATTGAAAATGCATTCTTGAGAGATTCTGCCAAAAGGCTGTTTGGTAACTTGCATCTTGCACATGGTACAGGCTATGGTTAGGATTTTCAATCTTGGAGTTCAAATATGGCATTGGTGTCGAAGATGGCATGCATCCACCATGGTCCAACGTGAGTTTTCTGCAGTTCTTCTTCTGATCTCGAATGCGAGTGAGTTCTATGGGGAAAATAACCTCCTTTCAAGCTCAAACAGTCTGGAGTAGACTTTGTAATGGGGTATCATTAAAGCAGTGAGTCACCTCTGGATGCTTCAGTGCATCTCCTGGGGAGAGGGCAGACTGTGGTTCAGTGGGGGTAAGCACTGTCTGGGTGTGGACCACCTGCCTTGCAGCAACAAATAGCCTAGCCTGGTGGCCTTTAACTATGGCACCAGAAACTTCATCCCTAGATGATATTGTTGGGGGTAAGGATGTCTGTGTGGCACCAATCAATTCTCATCCTTATCAGATTGAAACTTGAGCTTTCAATGGTCTACATCTTCAACTCAGAATTGAAGTTCCTCGATCAGCCAATACTTGCTGCAGACATAGTCACTGCAGATCAACCTGGCATCCTCCATCTCCCACACACCACAGCTACAACATATTGCCTACCCAGCCATTTCAATTTAATTAATCCATTTGGATGTTAAACATTTTAAAGGTGATTTTTTTTATCTGTACTCTTCAGCTGTAGTAGCACCTCCTAATTTAAAGCACTTGGCCAATCGAAAGGCACAGAAGAAATATCCAAAAGTCACCCACATTTCATCCTGTGTTGTCACACTTCAGTTCAGAAAGGTGCAAAAAGCTTGAAGTGGTTTTCGGCCATGGTTTATATTTCCCACCATCATTGCCTTTCTCTGGGAGGCCTGCAGAGAATCTCTAAAATTATGACAATTTGTAAAGTACTTGTAGAGTCATAGAGTCATAGAATATGGAAACAGGTTCTTCGGTTCAACACATCCATGTTGACCAGATATTCAAACTTAATCTAGGCCCATTTGCCAGTATTTGGCCAATATCCCTCTCAACTCTTATTATTCATGTACCCTTCTAGATGCCTTATAAATGTTGTTATTATACCAGCCTCCACCACTTCCTCTGGCAGCTTGTTCCACGCATGCCATCTGCATGAAAAAGTTGCCCCTCAAGTTCCTTTTAAATCTTTCCCCTCTGATGTTAAACCTATTCCCTCTAGTTTTGGGCTCCCCTACTCTGGGAAAAAAGACCTCAGCTATTTACCCTATCCATGCCCCTCATGATTTTATAAACCTCCATAAGGTCAGTCCTCAGCTCCAAGAGACTTGGGTGTCCTTGTTCTTGAGTAACTAAAACTTAACATGTAAGTGCAGAAAGGACTTCGAAAAGCAAATGATATGTTGTCCTTCATCCCAAGGAGATTTGAGTGCAGGAGCACAATGCCCTCTTGAACACCTTAATTGAACCTACCTCCACCCCTCGCTGAGTGAATAATTGTTTTCGCACATTACATTTACTGCTTTTGAAAAACATTTTAAAATTATGCTCCATGTTTCTCAATCTGCTTCTGAGTGGGAACAGCTTCTCCTTATGTAATTTGTCCAGACCGCTCTTGAATTTGAAAACTTCTATCAGATCACATTTTAGCCTTCTTCTTTCCAAAAAAACCAGTCAAGCTTCCCAAATCTTACCTTGTAGCTGAACTGTCGCATCCCCAAAACCATTTCTGTAAATGTTTTCTGTGCTTTCTCCAATGCATTCACGTCCTTCCTATCATGTGGCACCTGGAACTATATATGGTACTCCAGCTGATGTCTAACTAATCTTTCATATATATTTGTCATAACCTTGCTGCTCTTGTACTCTGTGCCCCTATTCAGGAAGTTTTGAACACTGATACTTTATTAACAGCTTTCTACCTGCTCTGCCACCTTTAATGACTTGTGTATATTTACACCAGAGTCGCTTTGCTCATGCCCACTCTTTAAAATAGTACCATTTATTTTATCCTGTCTCTCTATATTCTTTGCACCTAACACTTCTCCTCATTGAATTTTGTCTACCACTTAACCACAAACTGTACTAATTTATTAATGTCCTTCCACCATCCACATCACAGTTTACATTTCTCCCAAATTTTGTGCTGTCTGTAAACTTTGATATTGTCCCCTGCACCCAAAGATCCAGATCATTTATACATATCAAGAAAAGCATAAGTTCCAAATCTGACTTTTGCAAAAGTTCTGTCAACTTTAAAATTGTCCCCTGCACCTAAAGATCCCGATCACTTATATATATCAAGAAAACCATAAGTTCCAAATCTGACCTTTGCAAAACTTCTTCCAACCCCAAAACAATGTCCATTAACCACTGTGCTGTTTCCTATTCTTCAGTCAGTTTGTATTCACATTGCTACAGTCTCTTTTATTCCATGACCCATCACTTTTCTCGCTAGCCTGTTGTTTGGCACAAGAGCAAGTGTCTTTTGGAAAGTGCATTATCACATCGCCAGCCTTCCCACCTCAACCCTCTCCACTGAATTCTTCAAAAGAATTCTAGCAGGTTAGCTGACCTTTACAAAACAGTCAACATTTTCAATGTGACAATTATTTCTATTCACAATAATTGTACCTTTAAGGTTCCCCACCAGTGCAATTACAGTGGTGAAAGTGAGGACTGCAGATGCATACTGCAGAGTTTAGATCAGAGTGGTGCTGGAAAAGCACAGCAGGTCAAGCAGCACCCGAGGAACAGGAAAATCGACGTTTCAGGCAAAATCCCTTCATCAGGAATGAGGCAGGGAACCTCCGGGGTGGAGAGATAAATGGGAGGGAGGGTGGGGCTGGGGAGAAGGTAGTCAAGCGTGCAATGGGTGAATGGAGGTGGGAATGAAGGTGATAGGTCGGCAAGGAAGGTGGAGCAGATAAGCGGAAGGAAGATCAACAGGTAGGACACAGGTCATAAGTACAGTGCTGAGCTGGCAGGTTGGAACTGGGGTAAGGTGTTTTGAGGCTGGAGATGAGGCATTCTTCCTCCAGGCATCGGGTGGTGAGGGAGTGGCGGTGGAGGAGGCCCAGGACCTGCATGTCCTCGGCAGAGTGGGAAGGAGAGTTGAAATGTTCAGCCCCCGGGATACCGCACCAATCAACCCCACTGCCCCGTGGCCGAACATTTCAACTCCCCCTCCCACTCTGCCGAGGACATGCAGGTCCTGGGCCTCCTCCACCACCATTCCCTCACCACCCATCACCTGGAAGAAGAACGCCTCATCTTCCGCCTTGGAACACTTCAACCCCAGGGCATCAATGTGTACTTCACCAGTTTCCTCATTTCTCCTCCCCCCACCTTACCCCAGTTCCAATCTGCCAGCTCAGCACCATCCTCATGACCTGTCCTACCTGTCAATCTTCCTTCCCACCTATCCGCTCCACCTTCCTCTCTGACCTATCATCGTCATCCCCACCTCCATCCACCTTGGCTACCTTCTCCCCAACCCCACCCAATAGACAATAGACAATAGGTGCAGGAGTAGGCCATTCTGCCCTTCGAGCCTGCACCACCATTCAATATGATCATGGCTGATCATCCTTAATCAGTATCCTGTTCCTGCCTTATCTCCATAACCGTTGATTCCACAATCCTTGAGAGCTCTATCCAACTCTTTCTTAAATGAATCCAGAGACTGGGCCTCCACTGCCCTCTGGAGCAGAGCATTCCACACAGCCACCACTCTCTGGGTGAAGAAGTTTCTCCTCATCTCTGTCCTAAATGGTCTACCCCACATTTTTAAGCTGTGACCTCTGGTTCGGCACTCTCCCATCAGTGGAAACATGTTTCCTGCCTCTAGAGTGTCCAATCCTTTAATAATCTTAGTGATAGGATTTATATTGCTAGTCCGGTTCAGTTTCTGGTCAATGGTAACCCCCAGAATTTTGATAGTGCTACTGAATGTTATGGGGAGATGATGGTTAGATTCTCTGTTATTGGAGATGGTTATTGCCTAACACTTATGTGGCATGACTATTGCTTGTCATTTGTCAGCCCAAGCCTGAATATTGTCCAGGTCTTGCTGTTTTTGACTATGAACTCCTTCAACAGTAATTCCATGTAGGTGGTACCCATTCTTTTGTCATACATACCAAAAGACCACTATTTTAAACATCTGTTAGTTAATTGCTGTAATGTACTTGAACTGCTGAATAAATGTCTGTGACGTAGCATGGTGTAAGAGCGAGAGTACAATGATAATGGAATAGCACTTGAGGGCATTCATCACACGGTGGTTTTACAGCACATGGTTTTATTAGCAGTCATTTGCTAATTTATATAATATACAACAAGAAAGGGAACACAAGTTAATTACTTCAATAATTCAATATTGAATTAATCTTCTATTGTTACTATTGTAGCCACATAGTTTGGACTGATAAGGGAGTTAACTGTGCACACAGGAGTGAGACCTGCAGCCTGGACATACTGAGCAGCCATGCCTTTGGTTCCCCTTGAGGTGAATAATTGGAAACTGGTCAATTCGATGTAATTTTGCTTGGACTGAATGGGTGAAATGTCATTCTGCCCTTCGAGCCTGCACCACCATTCAATTTGATCACGGCTGATCATCCTTAATCAGTATCCTGTTCCTGCCTTATCTCCATAACCCTTGATTCCACAATCCTTGAGAGCTCTATCCAACTCTTTCTTAAATGAATCCAGAGACTGGGCCTCCACTGCCCTCCGGAGCAGAGCATTCCACACAGCCACCACTCTCTGGGTGAAGAAGTTTCTCCTCATCTCTGTCCTAAATGGTCTACCCCATATTTTTAAGCTGTGATCTCTGGTTCGGCACTCTCCCATCAGTGGAAACACGTTTCCTGCCTCCAGACTGTCCAATCCTTTAATAATCTTATATGTCTCAATCATATCCCCTCTCAGTCTTCTAAACTCAAGGGTATACAAGCCCAGTGGCTCCAGTCTTTCAGTGTAAGGTAATCCCGCCATTCCAGGAATTGACCTCGTGAACCTACGCTGCACTCCCTCAATAGCCAGAATGTCTTTCCTCAAATTTGGAGACCAGAACTGCACACAGTACTCCAAGTGTGGTCTCACCAGGGCCCTGTACAGCTGCAGAAGAATCTCTTTGCTTCTATACTCAATCCCTCTTGTTATGAAGGCCAGCATGCTATTAGCCTTCTTCACTACCTGCTGTACCTGCATGCTTACCTTCATTGACTGGTATACAAGAACACCCAGATCTCTCTGTACTGCCCCTTTACCTAAATTGATTCCATTTAGGTAGTAATCTGCCTTCCTGTTCTTGCCACCAAAGTGGATAACCATACATTTATCCACATTAAACTGCATCTGCCATGCAGCTGACCACTAACCTAACTTGTCCAGGTCACCCTGTAATCTCCTAATCTCCTAACATCCTCACCACATTTCACCGCCACCCAGCTTAGTATCATCAGCAAATTTGCTAATGTCATTACTACTACCATCTTCTATATCATTAACATATATTGTAAAAAGCTGCGGTCCCAGTACTGATCCCTGGGGTACCCCACTGGTCACTGCCTGCCATTCCGAAATGGAGCCGTTTATCACTACTCTTTGTTTCCTAACAGCCAACCAACTTTCAATCCAAGTTAGTACTTTGCCCCCAATACCATGCGCCCTAATTTTGCTCACTAACCTTCTATGTGGGACTTGATCAAAAGCTTTCTGAAAGACCAGGTACACTACATCTATGGATCTCTCTCGTCCATCTTCAGAGTTACATCCTCAAAGAATTCCAGAAGATTAGTCAAGCATGATTTCCCCTCATAAATCCATGTTGATCTATCCTGTTACTATTATCCACATTTGTCGTAATTTCATCCTTTATAATAGATTCCAGCATCTTTCCCACCACTGAGGTCAGACTAACTGGTCTATAATTTCCTGCTTTCTCTCTCCCACCTTTCTTAAAAAGTGATATAACATTAGCCACCCTCCAATCCACAGGAACTGATCCCAAATCTATCAAACTCTGGAAAATAATCACCAACGCATCCACGATTTCTCGAGCCACCTCCTTCAGTACCCTGGGATGTAGACCATCAGGGCCGGGGACTTATCAACTTTCAGACCTAACAGTCTCTCCAACACCAATTCCTGGCAAATATAAATTCCCTTCAGTTCAGGTCCTTCAGCCACTGTTACCTCAGGGAGACTGCTTGTGTCTTCCCCAGTGAACACAGATCTGAAGTATCAATTCAATTCTTCTGCCATTTCTTTGTTCCCCATAATATATTCCCCTGTTTCTGTCTTCAAGGGCCCAATTTTAGTCTTAACCATTTTTTTGCCTTTCACATACCTAAAAAATACTTTTACTATCCTCCTTTATACTATTGGCCAGTTTACCTTCGTACCTCATTTTTTTCTCGGCGTGTTTCCTTCTTAGTAATCCTCTGTTGTTCTTTAAAAGCTTCTCAGTCCTCCATTTTCCCACTTATCTTTGCTATGTTATACTTTTTCACTTTTAACTTTATATGTTTCTTAACTTCCCTCGTCAGCCACGGCCAACCATGCCTCCTCCTAGGATCTTTCTTCCTTTTTGGAATGAACTGATCCTGCAGCTTCTGCATTATACACAGAAAAACCGCCATTGTTCCTCCACTGTCATCCCTGCTAAGGTATTGCACCATTGAACTTTGGCTAGCTCCTCCCTCAGCTAGATAGTGATGTAGAGGCCATTGAAGTGAGCCCTAGCTCGGCAGAGCATTTTCATTACATATTACAGAAAAAAGAGACATATTTATATTGTACCTGTCACAACTTCAAGGCATCCCAAAGTGCTTTACCACCAATGAAATCCTAATGGAAATTTAGTCACTACTTTAATACAGGAAAAGGAGAAATGACATTTGTTGTTACAGGGGTTCTGAATTGATCATTAATGACACATCTTATGAGTTTGTGCTGATACATGATAACTCACAAAGAAATAGTTCTGGGAGCTATAAGGAGAGGCTGACAGGCTAGGGCTGTTTTCCCTGGAGCGTTGGAGACTGAGGGGTGAACTTATAGAGGTTTACAAAATTATGAGGAGCATGGATAGGATAAATAGACAAAGTCTTTTCTCTGGGGTCGGGGAGTCCAGAACTAGAGGGCATAGATTTAGGTTGAGAGGGGAAAGATATAAAAAAGACCTAAGGGGTAAATGTTTCACACAGAGGGTGGTACGTGTATGGAATGAGCTGTCAGAGGAAGTGGTGGAGGCTCGTACAATTACAACATTTAAAAAGCGTTTGGATAGGTATACAAATAGGAAGGGTTTGGAGGGATATGGGCTGGGTGCTGGCAGGTGGGACTAGATTGGGTTGGGATATCTAGTTGGCGTGGGCGAGTTGGACCGAAGGGTCTGTTTCTATGCTGTACATCTCTATGACTCTATGACTCCATAAATGAAAAAAAATGGGGAAATACACTCCAATGACGTGTTAAATAAAATCTTTGCATCTATAAACGTATTTATTTTGTCAGTTCCAATTTTCTCTTAAATTTGTCAGCACTGTTTGAGCATTCCCACTATACAAGCCTAGTTAGATTCTGCTTTTATGGTTCTATTGTTAACGATCAAGGTAAAGTGTTTTCTTCTGTTCTATGTACAACCAGAATTGATATTTACGAGTCAAGAATTATTTTGATAGTTACTCCCAAAACATGCAGCATCCTGTTGCAACTTCCTATCTTTCCCACTGGATCTCTTATTCTGAGCACATTGATGTGAATTCAATGCTGAGAAGCTGCAGGCATATTACATCCCCTTGAATAACAAGCAATCTGTCTGAACCTGTCGCTGAAGAGGTACCATGGGGGTAAAAAGAAAGAGAGAGAAGACATGCCACAACTAGTTACTCTGCAGGTCGTAACAGCTTGACATGTCACAGATTGCAGTTACAACCCTCTTAATGGAAAGAAGAAACTGTGCATTTTACAGTTGCTTAATTAATATGGACAGAACTCAGCATTCACTTTTAGCATTGTAATGTTTTTTTTTCGCATGCGACTTCAGTTACAAGAAATTTCATTTTACAAAAGATGTTTCCTAGACATATATCAGAAGATATCAAAAGAAAAGTGTTAGTTAAATAGAACCAATTTAAAAAAAGGTAAATTCACTTTGATCCCACTTTCTCATGAGTGAGAGATTGTGGTGGTTTAACCTGAGGGTCATCAGTCCACAGAGAAAGGGCGTAGCTGAGAAGGTGGCACTGTCATGATGACCTCAGCCAGTGTGGGAGATGAACCCCTGCTGTTAGTCTCACTCCGAATGCAAACTGGATAGCCAGCTGAGCTAAGACAAGCCCGTAACTGTAAAAACTACAAATGTTCTCAAAATGTATTGTGTGTGTGCTCACTGACTCTGAGACCCCATTTGAAACAGAGTATTCTGACATTAAATGCCTCCACTGAGAAAGGCAGCCCAGTGTTGATGGCTCCTAAGACAGATGAGGCTCTCGCTGGTTACCAGTATAGAAGAGTAAATTGAACAGCAACTCCCAACAACAGTAAGTTTGCATTAAAATCAGCAAGTCAGGAACCTGGAACCAGGAAGTTGAATCTAGAGTTGATCTGCTTATCAAGAAGCTTTGTACATTGGCTATATTGACATAAGTTGTCATTATACAATGGCATCCCTCTGATAAACTCAACATTAAGATATGTGGAATAGAATGAGGTTGCAGTGCTAAGATTATAGGTACTCACTAATAGCTGTTAAAGTTTATGCATTCAGGTGTAAGTAAAGATTGCAATAAATGCTAACATGATAAGTTAATTTAACAAATATCATGCCTTCAGAATTAACTATTGTTTGGAAATTTCAACAAATTGTACTTAATTTATCTCTTTTTACTCTCCCTTTTAATCTCATTTTTCCCTCAATTTATTTCACTTTCTGTGCATGATTTGGCATTGAACTAAAATGGTTTTTGTGATTCAAGCTCACTTATGTTCAGAGAAATTAGATTACTTACAGTGTGGAAACAGGCTCTTCGGCCCAACCAGTCCACACCAACCCGCCGAAGTTGCAATCCACCCAGGCCCATTCCCCTACATTTACCCCTTCACCTAACACTACAGGCAATTTAGCATGGCCAATTCACCTAACCTGCACATTTTTGGACTGTGGGAGGAAACCAGAGCACCCGGAGGAAACCCACGCAGACACGGGGAGAATGTACAAACTCCACACAGTCAGTCGCCTAAGGCGGGAATTGAACCCAAGACTCTGGCGCTGTGAGGCAGCAGTGCTAACCACTGTGCCACTGATCTTCAATCTGATTAATTAAAAAGATGACCACTTACTGTACAAATTGAAATCGCCTGTGGAGGGAGCCACACTGAAATGGTTCTCTGATCAACATTAAGAGCAGGGATAGACCATTTAGCCACTTCAGGCTGCTCTACCATTCAATAAGATCATGACTGATCCAATTACTCTACATACCCACCTAACCCCAGTTACCTTTCACCCCTTGCTTATCAAAGACAGTACTGAACTAAATGGTTTTTATGGTAAATAAGCAGGATGCTGGGAGAACACAGCAAGCCAGGCAGCTTCAGGAGGTGGGGAAGTCATAAAAATAGGTTTTTATGACAATCTGATAGTTTCATGGTCATTGTTACAAAGAGTCATCTTCAATTTCCACTTGAAGGCAAATTCCCAAAGTATTACAGTAATATATAGAAGGCAGAAGGGAAGAGATTCTAAATGATGTATTTGAAAACAATATTAGCTTGGTTTTGTTTAAAAAATGGGTATTGATGGATTTTAGAATGGCTGCTATTAAACACAGAATGTGCAAGCTAATTGCTTCCAAAAACTTCCTGCAATTACCAGGACTAAAGTGAACTCATCAACTCCTGGAATGTGACATTCTTTGCATTGTCAGAACATTCGAACTGAGTCAACATAAACATGAACATGTCTACCCCAGCCAGGAAAAGACTCCATAGTTAACCTACGATAAAATCAGTGGTTTCTGATGAGGAGTTGTTAATGCCACCTCATTGGCT
Organism: Chiloscyllium punctatum; assembly: GCF_047496795.1. NCBI lineage: Eukaryota > Metazoa > Chordata > Chondrichthyes > Orectolobiformes > Hemiscylliidae > Chiloscyllium > Chiloscyllium punctatum. The sequence continues at coordinate 29,316,502 of NC_092780.1, read as the reverse complement.
GAGTGTTTTAATCCAAAGTAATATTACTACAGATATTTTAAAATCACATTTAAATATACATTTTGGAGCTTCTTAATAAATTTTCTTGCAACTGAAGAAGAGTAGGCAGTTCCAGACTTAAAATAGTTTTCATTTTAAGTACATTGAATTTTTCTTCATCTCTGCTTTCCTTTCTTTATATTTCTTTCTTTGGTAAGAGTGTGTGTGTGTGTGTGTGTGTGAGAAAGAAAGAGAGAGAGAAAATCTCTTGTGAACCAGTCCCCATTTCTCCTCCCACTCCAGATTTGTTTTTACTCTAAAGAATTTGCTATGAGTCACAGACAGGTTATGTGATGGATTTTAACTTAACCGCAAACAGGTTTTGGGAAAATCCATTGCAGATTTTTAAAAGAGAGAAGTAGATAAGAAAAGTGGATTACGTTAAATAAAAAATCAGTTATTAATGTGACAGAATATCTCCCAATACTACTGCCCTAGCAGCCAAGAGGAACCAGTGGCAACATTGTGTTTGTGGGATGTAGGTTTGCTCGCTGAGCTGTAGGTTTGATATCCAGACGTTTCATTACCTGGCTAGGTAACATCATCAGTGGTGACCTCCAAGTGAAGCGAAGCTGTTGTCTCCTGCTTTCTATTTATATCTTTCTCCTGGATGGGGTTCCTGGGGTTTGTGGTGATGTCATTTGCTGTTCGTTTTCTGAGGGGTTGATAGATGGTATCTAGACCTATGTGTTTGTTTATGGCGTTGTGGTTGGAGTGCCAGGCCTCTAGGAATTCTCTGGCATGTCTTTGCTTAGCCTGTCCCAGGATAGATGTGTTGTCCCAGTCGAAATGGTGTTTTTTTTCATCCGTGTGTAGGGCTATGAGGGAGAGGGGGTCGTGTCTTTTTGTGGCGAGCTGGTGTTCGTGTATCCTGGTGGCTAACTTTCTTCCTGTTTGTCCTACGTAGTGTTTGTGGCAGTCCTTGCATGGAATTTTGTAGATGACGTTGGTTTTGTCCATGGGTTGTACTGGGTCTTTTAAGTTTGTTAGTTTTTGTTTGAGAGTGTTGGTGGGTTTGTGTGCTACTAGGATTCCGAGGGGTCTTAGTAGTCTGGCTGTCATTTCTGAAACTTCTTTGTGTTTGTGACAACCTCTATTGAACACACACAATTTCACATTATCCCATTCCTTCTGAATAATGAATTATTTAACACTACGACAAGATTGCTGGAAGTGACTAGCAGTTAGAAGTATTATTCCAATTCATGAACCACCAGTGAGGCACAAAACAATAAATTATATCTTGTTAATATGATAGCCTCTTGTTAAGATTCACTAGTGGTTGTTCCTCTTCCAATGTAAACCATATATAAACAATTAGACTCCATGAAGGAAAAAGGAAGGGTGGTAAAATCCTTCTAACCACAAATACTACATGACAATCAGTGATAGACATCATTGCATGATACCACAAATACAATGCTAATAAATTCACCAGACCCATATCTATGACTCGTATCTATTTTTATTTCTGTCTGACAGTACTTAGAGGTTGACGTTCTGATACAATCAATTGGGACTAAGATTTCAGGGTAATGGCAAATTCACTGAAAATTAATGATTGAAAATAATTATACAAACATAACTATCAATAATGATTCCAAATAAATGTTAACAGATTCATATATAGAGTAAATTACACAAGTGAGTGATCATGTCAATAGTTACTCATTTGTTCTTCTTTCTGTAGATATAATTAAGTTTTCTGACTTGCTATTGCAGTAGCCTTTGCACAGCTATCATTATGCCCCAAAACCAGCCAACCTCCAATATACATCTGAGGCTTGATTATCCTTTATCAACTGTTGGTGTCCCATTTTCTTATCTGTAACCAAGGACCTCAACACCCTCTCCAGAGGGTATGCAGTATTTCCTCAAATTGAGATGGCTTAAAGGAATGTCTTGCATTCCAGTCTGTCAGTGAAGCAAATATTCCAGTAATTTCTTTGTGGTTTTCCAGTTTAATAACACTATCAGCTTGGCTCATTGCTCATATCATTGCTTTCATGTCCTAGAAATCCGGATCACTCGAGAAAATATGGTGGCCGCCTTCAGTCTCGTCGAACAATGTTTTGTCTGTGGGGTTCAGCTTTGTGCTAAGCTTTCCCTTGCTCAGGAGCCCCCATGACATTCTCTGTTACATTTGTTGCAGTTGAAAACAATGGTTAACAGTGTGCAATGTGCTGTTCTCCATTTTTATGGCTCCTCTTCTTGGTCATACATATTTAAATTAGCAAATCATTTGAAACCACAACAATCCCACTTTTACAGAAGTACCTCAGTAACACAGCCCTTGCTTCTCAAAGCATGTTACAGTACTTGGTATCTTAAACACAGCCAAGTTCGAGTGTAGATTTTACTATGATATAGTCTGAACAATATTTCAGATTGCCCAATTTAAAAGTTATGATTTTGTATCTGGATACCCAGTATCTGGTTTTGCTGATACCATTTAACAGAGACATTGGTAGTATATTCGATTGTAATAGTTTAGGATCATCAGCAAGTGGTTGAACTACAAAAAGATAAGATATAATGCGGAGATGTCGGTGTTGGACAAAGTCAAAAATTATACACCGGGTTATAGAGCAACAGGTTAATTTGAAACTGCAAGCTTTCTGAGTAGACACAAATAAATTTATGGGGTGAATTTGCATTTTCAGATTTGTATTTTGCAGATACAATTCCATTTTGTTCAAAAAGCACACAATCTGTAGACAGTCAATGTGGCATTTTATAAATTCCTACTTTGGAAATGAAACCAGCCTGACAGATACTTAGAATCACAGAATCTCAGAGTGTGGAAACAGGCCCTTCGGCCCAACAAGTCCACACTGACCCTCCAAAGAGTATTCCACCCAAACCCATTCCCCTACCCTATTACTCTACATTGACTACTGATTACTGCACCTAACCAACACTTCCCCGAATACTACTGTTTCCTAAGCAGACTGGAAACATGGCCTCACGTCTAAAATAAATTGTCTGACCAGAGGTGTCACCTTTATTCTGCTAAAACCTGAAGTTATCTTGGTACAGTGACTTGAAAGAAATTTTGGGAGTTGCATATTAATCAATCGAAACCTGCACCTCCGTTCTAACTGATTAAAGACTTAATAGCCATCTAGGTTTGTTCAAGACATTTCCATAAGTTGCATGACCTTTGATCTTTAACATATAAATTCTGTGTCCAATGTATTCTCTCTCACTAGCTGTCTGAGGAAGGACTGGGCACTCCGAAAGCTAGCAGTTCCAAATAAACCTGTTGGACTATAACCTGATACTAAACGATAAAACGAGGCATCAGCTGATCTGAAAATCTGCACTTCCAAAGACACTATTCCTTCGGTGAATTGTTGGAATATCAGTCTAATGTTTATACTGAAGCAAAATGAACCTTGCACTCACGATCTTCTGACTCAAGTGAGGTTACCACCAATTGAACCAAGCTGGCAGACAACGAATTGTGGCAAATACAAATCTTGGAATCTGGCCAAGCCAATCAAACAAAAATGAACCCAGTGTTTTATTCTTAATGATTGCCAGGCAAATGGGTTTTTGAAAGACTGGATTACCCATTTTAGAATTTGCAGGCAGTGCACTTCAATCAAATGTGTTGCTAGGTGCTTTAATGTTTTAATGGAATGAAAACCTCTCTCATTCCACCTTATCCCACTTGAAAGCTGAAATTAAATTACTAATGCACGGCTCAGCAAATCTGCCATGCAAAATCTTCCGTGTGTCAACTTTGCTTTGTTTTTAACTCTCCTGCCTGAAATGACTAGAAGCTGACAAAATGGATTTCAAACCCAGCAACTTATGAGAAAATTATTATCCGTCAGAAGATGATGAATTATGGCATGGTTTATCCACTACCTTGGGACTGTGTGTAAATGTGATATTTGTTTTAATCAAATTTGATACCACCGAATAATTAAACATTGAGTTGTTCCCCAAGAGTCTACCACTGAAACATAGGTGAAGGTTGTCAGACAGAATTTAAAACATCAACTTTATGCTTAAATTAATTAATGGCACAGTGGTCTGATGTGTGGGCAGTTTTAAAGCAGTGACATTAATTCAATCATATATAAACTGGGCAGTAGCCTAAAACCTAGGTTCAGGTTTAGAGGTACAGGGATAGTGTTCAAACACACTACACTTATTCCTGTACTCAGAGTCAAACTTGCAAAACATAAAGAACTGGAGGCTAAATCAATGAAAGCTTCAAACATGTGGGGACGGGCATTCTTCAATCCCTAACCCTAACCCTAATGCTAACCCATTTCATAACAGAAGCATGAAACATTTGTCTAATAATTTCTAGATTAATGTCTCTAACTTTCCAGACATGTCATTTCTTTTAGGGGGTGATCCAGTTATAGACAGATTGTAGTGATGGGATTCGCACTGTGCGCTAATCCTGTTTCTTTGTTTTTACAGGATTCTCTCACATCTGACAAGACCATTACTCAATGGAACTTTTCAGGTGGAAGATATTTTTTAAAACATTCTGCGCTCACCAATTAATTCACAGTTTTCAAAATTCCCAGATCTGAGAACAGAGAAAATATCTTTATTAGGAAGACCAATTTAGGCTGGACTTTGTTTCTCTGTAGATTTCTAATTTGGTCTTTAGTAGTGGGCAGAATCTTCCAGTCTCCAAGGTGGTAGGCCTGGGCATGGGAAAGCAATGTAATTAGGTTACATGATAGCATCGTGGCATAGCTAATGCCACCAGCTACCCTTCTCCACTGGCGTTAGATTCAAAGTTGGGAAGGCCAATCTCAATATTTCCACCCAACCACCAGTTGAGACCCTGAAGTAGCTAATTCATGACCACTTAAGGGCTTATTGCCCCCTGGGCTGTCATTATCTCAGCACCTGTTGGACAAAGAGTGGGCCTACCCAAACAGTAAACCAGAATGTTCTGAAGAAAAGTGTTACAGGACTGGAACCTGTTCAATTAGCAAGTCCAATTAACTCTGTTCCTCTCTACACAGACGCTGCCAGGCCTGCTGAATTTCTCCAGCAGTCTCTATGTTTGTTTCCATTCCCTAACACTCCAGGCTTGTGCCTTGTAGATGATGGACAGGCTTTGGAGAGTCAGGAAGTGAGTTACTCACAGGAAGATTTCTAGCCTCTGACCTAGCTATAGGATTTATATTGCTAGTCCGGTTCAGTTTCTGGTCAATGGTAACCCCCAGAATGTTGACAGTGCCATTGAACGTTATGGGGGGATGATGGTTAGATTCTCTGTTATTGGAGATGGTCATTGCCTAGCACTTATGTGGCATGAATATTGCTTGTCATTTGTCAGCCCAAGCCTGAATATTGTCCAGGTCTTGCTGTTTTTGACTATGAACTCCTTCAACAGTAATTCCATGTAGGTGGTACCCATTCTTTTGTCATACATACCAAAAGACCACTATTTTAAACATCTGTTCGTTAATTGCTGTAATGTACTTGAACTGCTGAATAAATGTCTGTGACGTAGCATGGTGTAGGAGCCAGAGTACAATGATAATGGAATAGCACTTGAGGGCATTCATCACACGGTGGTTTTACAGCACATGGTTTTATTAGCAGACATTTGCTAATTTATATAACATACAACAAGAAAGGGAACACAAGTTAATTACTTCAATAATTCAATATTGAATTAATCTTCTATTGTTACTATTGTAGCCACATAGTTTGGACTGATAAGGGAGTTAACTGTGCACACAGGAGTGAGACCTGCAGCCTGGACATACTGAGCAGCCATGCCTTTGGTTCCCCTTGAGGTGAATAATTGGAAACTGGTCAATTCGATGTAATTTTGCTTGGACTGAATGGGTGAAATGTCATTGTAGCCAAAATTCCATACTGAAAGACTTTGGGGAGCTAACAACAGTGGATCTTTTTTTAAATTTAGATATATTAACGTAAATTTTGATCATTCGAACCATATATGAAAACTTAGAACACTAAACGTTTGGTTAATTACAGGATTTCCTGCTGTTACTGTGGAGCAACCTCAGGATTTTGTTTTCCAAGACTGTCTCGGATTTGTGCACCTACCAAGTCCAACACTGTCGCGTGGATTTAAATATAATTTAAACCGGTCAAGCAAGTGTTTAATTATGATTGTTCTTGAATTTCAACTAGCTGAGATTGAATTCATTGACTAATTTCGATTATTTAATGCTTCAAATGAATTTCATTCATGTCGGTGGGATACTGTTTAACAGCTGCTTCCAATCCTAATTACTGCCACATTTCACCACATAATCTGTGTGTGGCTTTAAAATGGAAACTTTCACATACCTACCTGCGATTAAACACCTTCAACGCTTACAGCTAAAAACATTCACACTTCTCTCATGAAAAATCAGTTCAGAACTTCCTGGTGGTGACTGCTTGTCATCCGACAATACACAAGGGAGAATGCAAGTCATAAATTCTCTTCAGAACTCAATTGATTGGAAGCAGCCAGCTTCTGTAATACAATGTCCCTTGTGGAAAGATGAAAAACTCAAAACTTTATTGATGTTAGGTGGGAATGCTAACTGTGAGGTCACAAACTGTTTGTCAAAAGACATTAAGTAAATCTCTAGCAAGGTGTCAGATGGAATATCCTGTGGGGAAGTGTGAAGTTATTCACTGGTACTGAGAGTAGAAAAGCAGAATTTTTTAAAAAGGTGTGAACCTTCTAAAACTTGATGTATACAGAGACTCCAGCATACTTAAGCAAATAACACAGAAAATTAGCTTGCAGATACATCAAGTAATTTGTAAGGAAAATGGCATTTTGGACGTTATGGAGAGGAATGCCAAAGGAAATCTTGCAACAATTTTGCAACACTTTGGTGAGATACAACTGAGCTATTGTGCATAATTCTGGTCTCAAGATTTGTGGAAGGAAATACCTGCCTTGAAGGTGGCATTATAAATGTTCACTAGTTTTGATCCTGAGGTGGCAATATTGCCCTAGAGATAAATTGGATCTGTACTGTCTGGCATTTGGATGGATGAGAGACGATCTCATGGAAACTTGCAAGATTTTGATGGCTTTAACAGGGTAAACAATGAGTCATGTTTCACCAGCTGTGGAATCTAGATTCTAAGGGTAAAATCACAAGATATAGGGCAATCAATTAGGACTCAGACCAGGAGAAATTTCTTCACTCAAAGTGTTGTGAATCTTTGGAATTCTGTACCTGAGAGGGTTGAGGAAGCTCATACTTTAATGCATTTAAGATTGCGCTAGACATATTTTTGGTCATTCAAGGAAACAAAGGCTATTTAGAGTGGATAGGATAGAGTTTAGGCAGAATGTCAGGCATGGTCACAGATTTGTTTCTGCTCCTACTTCTTATATTCTTACTGCTGTATGTTGAAAATGGAAAATGATTGATTGAGAGTGATAGCTTTATGTTGAGTCATTGACTCTCTTCAAGATCAATGTACTTGATAGAAACATTCTGCATTTACTATAAAACTCCTGTGTGATGTGTCAAGCACTTTGATAGAGATTTCCTGAATCTACAGTGTGTGAAAATGTAAGGTTCTCAACAGTGCAGGTCATCATTAAAATTGAAAAGGATATATCCATCAATACAGGGCTAATCATCTGTTCTTTGGGGAAATTTCATTGGGGTAATGATTGAACAGAGAGGGCAAAAGCATGGAATGGAGAGAAAAGATAGGCATATTGAAAGAAGTCGTTAAAAATAAATGTAACTTGTCTCTATTTTAATCTATGATCTAGGCTTCACTTACATTGAATGAGTGGTCATACCATTTGCAAGCTAAAATAATTTGAAATCTTTTATTTTGGACTGTAGAGATACAAAGAATATTAAGAAATATAACTTTAAAATGCTCATGTACAGATTATGTTGCACACCAACAGGCATTCTGTCAATTGAAATGTTTCACATCGATCAGGAGGGAGCAAGGAAGAAATTCTCTCAAATAGAATGTCTATTTTGTCACTTGTGCAGCTCCTGAAGACTTATTACGAGTGTCAGTTTTTATGATAAAGACAGCAGTTAGTTATCGAGCTATACCTGTGACAAAGAGCAGTGCCCTATGAATTCTCTCGCCTCAGCCTGTAAGCTACAAGCAGAGATGGCATGTTGGAATTATCACTCTCTGACAGCTTCCAGTCAAAAGGCTCTTCAGCTATTGTCATCTTCTGCTTGTGTGCCACACTGCAGCAAAATAAAATAATCCATTACCTTTCCATGAACCTGCCGCAAGCTGCTGAGGGGAGATAGTCCCCAATCTCTGACTTGTTCATCAACTGCTGGCAATATAGCAGAAATCCTGCAATCACACATCTTTCCTATAATTAATTCCCTGCACAAAGCAGAAGGAATATGGGAACGGAGATTAGTCCGAGGTAACCCAGTGTCCATTCTCTCGTCTTCCACAGGGGCTGTTTTTACCACAAGTACTGCAGTGGTTCAAGAAGGCAGCTCACCACTCCTTCTCCAGGCAATTAGCAATGGGCATCAATGCTGGCAGATCCAGCAAAGCCCACATTGAGGAAAATTGTAAATCAGAGCTACAACAAGGGGCTGCATGGTGGCTCAGTGGTTAGTACTGCTGCCTCACAGCACCTGATTTCAATTCCAGCCTTAGGTGACTGTGTGTGTGGAGTTTGCACATTCTCTCCATGTCTTGTGTGAGTTTCCTACCACAGTCCAAAGGCATGCGGGTTAGGTAGGTTGGCCATGCCAAATTGCTCACAGTGTCCAGGGATGTGAAGATTGATTTGGAGATGCTGGTGTTGAACTGGGGTGTACAAAGTTAAAAATCACACAACACCAGATTATAGTCCAACAGGTTTAATTGGAAGCACAAGCTTTTGGAGCACTGCTTCTTCATCAGGTGATTGTGGCGAATAAGATTGTAAGACACAGAATTTAACACAAAAGTTTACTGTTACCTAACTGAAATTATAAATTGAAAAAGACCTGGATTTTTGGTATGTCTCTCATCTTTTAGAAAGATGGTTTCAGTTCTTTCATATGTAAATTCATATGTAAACCTTTTTTAAAAGTTACATTCTCAAGTGAACTTTAACAATTGGTGTCATGTCGGCCCAGATAACTCCCTGTGAGGCTGTCTGTGCCACAATGGTCAGACTGATTCTAATCTAAAAAATGGATCTACAGAATCTTACATGGATTCTCATGCAGTTTTTGAGCAAAGTAAAAAGTTATTTTGCAAGTAATTTTGGGTGTGTGTGTGGGGGTTATGAGTGTCTGTGAGAGGGTGTGTATGTGTGAGTGTGAGTGTAAAGGGGTTTAAGTCTGTGAGATTGTGTGTGTGAGTGTATGAGAGAGGGTCTGAGTGAGTATGCATGTGTGTGTGTGTGTGTGTGTGTGTGTGTGTGTAGGAGTGTCTAAATTAGGTGGATTAACCATGAGAAATGCAGGGTTATAGGGTAGGGGAGTAAGTCGGTGTGGGATGCTCTTCAGAGAGTTGGTGTGCACCTGTTGGGCTGAATGTTTCCACACCACAGGGCTTCTATGATTCAAAATATATTAACGTTATTTGTCAGGCAAATTTAATGACCCAAATTTTGCTGTAGCAAGGCATTTAACTGTATAATTGCTGTTAATTAGATTTGGTCCCATGTGATTATGTTTATACACTTCTTTGCATGACAAATTGCTGCAAGTGTGAGCTGATAATGTCACAATGGATCTGAGTGAAATGGCTAAACATGTGAAACATTCGGGTCAAATGAAAGGGTATGAAGTTAATGGTGCAAGAATTAAGAAGTTAAAAATTACACAATGCCAAATTATAGTCCTACAGGTTTAATTGGAAGTGCCAGCTGTCCACAACCACCTGATGAAGGAACAACGCTCCAAAAGCTAGTGCTTCCAGTTAAACCTGTTGGACTATAATCTGGTGTGGTGTGATTTTTTTAATGAAGTGTAAATTTAGATTGGAGTAAATACATCCAATGTCAAATGAAATGCAGAAATATGAATAAACGGATGGAAAAAAGATTGGATTAAGAGAGAGGAAAAAAACACAGGAAAACTGAGAGAAAAAAAGGATTACATTTGACAGTTTGTGATGTCCAACAACAATCTGCATACCTGGTCCACTAATAGTTACAAAGAAAGAAATAATTTGCAACTTATATTCTGTCTCACAACTGAAGTATTTGACAGTCAATAAAGTGTTTTTGAAGTGTACTTGCTGATGTAATGGAGGAAACACAACAGCCAATTTGTACAAATGCAAATATTGACAAAGAGCAACAGGATAATGTGCTGAGAATGTGTTCAATGTTAAAAATCACATTTTAGTTTTAGTCCAACAGGTTTATTTGGAAGTACAAGCTTTCGGAAGTAGCTAGTGGTGCAGGATCATATGACACAGAATTAATAGTAAAAGATCAAAGTGTCATACAATTGTTGTGATGTATTGAACAACCCTAAATCACTGTTAAATCTTTAATCACTTAGAAAAGGGATGCAGGTTTCAATTGATTAATATGTAAATCCCAGAACTTCTTTCAAGTCGTAGTCCCGTGATAACTTGAGGCTTTAAAAAAAAGGTGCCATCTCAGCTCAGACAATGTTTTAAAGGTACGAAGTTAGAGTGTCTCTGTATCCCAACCTTGAGTCAGACCAGTTCTATTTCCAAAATAGGAAATTATAAAATGTCACATGGACTGGCTACCTACAGATTGAGTGCTTTTTGAACAAAATAGAATGTATCTGCAAAAGCAAATTCACCCCCTATATGTGTGTGCACGTGTGTGAAGGAAAGAGAGTACGTGTGTGGGAGGGAGGGACAGTGTGTGAGTGCGTGCATGTGAGAATGTGTGTGTGTGCATGTGTGTATGATTGATAGTGTGTGTGAGCGAGTGTGACAGAGTATATGCCTATGAGAAGGTGTGCAAATGATCACATATGTGTGTGTGTGTGTGTGTGTGTGTTAGAGAGAGTGCATGTGTATGAGAAAGGGTCTGTGTATGTGTGAGTGTGACCATGTGTTCAATACATCACATCAGTTGTATGACACCTTGATGCTTTTACAATAAATTCTGTATCCTATGATCCTGTCACAGTAGCTACCTGATGATGGAGCAGCACTCCGAAAGCTTGTACTTCCAAATAACTTTGTCCACCCCAGTCCAACACGGCATCTCCACTTCAGTGATGTAGGTTGAGGGCAAACCACTGGCCAAGCCACTTGGGGAGTTCGGAATAAAAGCTCAATTGGTGGCTGATCCCTAAGTTCTCATTCTATTTCCAGATCCAAGAACAGAAGATTTCTGCAAATTCGGAAGAGATGTCTGTGAGTCAGTGAATAAATGTACCATCCAGCATTTTTTTTCAGCAATATTGATAGGGATTTGGAAGGTTTTGAAATTGCTGGTTTGTAATTAATTTGCCCATTTCAATCCTCATGGGTCCTAAAGGTAATGAAAGCAAAGAATGGGAGGGCAAAATCAGTCAATAACAATATTATTATTGTTGTTATTATTATTTGTTAGACAGTACAACTATGGACATTGAGTGAGGTTAAAGACAACATTGGAAATGGTCTTGCTGTTTTGCAGTGGGGTAACTTATTGCAGTCATGGCTCATTCATGAAGGGTGCCTCAAAGAGGGTTGCCATCAGCACCCAAACAACGTGCACAGTGCTGTTCATCAATGTTGGGAGAGATGAAGCAAAGAGAGAGAGCAGAGAAGAATGGAAACAAATGCCCACTGATTTGTTTCAGTCTTCAAGAAATCAAAGACCAACATTTTTTTTATTGTCCACATACATGGGCACCACAGAACCACTAAGTATAATAAGAAAGATACCATGGCAGTAACAAGTAATATAGGATATTGTCTAGATGATGTATGCAAAGATAGTAATCATTAGTTCAAGAAAACCGACAATGAAGAATATTCAGCTCTGTCTATCAGTGTTTAATAATGTTGGTTAAGTTAGACCAACAATAATATTTAAACACTTGTCATCTGGAATCCCCTACAGAATGGAAGCAGGCCACTCAGCTGAACTCTCTGAAGAGGATCCCATCCAGGCCCCACCCCCAATCCTACCCTATTGCCAATCCATCCAACCTGCACATTATTGGCCTGTGGCAGGAAAGCAGAGCACCTGGAGAAAATCCAGGCAATCACCTGAAGATAGAATTGAACCCAGGTCCCTGGCCCAGTGAGGCAGCAGTGTGAACCACTGAGCTACCAGGCCACCTTAAATAGTCACAGTGGAATAACCTTTCTTCATTCCTTTCCCATTGCCTTCAACCCACTTTGTATTTAATTTGAAAAGAATTCTGTTCATGCAATGTTGGACAAGCAATATTGATCATTTACCGGCAATGAAAGGGGTAAGAGAGGTTGAAAAGAGATAGAGCTGAATGTTACTAGCAGGCAAGTGGGAACTGACGCTAAGGTTTTGCACAATATTATCATTGTTTCTTTTTATGAACTCCACCAGCTAGCCAGCAACTCCACTCATCTCCCTTGTACCCCCCTGTTAGAAGCTGAACCAGACTGATTGAAAACTTTGTCAGGGTTGACCCTTAGATGAGCTTTCAGTCACATATCTTTGAAGATGTTTTCTACTGTCTATTTCCATTCTGTAACAGTGCCCAACTCCACCCTTGTTTCAGCTCATCAACTCACAATGCATGTTATTTGTTACGATTCCTGTACAGACCAATAACTTTTCACAAAATATTTGAAATTTTGAAAGAATCAATTAACAAGATTTTAAGGCCTTAAGACTGCTAATTTTACAAATGAAGTTGAACATTGACCAAATACTATTTTGTGGGCAACTTATACTTTAAACTATATTAAAGATTCGCCATATGACATTCTGAAAAAACAAAAACTCTATACCACTGTTATTTGTATGCTGTCCTTTGAGTGGACAATTCACTTTTCCACAAGTACAAAGTAATCCTTGCTCCCAATAGCCTATATCCTTTTTGGTTGCCTATTGAAACAACTTCTAATCCATCAACTAACTTTTACTGCAAAACCTTTCATCACTAGAGATTCCTCCCTCTAACCAAGGCTGGGCAAATCTCTCAGTCTTGTTTGTGTCCTCACATTGAACTGTCAGTCACATTCTACCTGGTGAACAGAAGAGTCAGCATTTTGCCTGCTTCAAGTGCAGTACTGGTTGATTTTATTTCTCTTGTCTCTTTCTCAGATTTTTGCAGACTGACATTGGTCTATAAACTTCAATGATATCTTAAGAAACGCTATAAACTGAGACTAAAATAATTTGCAATGGACTCTTCCCTGACACAGCCCATCTCCATAGCAACATGAATCAAAATGCTACTGAGCCATCCTCTCGCTCCTAACTCCATTCCATATTGGAATTAAATGGGCAATTTAAAGTAAAGCTGCTTATAAATCTAAACACTCTCAATGGATCATTGTGGGATTTGGAGAATATACAGTGCTCCCACAGTCAGCAGTGATGCTCTTTCCATTGTCCAAAGTATGAACACATTGCTTTTGACTTGGGCTGCTCTTGTCCCCATGGTAACCAAGGCTTGTTATTTGGCAGATTTCAGAGCCAGCCACATGATCCCTTCATTTTTCTATTTTAGCTTAAAATCCCTGGCAAAGTCAAGAGATTAGTCGCAGCTTGAAGCATGGCAAACAGGAGTTGGGGGAATAGAGACAGATTCTCAAAACAGATCATTGTTGAGACCAGGTGAGGAGAAGTGGAAAAAACTCCTCCTTTTTCAATGTCCATGGTTAGTTGTAACATAGATTTAAGTTATTTTTAAAAATCACTCAGGTATGCCTTTCTCCAATTAAAATGTCGTTGACTAAATCTTAGTGAAGCAGTGAGAAGTTGACTAGAGGTTTCCTTAAGTTCAAAAAGTTGTCACATTCTTCAACAAGAAAATGTGACGGCAAGCACCCAGTCTTTACGTGGACACACACACACCTCCTATGTAGGGTGGCCTTGACCTTTACTAGATCTCCGCTTGCCCCTGAACTGTCCAAAATGTTGAAATCTCTCTAACTCTGGTCTCTTGAATAATACTGATTTTAATTGCTCCACCCACCTTCAGCTGCCCAGATGTTGAGCTCTGGAATTCCCTCACAAAATGTCACTTCTCTATGAATCTTTTTTCCTTTATGATGTTCCTTAAAACCTATCTGTGTGACCAATATTTTCATCGTCTGCCCTTAAGTGGCTCAATGTCAAATTTGCTATATCGTGTCACAAACACCTTTGGGGATTTTGTTACATTAAACACTCTAGATAAATAGAAGTTATGGATATTGCTATATCACTCAAATGATATGCAGAAAAAAAGAATTCAACCTGGAAAGGTCAGTCTCCTTTAACTGTTTTATCAATCCCCATTTGAAACATTCGGTACAATGATTCACAAGCTCGGATTGATGTTCCAGCATCAGTATGCAGTATCACTAAGTTGCCACCAGCAGTCTTTATCTAAACACATTCTTACAAAGTCTCAGTTACTGCAACATTGTCTTTGATTATGCTCCAGTCGACTCAATCTATCATCATCTCTGTTACTTAACACACTGCTGTCCCAGAAACAAGAGCTTTGTAGCAGTAACATTTGTCACTGGGAGCTTTAGAATATGGATTCAGACAACATAAAGCCTTTAAATAAACATGCTGTCGTGGCATTTACTAAATCAAAAGACAGGATCTCTTCCAAATGGCAATTATGGAAAGACAGACTTGTTATAATCAATAATACTGTTGGTACATGAGCAACAGATATACAAGGGGAGCAAGAGACAGTCAGTCTGTGAAAAACACACGACTAAGAGAAGATTTTGTGCTTTTGCATGGATGTTGGTTTATTTTCATGTTCAATTTGCCCCATGTAGGCAATCTTGAGCTCTGGTCATTCATCTGGATGCAGTTTTGGCAAACAGATAATTAAATAAAGCTTTCATGGGGAGGCAGGAAGGGCTTGGGAGGTGGATGGTGAGAGCGAAGGTAGGTAAGGAAGGGGAATTCAGCCGAATCTCACTAATATTCTTTTTAGTTTCATTACCTCATCAACAGTTGGACAAATTGTCAGGCGACTTGGACAGGAAAGTCAGCGATAGAAAGGAGGGTCCCTAGCAAAGATAAGAGACTGGTTGCAGCATGGCAAACAGGAGATGGGGGGAGTGGAGAGCTGCAAAGACCTGTGTGTCAATGTGTCAGCCAATTATGGTAGCAAGGAGAGGGCACAATAGACAGAAAGATTCCTCAAGAACAAAACTCGGGAATTTTCCCATTCCTCCCTAGCTCATAGGCCAATCTAGAAACAAACAGATCCAACTCTTCCCATCTCTATTTAGCTGCCCAGTGTACTGATGGCAATGCGTTCAGCTAGATGGATCTCTTAGAATATGAATCCACTGACTGGAGTTGTTAGTCTGTTCCAATTAGGGAGCCCTGGCTGACAGATATAAACAGAAGTGTTGAAGGGCAGTGCTTGTCACTGACCACTCGGGTGTTTTCCCTTTTGAGAATTGGACCATTTTGTGACTGACTCTGTGTGCAAGGACTCTCCCTGTTGCTGCTTGGGGCCTGCCTCCCTGCTGCTGCCTGGGACTTGCCTTGGGGCCCCTCCCCAGGACCTCCACCACTACTGTTGCTGCTGCCTGAGGCCTGCCTCCACCTTTGCTGCCTGGGATTCGCCTTGGGGCCCCTGCCCAGGACCTCCACCACCACTGCTGCTGTTGCCTGAGGCCCACCTCCACCACTGCTGCCTTGGGCTCGGTTTTGGGGCTGCCTGGAGCTTTCCTTGGGGACCCTCCCCAACAGGCCTGCCCCCACTGCTGTGACTGGAGGAACTGCCTGGGACTTGCCGGAGGCCTGCCTTCCACCACTGCTGTTGCCTGGGGCCTGCCTCTACATCTGCTGCCTGGGACTTGCCTTGGGGACCCTCCCCAACAGGTCTGCCCCACACCGCTGCGACCGAGGGCCTACCTGGGACTCGCCTGAGGCCTGCCTCCACCGCTGTTGTCACCTGAGGCAGGCCTCCACCGTCGCTGCCTGGGACTCTCCCAGCAACTTCCACCACTGCTGCTGCCAGAGGCCCGACACCACCACCAGCAGCAGAGGATGGCGAGCCCGAAGGTCGCGGGGCCCAGCCGCACCTACGCCGGGTTAGCCGCTGCCTTAGGCTCGGCTGGCCTAGCCCCGGCTGCAAACCACACCCCCTTCAGGCACCTGACCAAACGCCTGGGGGTCAAGGCCTATCCCCACCCGAACATGAGCATCGAGGCCTGCAGCAAGGCCATGGCTAGTGTGGTTGGCCCACTGGCCATCGTCGCTGCGGCCCGGATGTATGGGAAGGCCGTATTTTTCCTGAGGACCGAGCAGGCGGTCCACCTGGCCGTGGAGAGGGGGCTCACTGTGGGCGGGACACATTTGCCCGTCGGCCCTCTGGAGGTTACGGCCCAGAGGGTCGTGATCTCCAACGTCCCGCCCTTCATTGCCAGCGAGCTCCTTCTCCCCCACCTCACCACCTTGGGGGAGATCCGGTCAGGGATCCAACCGCTCCTGCTCGGTCTGAAGGACCCCGCCCTCCGTCACATCTACTCCTTCCGTCGCCAGGTGTTTATTTGCCTGGCCCGGGAGGTGGTCACGGAGGGCTCGTTTACCCTCCTCCACGAGGGCGCGGCCTACTGCGCCTTCTGGACGGCGGACGGCGTGCGGTGCCACCTGTGCTGCGAGGTGGGACACATCAGGAAAAACTGCCCCACCCAGAAGGCCGCCCAGCCCTCGCCCACGGCTGCCGGTGGTGCCGCCGTGCCCACTCCCCCTCCCCCAAAGTCAACACCACAGGCCCCGGCACCGGAGCCTGAGCCGGAGGCTTCCGATCCTCCAGCCTCTGGCAGGGAAGGGGGTGAGCGTCCAGCCGGCCGGAAGGCGCTCAGGAAGGCGTGACGCGTCAGGCCCGCCCACGGGGAGACCACCCTATCCCCATCCCCGACACCCAGCCCACAACCTGCCCCACCCCGGCACGACAATGCCTTTGCGGCCGTGCCAGCGTCGCCCCGGCGCGGGAACCCTGACCCCCGAACCCGTACCCGACCCTGACCCTGACCCCACTGACCCCACATCTACCCCCCCGCCCCGATGGAGAAACCCCTGGGGCTGCGACGCCCGCCCCGGGCACTGCAACACCTGGCCCGGGGGACCCTGAGCCCGAGCCCTGCCCCGCCCAGCCACACCCTGGCACTAACCTGGGGGGGACCACCGCTGCCCAATCTCCCGCAGCGACCGTGTCTCCGGGCCCCGGAGAGGGAACTGGGCCCCTGCCCCGCCCACCGTCACCTGATAAACCAGGGGCGGGGCAGGAAGTGACACAGCTGACCCTCCCCACCCTGGCCACGCCCCCTGACTTCCCCCAGCCAATCGTATTCTGGGAGAGGCTGGGGGGAGGGGCCTCAGGCCCCATGACCACCAAGGCGGGCGGGGAGGGAAAGGCCCATAAATCCCCCCCCTGTCTCACTGGGGAAGAGGGGCTGGCCCTTGGAGGGGAGAGACAGTCCTGCAGCGCGCCGGTGGCGCTGCCCCTCTCCAGGGGACGGGCCCACGGTACCCCCCGATGATCCCGCACCGCGGCCCGACCTGCCAAAACCCCCAGGGGCTATAGCAGGGCTTCCTGCTGCCTCGACTCCACTGGCCCCTGGGGGGGGACTTTAACAACCACGAGGGCCGCGGTGCGGGTGACGACAAAGGACCCTTTACTGGGTCGCCGAGCGGCGGAGGGGAGGAAGGTGTTATCCCCGCTCCTCCCTCCCAGACTGTTTTTCCGGGGGCCTTGGCCCTGGGGGATGACCTTTTCCCCGAGGAGCCGGGCGTCCCGGTGTCGGGAGGAGAGCGGGGCCCTGAGCCTCCGCCGCCCGACGACCCGAACTCGGGGCGTTCTGGGACGGGGTGCGCCGAGGAAGGTACCGCCGGTGACCCTGGGGGTGGGGTTGCCGGGGGTTCGAGGCCGGTTGGCGGCGCCGGGCCAGCCCCCATCCTCTCGGTGGGGGAGGGGTCGGCGACCGAGGGCGACCTCCCGGAGGAGGGTTCGGGATCGGTGGCGGACACCGGGGACGACGCGGACTCTGTCTGTAGTGACGTTTTTGAGTCCCAGGTGCCCCCCGCCGATCTCCCCCTCATCCCCCTCGAGGAACTCTGGGAATTTGTCGAGGAAACTCGAGGTCGCCGGGATAGAGCCCAACTGGCGCTCGACCGCTGGAGCTCTTTCGAACAAGTTTATTGGTCGTCCCACGCTGCTCGCCAGGCGCCTGGGCTCGATTCCAATGAGCAAAAGCGAGTCAGGAACTTCCTGAGGGCACTCCTGGTGAGGGCGAGGGACACCTGTGCCCCTCCCTCGTCCTCCCAGTAATTGTATTTGTTTTTAACTGTACTGGTGGTGGTAGCACAATGCTTCCGACATGGAGACGACTATAGCCAGCCTCACGTCAACGGCAGCAGGGAGTCACAGCGCAGATTCCAGACCCTCTCGGTCCTTCGGGACGGGAGGTATGCGGTGTGCTTCCTGCAAGAAACCCACACTACCCCGGGAGACGAAGCCACCTGGCTCCTGGAGTTGCGAGGGGGGGTCTACATGAGTCACCTCACCCGCAGATCTGGCGGGGTGGCTATCCTGTTGGCCCCGCATTTTCAGCCGGAGATCTTGGGGGTCAGGGAGCCGGTGCCAGGCCGTTTGCTTCACCTGACGGTTCGGCTGGGGGGCGCGGTGCTTCACTTGGTGAACGTATACGCTCCCCTGGCCGGGCCGAGGCAAGCGAGCTTCTTCGAAGAACTGTCCGCTCATCTCGCTTCCATCGACGAGAACCAGTGCGTCGTCCTCGGGAGATTTTAACTGCGTCCTCAAGGGCAGGGACCACGGCGGTGCCCGCACTGGCTGCACGTCGGGGAAGAGGTTGGGGGACTTGGTCAAGTCCTTCGACCTGGTGGACGTCTGGCGGACTCTCCATCCCGACTCCATCGCCTTCACCTTCGTGAGGCCTGGGGTCGGAGCGTCCAGAATCGACCGCCTGTACGTTTCGCGGGCATACGCCTCCTGTTTTCCGACGGCCTCCACGCGGCAGGTGTCGTGCACGGACCATCACCTGGTGTGGGCGGAACTCCTTCCGTTCGGTGCCAGGCTCGGCTCCGCGTACTGGCACTTTAACAACCTGCTGCTGGAGGATGAGCGGTTCCGGGACTCGTTTCGTCATTTCTGGGCCGGCTGGAGAAGGAAGCGGGGAAGCTTCCCCTCCCTGAGGCTATGGTGGGACGTGGGCAAGGCTCACGTCCGCGTCTTCTGTCAGGAGTACGCGAGGGGGTCGACCAAGAGGCGGAAATCCAGGATCGTGGAGTTGGAGAGGGAGATGCTCGACCTGGAGTCACGCCTCGGTCAGCCCGACGCGGACCCGGCCCTGCGCGGGGTGTACGAAGAGAAGAAGGCTGCGCTCCGGGACCTGCAGCTCGTCGGGGCTCGGGGCGCGTACGTGAGGTCGCGGATCCAGCTCCTGCAGGACCTGGATCGCGGCTCCCCCTTCTACTCACTGGAAAAAAGGCGCGGCACCCGTCAGCAGCTCCTTGTGCTGCTGGCCGACGACGGGTCCCTCGTCTCGGATCCGGAGGGCATCAGGGCCCACGTCCGAAATTATTACACGGCTCTGTTCTCTCCGGATCTGTCCAGCGAGGATGCTCGCAGAGTTCTGTGGGAGGACCTGCCGCAGCTCAGCCCGGAGGACGCCGGAAGGCTCGACGCTCCCGTCACTTTAGAGGAGCTGACCGGCGCCCTCGACCGGCTCTCGAGGGGCAAAACCCCGGGGCTGGACGGGCTGACTGTGGAGTTCTTCAGGGCGTTCTGGGACGTCCTGGGGAACGACTACGCACAGGTCCTGGGGGAGTGTCTAAATGCCGGACAGCTGCCCCTTTCTTGGCGCAGGGCGGTCATCGTCCTGCTGCCG
Source organism: Chiloscyllium punctatum (assembly GCF_047496795.1). Lineage (NCBI taxonomy): Eukaryota > Metazoa > Chordata > Chondrichthyes > Orectolobiformes > Hemiscylliidae > Chiloscyllium > Chiloscyllium punctatum. Next base: position 29,296,486 of record NC_092780.1, on the reverse strand, counting down.
AAGAAGGGGGACCTTCGTTTCTTAAAGAACTGGCGTCCGGTCTCCCTCCTCAGCACGGATTACAAAATCTTCGCCAGGGTGTTGTCTTCTCGCCTGGCTTCCGTGCTGGCCCACATGATTCACCCGGACCAGTCCTACACGGTCCCGGGCCGGAGGATACACGACCAACGTCCACCTGGTCCGGGACCTGATCCATTTCTGTCGACGGGCTGGTCTGCCGAGCGCCTTCCTGTCTCTCGACCAGGAGAAGGCGTTCGACAGGGTCGATCACGAGTACCTGCTCGGGACTCTGCGGGCATTCGGGTTCGGGACGCGGTTCGTCGCCCGGATCCGACTTTTGTACGCCGCCGCAGAGTGTCTGGTTAAAGTTAACGGGTCCCTGACGGCGCCCCTTCACTTCGGGAGAGGAGTGCGTCAAGGCTGCCCCCTGTCCGGCCAGCTGTATTCCCTGTGCGTGGAGCCTTTCCTGCGCCTCTTGCGGAGGAGGTTGTCGGGGCTGGTTCTGTGCGGCGCGGGCACGGGGGTGGTCCTCTCGGCCTACGCCGACGACGTGCTCCTCACTTTCACCGACCCGGCTGACCTGGGGAGGATGCGCGAGTGCCAGGCCGTGTACTCTGCGGCGTCTTCCGCCAGGATCAACTGGGCCAAGTGTTCCGGACTACTGGTCGGTCCGTGGCGGGTGGACTCTCTGCCGGAGGAGTTACGGGGGTTCAGCTGGAGCACCACCCATCTCCTCTACCTGGGGGTCTACCTCAGCCCGGCTGAGGAATCCTGGCCGGCCAACTGGCAGGAGCTGGAGGCCAAAGTCTCGGCTCGCCTAGGCCGCTGGACAGGACTGCTGAGTGCTATCTTACAGGAGTAGAGTGCTGGTCATAAACCAGCTGGTGGCCGCCATGCTGTGGTACCGGCTGGTCACTTTGGTCCCTCCTCCTGGCTTTGTCGCTGACATCCAGAGAACGTTGGTCGACTTCTTCTGGGACAAAAAGATGCACTGGGTCGCCGCGCAGGTTCTGAGTCTCCCTATTGAGGAGGGCGGTCAGTCGCTGGTGTGCGTCCGCACCCAGGTCGCGACGTTCCGCCTTCAGACCTTGCGGCGATACCTTTACGTCGAGCCTCCTCCTAGGTGGTGCGCCCTGGCGACGTATCTTTTCCGCCAGGTGCGTAACCTCAACTACGACACGCAGCTCTTGTTCGTCGACCGCGACGGTTTGGAGGTCGCCCTCAAGGCGCTGCCTGTCTTTTACCAGGACCTGATCACTGTCTGGAACATGGTCGAATCGCGTCGCGCCTACCCTCCGGCTGGAGTAGCGGCTGTCGTCAGGGAGCCGTTGCTCAGGAATCCGCACCTCCGTACTCGCGGGTTCGAGTGGCTGTCGGAGGGGAGGGCCATGGCGGCGAGGATGACCAGGGTCGGGGACGTGCTGGGTGCCGGGGGCCTGGGCTGGACGCTGCTGCAGGACGTAGTGAGCAGGGCAACGGTAGACGTCCGGTACGTGGCCACCGCCATCCGACGCCTTAAAACGGCGGTGCTCGGACCCGACGTAGTGCACCAGTTGGAGGACGCTCAGGTGTGCGGTGGGATCCTGTCCGCGCTCACCCCGGCCCGCACGGAATTTCACATTGGCCCCAAGGTCCCGTACGTCCCGCGGGAGCCTGTGCCCCACAACCTGAGCCACCTCCGGAATTTTAATTTTGTTGCTTTCAGGGATATAAAAAGGAAGGCCCTGTATCGACTGCTGCTGCACACCGTCCACCTCTTCTCCCTCATCCACCGTCCGGACACGCCTTGGCGTGCCCATTTGCCACCGGGCGGTGGAGATCCCCAGTGGAGGGCTCTCTACGCGGGAGTCCTCCCCCTTTCTCTCGGGGATCTGGGGTGGAGGGTGCTGCACGCAGCAGTCCCCTGTAACCGCAGATTGCGATGGTTCACGGACTCCCAGCCCAACTGCTTGTTCTGTGGCGCTGTGGAGTCCGTGGACCATGTATATATTGGGTGTGGGCGTTTGCACTCCCTTTTTGATGTTCTTAGAAACCTTCTCCTCTGCTTTTGGCTGCACTTCAGTCCCACGCTCCTGATCTTCGGGCACCCGGTACGGAGGAGGGAGGGCAGGTCCGAGGACCTCCTCGTGGGTCTGCTCCTGGGCCTGGCCAAACTGGCCATCAACAGGTCCAGGCAGCGGGCCGTGGAGGGGGTCATTAGGGCCGACTGCCTGCCCCTCTTCCGGGGTTACGTTAGAGCCCGGGTGTCTCTGGAGAAGGAGCACGCGGTGTCCACCAACACCCTGGAGTCGTTCAGGGAGAGGTGGGCGCCGCAGGGAGTGGAGTGTATTACTTCCCCGTCCAACTCTATTTTGATTTAATCCCTGCCCTCCCCATCACTGTTTGATCACACAGCGTTGCCCTTTGATGTGAAGAGCACTGCTTGTCACTGGCCACGCGGGTGTTTTCCTTTCTTCCTGGTGGTGGAAACTAAATAAAGATTCATGCACCTTGTGTCTCTCACTGTGTCTCACACCTGCACACACACAACATGGGTGCTGGGGAAAAATAAGCACTACCGCAGTTAAGTTGGAGTGTGGGGGTAATTTTTTTAAAAGAAAGGAGTATCAGAAATTCTGTTCACTCTTTAAAAAAACAGGAGAGTTAGAGACCCTGTTCGCTCTAAGAGCTGGCTCTGAGGGAGTTGGGTCAGTGTCAAGGACTCTCTATGAAGGGTGAGCTACCCCACAGGAGCAAGACCAGAAGAAAATGGACACTGGTAACCCCGTAAACTGGTAAAATGGGATTTAAAATTGCCAGCATAAATGTGCGTAGCATTAAATCGGCTACGCGATGTGTTTCAACGCTGGCCTTCCTGGCCAACGTCAAAGCCGATGTCCTGTTTCTGCAGGAGTGTGGGATACCGCACCTCAGCAGTTACAGGAGATGGTCGAGCTTGTGGGCCCACGGGCCGTCAGTTTGGTCGGGGGGCAACGATAGCCGCGCCTCCGGCCTGGGTATCCTGTTGCGGGAAGGCAACTTCACCATCTCCGAGGTTAAGGAGGTGGTGGGCGGACGTTAAATACAGAAACGCTCCCGTGGGTAAGAGTGAACGGTTGGCCGTCCTGCAACAGCTTCCACTGCTGCTGGCTACGTCCAGGCCGGTCATTCTGGCCGGAGACTTCAACTCTATCACTGATGCAGATGGACGATCTGGTGGGGGGGGACAGTAAACTGGATGCTACGTCCAGAGCCCTGATGGAAACGGTCAAAGACGCCAAGCTGCACGACGTCTTCAGCACCCCTGCAGATGGAGCGCAGTGTAGATACGCCTGGTCACGGGCAGACGGGTCTATCCACTCAAGGATAGATTACCTGTTTGTGTCCCGAATGCTCTCGGTCAGATCCACCGACGTCAAGCCGATGTTCTTCTTTGACCACTGCCTCCTGCTGGCCGAATGTCACCTACAGGACGAACAGCGGGCGGGCAAGGGAACGTGGAAACTGAACACTAAGCTGTTGACCCTGGGAAACATCGAAGAGCTCAAGAGGGATTACGCAGGTTGGAGAACCGTGAAGCCCCTCTTTGAGTCCCCAGCGGACTGGTGGGAAATGGTAAAAGGGAACATCAAGAGATTCTTCATCCTCAAAGGTGTCCAGGAGGCGAGAGAGAGGCGGGGAAAACTGTCCCAGCTCCAGGAAAGTATGCAGAACCTGCTCCTGCTGCAGACGATGGGGGTCGATGTCACGGAGGACCTCAAGGAGGTGAAGGGCCAACAAGCCTCGCTCTTTGCCTCGGAGGCCTCCAGGATAATCTTCCGGTCCAGGGTCCGCTCGGTGGAGCAGGACGAGACGTGCTCACGTTTCTTCTTCCAGAAGGTGCACAAAGAGAGCTCCGTGCTCAGCAGCCTGAAGAAAGAAGATGGCTCGGTAACATCATCTCAGGCTGACATCATGAGGATCAGCAAATCCTTCTATGCCAGCCTGTATGACTCGAAGCCAACCGACAGCGCGGCCTCCCAGTCATTCCTGTCCTCTATCACGGAGGTCCTAGATGACGGAACACGAGAGAGGCTGGACCAGCCGCTATCTCTGGATGAACTGACCAAGGCCCTCGAGTCCTTCGAAAAGAATAAAACTCCCAGAAGCGACGGCTTACCGGTCGAGATTTATTCCGCTCTTTGGGACTTGATTGGCCAGGACCTGCTGGAGGTGTATGTCAGTATGCTTCGGGCAGGTACCATGAGTGAATCCATGAGGAAAGGCATCATCACCCTCGTCTACAAGCGGAAGGGGGAGAGGGAGGAAATTAGAAATTGGAGACCGATCTCACTGTTAAATGCAGACTACAAAATCTTGTCAAAGGTCATCGCCAACCAGGTCAGGTCTGCTCTGGGATCGGTGATCCACCCGGACCAAACCTGTGCTGTACCAGGCAGGAAGATCTTTGAGAGTCTCGCACTCCTCAGGGATACGATCGCCTACGTGCAGGACAGGGGGGTGGACACCTGCCTCATCAGCCTGGACCAGGAGAAAGCCTTTGACAGGATATCGCATACATATATGAGGGATGTCCGCTCCAAAATGGGCTTTGGGGAGGGAATCGGAAATTGGATCAGACTGCTCTACACCAACATTGTCAGTGCAGTCTCAATCAATGGGTGGGAATCAGATAGCTTCCCTGTAAGATCTGGAGTCAGGCAGGGCTGCCCTCTCTCTCCTGCCTTGTTTGTGTGTTGGATAGAGCCATTTGCCGAATCCATCAGGAAGGATGCGAGCCTGAGAGGGGTGACTATTCCTGGCAGCGGGGGCCTGCAGGTTAAGGCCTCCCTGTACATGGATGACGTCGCTGTTTTCTGCTCGGATCCGCTGTCCGTGCACAGACTCGTGTGCATCTGCGACCAGTTCGAACGGGCCTCGGGGGCCAAGGTAAACCGAGGCAAGAGCGAGGCCATGCTCTTCAGGAACTGGGCCGACCAATCCTCTATCCCCTTCACCGTCAGGACTGACCACCTGAAGGTGCTGGGTATTTGGTTCGGGGGGGGCTGGGGCGTGCGCCAAGACCTGGGAGGAGCGGATCAGGAAGATGAGACAGAAACTAGGCAGATGGGGGCAACGTTCGCTCTCCATCGCGGGAAAAAACCTGGTCATCAGGTGTGAGGTACTCCCAGTATTGCTATATGTGGCACAGGTCTGGCCTATCCCCAGGACCTGTGCCGCCGCAGTCACCCGGGCCATCTTCCAATTCATTTGGAGATCAAAGATGGACCGGGTCCGAAGAGACTCTATGTACAAAGACCGGTGCAATGGGGGAAAAAACATGCCCAATGCCACCCTCACCCTGATGGCCACCTTTGTGTGTGGCTGCATCAAGCTGTGTGTGGATCCCAGGTACGCAAACACCAAGTGTCACTACGTACTGAGGTTCTACCTGTCCCCGGTGTTGCGAAGGATGGGCCTGGCCTCGCTGCCGCGGAACGCTCCGAGTAGTTGGACCGTTCCGTATCACCTGTCCTTCGTGGAGAAATTTATGAGGAAAAACACCTTTGACCACAAGTCCATCAGGAAGTGGTCAGCACGTAGCGTCCTTGAGACCCTTCGGGAAATGGAGAGGGCGGATCCTGTCGAGCGGTTCCCTGAGCAGACTGTCAAAGCCATTTGGCAGAATGCCTCATCGCCAGAACTTTCCAACAAGCACCAAGACGTGGCTTGGCTGGTGGTGAGAAGGGCTCTGCCTGTGAGATCCTTTATGCATGCCCGGACTCTCTGCCGCACCGCACGCTGCCCTCGAAGTGGCTGCGGGGGGGGACGAGACTGTCACACACCTCCTTCTGGAATGTGCCTATGCAGAGGAAGTCTGGAGAGGAATGCAGTGGTGTTTGTTGAGGTTCGTCCCGAGCAGCGCCGTGACGCGGGACTCCGTGCTCTACGGCCTGTTCCCCGGGACTCACACCGAGATAAACATCAACTGCGCCTGGAGGATCATCAACTCGGTGAAGGACGCTCTCTGGGCGGTCCGAAACCTGTTGATCTTCCAGCTGAAGGAGTTGACCCCGACCGAGTGTTGCAGACTGGCACATTCCAAGGTCCAAGACTATGTGTTGAGGGACGCGCTGAAGCTTGGGGCAGCTGCCGCCAAGGCGCGGTGGGGAAAGACCACCGTGTAAGATCGGCCTGCCGAAAGAAGAACAGGGGGCACATGCGGACGTTTTTTTGGGCTCTGCTGATGCCTCAGCCAAATATATGTACAAGATTGAAAAATGCACAGGATTGTAAAGGACAAGGATAAAGTCGAATCTGTGTTTGTAAATGTGGACATATGTATGGCATGATCCAATGTACAGACCATCAAATCATTTTATGAATAAAGTATATTTTTGAAATTAAAAAAAATGTGTACTGCCTGCAGGATTTCCCTGGGGCAGGCTACTTCGATGTGATCTTCAGGAGTGTGAAGCAGTGCGAACAGCTCCTGAAGGTCTTCAAGGAGAAGGAAGGGGAGCCGCTGTTTTCCATCTTGTCGGCGACCCCATTGTGTGTGCTTCCTGCACAGAGGAATCGGGTTGTTACAATCCATATGTAAAACCCTTACGTTCCAGCGGCTGATGTATTGACCTTCCTGGGAAGGTACGTCCAAGTTGAGGGAGAAGCCACTGATGTGATCGACCCCTTTGGGATCTGGACCAGCAAGCGGCAGGTCAGGGTAACTCTGAGGGCTGATGACAGTGGGAACATCCTCCACCCACCCTCGAGCTTCGCAATCGGAGGGAGCAGAGGCTACCTGACATATGCAGGGCAGCCGAAAGTGTGCCGAACCTGCGGAAAGTCGGGACATGTGGCGGCGGATTGCAAAGTGACCATCTGCAGGAACTGCAAACAGGAGGGTCACTTGACTAAGGACTGTCAGGAAGAAAAGAGCTGCAACCTGTGCGGAGAGGCGGGCCATATGTATAAGACCTGCCCAAGACGGGGGGGGGGCCCACTTACGCACAGATGGCTAGAGGTGGCAATGTGAGCCGTAGACCCCCAAAGACCAGTAAGGTCCACCCGGACAGCAGGGAAACGGAGTCTGGTGGCACCCAGAAAGAAGAACAGGCTGGAGTGGAGGAGGCGGCAGCCAGCGGAGAGACACAGCAGCTGATCCTAGCTCTAGCCGGGCAGATGGAAGAAATGGAGGAGGAGGAGGTAATCAAGCAGGCAGAGGAGTGGATACCTGTTAAAAACAGGAAGAGGAAATCTTGCCAGGCTCCCAAAGCCTCCCAGCAAAAGGGGAAAAGACAGCTGCACGAGGGAGGGACGGCCAGCTCTTCGGAGGGGGGAAGATGGACGCAAAGAAGGCCATCACCACCAGAAGAAGAGACAGAGCGCCGTCGATAAAGAGGAGAGCACTTCCTCCCAACCAGGAAACAACGGACCTCCCGAAGTCCACCCTCCACCCAGTGAGAACCAGGAGGTACCCACTGCCCCACAACTACAGGCAACCGAGAGCTGTGATCCTCTGACAGTCCCATTGTCAGACACAGAACTGGACAGTGAGGACCCTTGCCTTGGCTCAATGACACCAGAGCGGGTAAATGACCCCAGTGAGGAGCTCGATAGCTACCTCAGCCCAGCGAAGGTCCAGCAGTTCGTGCTTACGATGGGGATGTAGACAAGCTACCCCAGAAACAGGACAATCAAATGGACAATGGTAACCCCAAAAACTGGGGGTTAAAGAAGTTGCATTTGCTTTCATATAACAGGGCACCCACTCAGTAGGTGGGTTCCGCTGAAGCCACAGCCAAATACCAAGAGACTGGATAGTTAATAAAGGTAACTGTTAATAGGATAACTGTGAATTTGATTAATTCAATTTGTTCTTTGTAACGTTAAGACATGCAATGTATATCACTATGAACAACATGGAAAATTGTACAAGTACCAGAGATTTATTTACATGAATAAAGTATATTTTGAAATAAAAAAAAGATTTGGTGATAGGATACCGGCCTCTGTGGAGTAATTTCACAGGGAAAAAGAAAGAATAAACAGGAGTTGTCAGATGTTCCGTTCACTCTGAGAGCTGGCTCTGAGGGAGCCAGGCCAGTGTCAAGGACTATGTATGTGTAAATAACAGGTGATTTGGTAAGGGGATACAGGCCTCTGTGCAGTTATTTCACTCAGGTTTCCCAGAGCCTGAGAAACATGGACAGCCAGTGCTCAATGTGAATCATATTCTCTCACCCACAATGTGGGAGATAAGTTATATAATTCAAACACAAGGAGCTATTGATGTCACAGACTGTTTGGGGGCAGTTGCCAAAGTGATTGTAACAGCATTTCACTTTTGGATGCCGTTAAAAAGGAAACATCTGGGGGTGGAGCAAGAGTCTGCCACTCGTTGCTGAAATCTCTGATGTGGATTAATAAATGGTAACCTGGGGCTAACGATATTGCACATAGCAAGGTGGGGGAATGTCTATGAAGTCCATGCATAAGATTCATTAATACCCTTTAAAAATAATAAAATCCCCCATAACACAGGCTCAATGCTTGAACAGCACAGCTGGAGCTCAGATCCCATAAAAAAAGAGAACTGATGTTTCAATCATACACTCATAGAATACCTACAGCACACAAAGTGACCATTCAGCCCATCTGTTGTGCATTGATCCTCCAAAGAGCATCCCACCCAGACCCACACCCTCTACTCCCAATCCCAGTAACCCTGCATTTTCCCCATGGCTAATCCACCTAGCCTGCACATCCCTGGACACTATGGACAATTTAGCTCAGCCAATCCACTTAAGCTGCACATCCCTGGACACTATGGACAATTTAGCATGGCCAATCCACCTAAGCTGCACATCATTAGAGTGGATGGAAACTGGAGGACACGGTAGACACCCATGCAGACGTGGAGAGATGCAGTCGGTCACCTGAGGGTGGAATTGAACCTGGGTCCCTGCTAACCCCCAAGTCATACTAAAGGCAGATCTGTTTGGTATTCATGGTGAGTAACTGATACGGCAATTACTTTGTTTAGTGAAGTCTTTCGGAAACTAGTACGGTGAAAACGCATGCTGTCTTAAAGCAAAATCCCATCTGCCACCTGTGAGCTTTAGTCAAAGGAGCTGTGATTGTGAATAGTACAATGGCCAATGCTCCGACAATTCAAGAGCAGATATGGAAGAATGAGAAAGACCGTACAAAGATGCCAGATCAAGATATCTGAAATTATCATTGTCTGTTGGATCTTACTGTATTTACATTACTATGGATGAAGCAGGAGAACAAAGGAAAATGTAGTCATTCTCAAAGCAAGGCCTTGATTTGCCTTTGTGTAGTAGCAGAAGCAACAACAAACTTATATTTATGCAGCACTTTTAACTTAATGAATGTTCCCCAGGCACTTCACAAGAGCATTGTGAAATGAGGGATAAAGTGAAATTAAATCAAAGACCAAAACTTGGTCAGAGACAGATTTTGAAGAGTATCTTAATGGAGGAACATGAGATGGACAAGCAAATGGATGTAAAGAAGAATTTGAATTCTTAGGGCCTAGGCAACTCAAGGTACAGCTATAAAGTGAGCAAGAAGGGACCCTGTAACACGCAGTCAGCATCACTGAGATGAGCAGGTGACAGGAGGACCCTCACAGAGAAGCAGCCAGTGTAGTCTATACTTAATTAGGAGTAAGAATAAAATAAAAGCAAAGATACCTATTCTATTTATTGAGGCCTATCTGCAGAGGTCAGGCCTGTGTTTTACACATTCTATACTGTGTGGGAAAGCCTAGATATTCCTTGCAGTCTGGATGACCGTGTACAGGAGGTCCCTCGGGCTGCAGCAATTCAAGCTCCGAGCTTTGGAACTAGAGTGGTAGCTGGGGATGCTATGGAGCGTTCATGAGGCTCAGAGGTTTGTGGGTTGCACACTTCAGGGTATGGTCACCCTGCAGCTTAAGGAAGTACAGGCAGGGAGGTACCATCAGACTGAAGAAGGGCAGTGGCAGGAAGTGAGGGAATCCTTCAAGTGCATCTCGCTTGTAAAACGTTTACTTGGCCTTGGAAAGTGGTGACAGTGACGGTTCCTCTGGGGATGTCAGCCAGGGCCAGGCCACTCTGTGCGGTCCATCTGCTCAGGGTGGGAGGAAAGGCAAATGTGGCAGGGGGTTGTTAGTGAGGGGAGTAGACAGGTATTTCTGCTGCCATAGGTGTGACTCCAGGATGGTGTGTTGCTGCCCAGGTACCAGTGTTAAGGATGGCACAGAACAGCTGCGGGGCATTCTGAAGGGGGAAGGTGAACATCCAGTGGTCCATGCTGGGACCAATCAGATATTAGGAGAGAGAAATTAAGTCCTTCACCAGACTTCAGGGAGTTGGGATAGAAATTGAAAACACAGCAGTGAGTGTTGGAATAGAAGGATGGAGCAGATAAAGGTGTAGAAGATGGTGTAGAAGTGAAGGCTTTAGATTCCTGCGGCTTTTGGAGCATTTCTTGGGGAAATGGTAACTGTATAAGTTTAACAGGTTGCAACTAAACAAAAGTGGGACCAACGTCCTCACAGGGGGATTTGCTAATGCTGAACTTACGCTCATCCCTTGGCATTCATCATTGAATTCCCCACCATCAACACCCTGGGGGTTACCATTGACCAACCTTTCAACTGGTCTCCTCATAGTGGCTAGTCAGAGGCTAGGAATACTGCAGCGAGTAACTCACCTCCTGACTCACCAAAACCTGTCCACCATCTACAAGGCAAAAGTCAGGAGTGTGATGGAATACTCCCCACTTGCCTGGATGAGTGCAGCTCCAAAAATACACAAAAAGCTTGACACTATCCAGGACAAAGCAGCCCACTTGATTAGTGCCATATCCACAAGCATCCATTCCCTCCACCACTGATACTCAGTAGCAGCAGTGTGTACTATAGAAGACAGAGGGTGATAGTAGATGGAAAGTATTCAGCCTGGAGTTTGGTAACCAGTGGTGTTCCGCAGGTTTCAATTTCTTTTTTTCTCTCAATGACTTGGATTAGAAAGTGGAAGGGTGGGTTAGTACATTTGCCGTTGACAGGAAGGTTGGTGGAGTGGTGGATAGTGTGGAGGGCTGCTGGAGGTTGCAACGAGACATTGACAGGATGCAGAACTGGGCTGATAAGTGGCAGATGGAGTTCAACCTGGAAAAAGGTGAAGTGATTCATTTTGGAAGGTTGAATCTGAATGCAGAATATAGGGTTAAAGACAGGATTCTTGGCAGTGTGGAAGAATAGAGGGATCTTGGGATTCATGTCTATAGATCCCTCAAGGCTGCCACCAAAGCTGATAGGGTTGTGAAGAAGGCATATGGCGTGTTGGCTTTCATTAGCAGGGAGATTGAGTTTAACAGCTGCAAGTTTATGCTGCAGCTCTATAAACCCTGGTTAGACCACACTTGGAATATTGTGTTCAGTTCTGGTCACCTCATGATAGGAAGGATCTGGAAACTTCTGAGAGGAGATTTACCAGGATCTTGCATGGACTGGGGGGCATGTCTTTTGAAGTAAAGTTGGGGGAGCTAGGACTTTTCTTATTGGAGTGAAAAAGGTTGAGAGGTGACTTGATAGAGGTGTACAAGTTGACGAGAGGGATAGATAGAATGGATAGTCAGAGCCTTTTTCCTGGGTGGAAATGGCTATCACGAGGGGACATAATTTTAAGGTGATTGGAGGAAGGTTTACAGGAGATGTCAGAAGTAGGTTCTTTACACAGAGAGTGGTAGGCAGATATGTTCCTGTAAAAACAAAGGATGGGACTGGAGAACCTTGGATTTCGAGTGAAATTAAGATTGATTCATAGATACACAATGTGGAAAATGCTCTTCAGCCAATCAAGTCTGCACTGACATGATTACCACTAAAAGTACGCTAATCCTACATTCCTGTACTTGTCACATATCCCTAAATGTTATGATATCTCAAGTGTTCATCCAAAAATGTTTTCAAGGTTTGTAAGGTTTCCAGACCCCAGTACCTCCTCAGATGGTGCATTCCAGGTTCCCACCACCCGCTGAGTGAGAAAGGTTTTTCCCATATCCCCTCTGAATCTCCTACCCCTTACCTTAAAACTATGCCCCCTTGTGACTGACTCCTCAACCAAGGGGAACAGCTGTTCCCTATTCATCCTGTCCATACCCCTCAATTTTGTACACCTCAATCAATGTGCCCTCTCAGTCTCCTCTGCTCTAAAGAAAACAATTCAAGCCAATCTAGTCCCTCCTTATAGTTCGACTTCTCCATCCCAGGCAAAATCCTGGTGAACTTCTTCTGTACTCCCTCTAGTACTACTATGGTACATTCCTTAGAGAAGTGTAGGAAAGTGGAGGGGGCACCTTAAAATGAAAAAGCAAAGAGAGTTTATGGTAAACCATTGACAGATCAAATAAAGGAAACCCAAAGAGATTTTTAAAAATAAGAAAGACAACAGAGTAATTAGGGGAAGAGTGAGACTCATTAAGGACCATAAAGTACATCTGTGGATGGACCTGAAAGATGTGGGCACAGTCCTCAATGAATATCTTATGTCGCAAAGGAAATGGAGAACCTAGGTGTAGACATCAGGGGACTGTGTGATATTAGAAGAAACTAACACACAGAGAAAGGAGGTTAGAACATGAAAGGTGAGTGAGATGTATCTCAGGCTGTTGGACGAAGCAAGGGAGCCGATATAAGGGGTACTGACAATGATTCTTAAATCCACTATGACCACAAGAGAAGTACTAGAGGACTGGAGGTTTCCTGATGAAAGGCTTATGCCTGAAACGTCGACTCTCCAACTCCTCGGATGCTGCCTGACCTGCTGTGCTTTTCCAGCACCACATTCTCGACTCTGATCTCCAGCATCTGCAGTCCTCACTTTCTCCCTCCTGGACTGCTAATGTTATCCTGTATTGTTATAACTTCTATGTTAGGATCATTAATCAATTCTAAGTCTATTCTAATATATTACTGTTACCGCGGATGAAATGATCTCAGTCCGAGCCCAGAGTGCGGTTCGACAATCGGTAATTTATTAAAGTGTTTAACGCCGGCGGAGACCAACCGAGGTCCGAATATCGATCGCTCTCTCGTTCCACGCGCGATGTTACAAGTTATATACTTCATGAGTCAGGATGTAGGAGATTGGGTATGAATGAGTGTGAATGGTGGCAATCATGGCTGGAGTATGTGTGAATGTCAAGCTTCCTGCCGTCCTCGGAGAGTCGGCAGCATACACAAAAGGTGTGCTGTTTATCTTTACGTAAATGGGTCGGGGTGCTATCTGCTTGTCTCTCCGTGAGGGCTGGAGGCTAGCACCCCCCTTTGTTACTTCCAAAGTGTCTGTTGGATTCATCCTGTTTGTTTGGTGATTGCCTTTTGTGTAGGACTGTTTTGCATGATCAGGTTATGGGTGTGTGTCAGTTGGAACCTTGACGAGATTATAAGGTGGGTTTCGATCTGTGAGTCATGACCATTGTCTGGAGTCCTGACTAGTGTCTGGTCCGGTATGTATTCGGATCTGTCTTTGGGCCCCCTTCTCCCGATCATGTGGTCGGGCTGGCAGCTGCTGTTTTAGAATGAATACTGTTTGCTTTAAAATGGATACTGCTGGCTCTCCCGATGTGGGCCTTGCTCCATGGTAAACACAGGGCGGTTTATCACCCCCCTTCAGTCCCCCCCTTTCGGCAAGGGGTTGGCCACATCCATACCCTCGAAGCCGACATCTTAAAAGCTGTTACCCTGCCCGGTACATTCCGCTGGCCGTCATGCTGCAGTCATGGGGCCTTTGGATAGTCCTGGGAGATGGTTACATTAGTTCGAGCCCCGTGAGCTCGTGGTGTCTGATTGCTCGCCAGGAGTCCATGGCGTGGAGCATGGCCTTTCTGGCCTTTCGTTTCTTATGTTGGCAGCATGAGTGACATGCCACCAGAATCCAGGCCAGTGCTAGCAGTAACTGTACCCCCACGATGACATGGGAGATGATTCTGACCCAGAATGTATGTTGACATTCAGGCCCCAGTTCCAAACCCTCTGGGCCCAGCCCTGGGTCTACAGAGCTGTCTCTGCATCCTCCTCTAGGTCTTTGATATGGGCTTGTTATTGATGGTATATCTTTACTGAGTGTTCCACCCGTGTCCTAAGGTCTCGCAAGACCTCGGCCAAATGTGGTATGGGGGCTTGTTCGGGCTCCTGGTACTCCCTAAGGGTGTTCCTGAATTCGTCGGTGGCCTGTATAGACTCGGGCTCCCGACGTTGGACCTCCGAGATATGGACTTGTCCAATCGTCACTGGGTGCCTAGGGGTGAAGCAGAACTCGTGCTGGGGAATCGGGCATTGCAGTCCGTTGAACCAGAAGGACGTTTCAAGGGTAGAGACACAATATTGTCCCCTGCCACCATACCCCGCCCTAGTAAAGTGGGTGCCCGTGGGTTCGATCTCAAGGGTGCAGCCCTGTGTACGGTTGAACCCGCATTCCGCTGTTTCACTCCGCCGTAAGGGGTGGGGGCAGATTGTGATTGCCCCTCGCTGTTTGCAGCCTGCAAGTGGCACCGCATACACTGCGCCGTCTCGGGAGATGGCTGTGTCGTGTGCCATAATATATTTGAGGGAGGTGTTTTCCCGTATTACTCCAATGTTTTCGATGTGGAACAGGGGAAATGGCCCAGACCCCGGGGTGACCACTGGGATCAGGAGGACCATCCTGACTCCCGTTGCCTCACTGACCTCACAGTCGGGAATCACCGGGTACACCCGGGTCATTCCCTTCAGGGTCCGGCTATCAAGTGTCCCGGAGCGTCCTGCGAGTGAGGCCAGTTTGATGCTATCGATCCAGTCGGGCACCTCCCCCCTTTGTATCTGATCCAGGTTGTGTCGGATCTGGGCTACCATCCACAGGCCATACGCATGGCACAGCTGCCCCTCCTGAATGTGAGCCGTGTTCTCCCTTTCCCGATCAATAAGGTGGTCGATGGTGTGGGCATGTGTCTCCAGGACTGCAATGCCGTCGAGCTGAAGGTGTGCTCCCTCTTCCCCCAGAAATGCCTGTTCTGCCTGGTGTGTGAGGGATCTCGCTAACAGGTCTCTCATCACCCCTTTTAGCTGTTCGATTTTCTCGTTAAGGCCCTGGATATCTAGGGAGTTTACCACGGATGTTCCTGTGTTGAGTCCTGTGAGGGCATCACTGGTAATGTCCCGTCTGTGTCGTTGTGTGTTGTGTATGTCGGTTCGATAGTGGGTTGCCCCCATGGCATCTATAGCCCTCTCTATCACCTCTGTCCCCATCATGGTGTATAGGCTGCATACCTGTGCTGTGCAATATTCCGGTACCCGGATGCCCGATATATTGACCAGCACGGGCACGACCTCGTGTCGGATGTTATCATAAAGGACTTCCCCCTCCTCCCTTAATACCAGTCCCCCCGCGGGCCCCGGCCTCAGAGAGGGGCATGGCAGTATCTCGGGAGTCGTGGTAATTGGTGGTGTGGTTGCGGGGGCCGAGGAACACAAATAGAGAGAAATTACGGCGGCATTGGTCGGTTCATAGTAACCGCAAATGGACAGGTCCCGCATCGCGAACGCGTCGAAGGCCGGGGCCAAAGTGAGGTCATCTGGCATAGCGCACATCGTTCCGAACATGCACCCCCCCAGGTCCATAGCCTCTGCACGTCGTAGGCAGGTTGGTCGTGGGTCGCGCTCCGACGTGCAGAGTAGGCAGATTGTCTGTATGTCTGGGAGGACCTCCAGCCAGGCGTTGAAAAATGTGTCGACCTCGTCAGGCTTATCCCTCGCAGGGATGCAGATGGCACTGGATGAGTTGAAGGCGACGCCATGGCGGTAGAAGTTGTCTGAAGCTCCGGAGGAATAGGGTACAAGTCCTATGGCGAAGAGGAGGAGGTGGAGGACGGTGCCCCGGTGGGACCTGATATGTGAAAGAAAAGAGAAAGGGAGAGAGAGAGAGAGACACCCTCGTCAGGGTGTATGATCAGTAAACGTACATGTGTTCTGAGGCCCCCTCCCCCGGACCACTGTTGCTGTCAGGGGAGAAAATGTTAAAATCTCATCAGGCGTGTCGGGGGAGTGCGGGTGAGCGGGGGGAATAAGCCGGTGGTGGCTGCCAGTCAGGTGGCTGGGCCGATGTTCCGGCCACTCCACACATTGGCCTCGTGTGGTTAAGGACGGGGACCACAAACTAAGTCTTTGCCGTCCGTCCAGTCGGGCCCTGGGGGAAAGGTTTAAGTTGGGACCAATGTTTCCACCTGCCCTTCCCCTTCATATCGATGCAGGCGCAGGTGTCGCTGGTGAGGATGATCTCGTGCGGCCCCAGCCACCGAGGGGCGAAGCCGGGCCGGTTGGGGGTGGCCTGGACCAGGACTTTGTCCCCAACGCCCGTGAGGGGTTGGGGAGGCGGTTGTTGCTGCTGTTTCGTTTGGTCCCTGATATCCTGTTGATCGCAGGCAGTCTGTCTGAGGGCCTGCAACTGCGAGTCTAGCTGTCTGATGTACTGGGCCATCCTATCCCTAAGTGGGGCCATGTCCTCACCCCCTTCGATGACGGTCTCGGGTAGTCGCATGGCCCTGCCCGTCATGAGTTCGAAGGGAGTGAGGCCAGTGGAACGGCCCGGGGTGGCTCTGAGGCACATCAGAATGGAGGGCAGGACGTCCACCCAGCCCTGACCGGTCTCAGCGATCGCTTTTGCGATCGCCACTTTGAGGGTCCGGTTCATGCGTTCAACAATGCCCGAACTCTGGGGGTGGAAGGGGACATGGAAGCGCTGCCTGATACCCAGGAGGCGGCAGGCGAGTTTCATCGCGCGTCCCGTGAAATGTGTTCCCTGGTCTGTGTCAATCTGGAGGGGGACTCCCCCCCCCCGCCCCCCATCGCGGAAAGATGTCGAATGCCAGGATTCTGGCCACAGTGGCTGATGTACAGTCCCGTGTCGGGAAAGCCTCTACCCAGCGTGTGAAGTGGTTGACTATGACCAGGCAGTACTTCTTGCCGCGGCTGGTGGGGCAAGGGTCCTGTGAAGTCGACCTGGAGGTTCTCCCAGGGCCCCTGGGGCCGTGGTTGGTGGGCCATAGGAATGCGCAAGGGCCTCCCTGGGTTATGTTGGGCGCAGACAATGTACCTGCAGCAGTGCTTGGCCACGTCGCGGCCAAGTCCGTGCCACCACCAGTCGGTCTGCAGCCTCGCGAGGGTCCCCTCCCGACCTGTGTGGTCAGGCTCGTGATGTAGTTGTATCAGGGTTGTTCTGATGGCTGCGGGGGCCACTACCTTGACATCGCGGCACCATACCCCATCGGGGTCGGGGATCGCGCCCCTTGCCCTCCAGTCCTCCCTTTCCTCGGGCTGAGCGCCATTCTGGACGTCCCGGACTTCATTCACAGGCGCAGCGCGGACGGGGGGGTAGAGGGGCACCTGCGGCGGCTTTGGCAGCCTGGTCGGCCCAATGGTTCCCTAACTGTTCGGCGGTGGTGGCCCGCTGGTGCGCCTTGATTTTTACAACGGCCGCGAGCAGGGGAAGGCGTGCTGCCGCCACTAAGTTACGGACTGTGTTCTCGTGTTTTATCTGGCCGCTGCCGGCCGTGACAAAACCTTGGCGGCTCCATGATGTCATGTAGTCATGGACTACCCCAAAAGCGTACTGGCTGTCGGTGAAAATATTCACCCGCTTGCCTGCTCCCATGCGGAGCGCTGCCGTGAGGGCGACCAGCTCCGTGACTTGGGCTGAGGTATCGCCGTCTAATGTCCCCTCTTCTCGGGTGGCCCCCGTGTCGTCGACCACTGCCCAACCCGTCCGGTAGGACCCCTCAAGCAACCGGCGTGAGCCGTCAACGTATAGGACCAGGTCAGGGTCCGAGATAGGACTATTGGCAACGTCGTCCTCCTCAGCCGAATCCATGACAGCCTGGCAGTGGTGGGGTTCCCCTATAGTTATAATCCCGTCCGCGGGGTTCATTCCCGTGTCCCTAACTATTCTAATGGATTGGTCCCAGGGGAGGAGGACTACCTCCCAGGTTGCCCTACGGGCGTCAGAGACGGTTCGGAGGCGTCCCGTATTCAGGAGCTCCACTATAGTGTGTCCGGTGTGCAGGATGATCTGACCGGACATGGTGACCGGCTCG
Organism: Chiloscyllium punctatum; assembly: GCF_047496795.1. Classification (NCBI taxonomy): domain Eukaryota; kingdom Metazoa; phylum Chordata; class Chondrichthyes; order Orectolobiformes; family Hemiscylliidae; genus Chiloscyllium; species Chiloscyllium punctatum. Next base: position 29,278,387 of record NC_092780.1, on the reverse strand, counting down.
CACACACGGACCGCCCACGCGGCGCAGTCAAGTGCAGCCACGCAGCGGTGCATCCCCCTCACGACCGGGGACTCCTTAGTAGAGTAGTACCCTACGGGCTTCATGCGGTCCCCGGAGAGTTGGGCGACCACAGCGCTATATAACCCCCCTTCCAGGCTATAGAAGACGTAAAAGGGCTTAGAGAGGTCTGGAAGGTGCAGGGCCGGGGCACTGAGGAGTTGGGCTTTTAGCTTGGAGTAGGCATCGTCTTGCTCGTGTCCCCATTCCACCCTCTCTGCCCTGGGCCTACCCCCCTTCACCAGGCGCTGGATGGGCTCAGCGATGGTGGCAAAATGCGCTATGAAGGCGCGGCAGTAGTTGAAAAGGCCCATAACGCGGCGGATACCCCTGACCGTGTCCGGCCGTGCCATGTCGGCGATGGCCGACTTACGATCGGGAGGCAGGGTCCTGCTACCCTGGCTAATGTCGTAGCCCAGGTATCGGACTGTGGCCAGGCCGATCTGGGCCTTTGTGGGGCTGATTATAAAACCTGCCCGGGCGAGGGTGCGCAGGACGGTGATCAGGGCTCCCAGGTGTGAGCGCGCGTCCGTGGACGCAATCAGGAGGTCATCCACGCACTGCAAGAGGATGCTAGAGTAGGGGGATAGATGGCATTCCTCGAGGGTCCAACTCATGACCCTGTGGAAAATGTTGGGGCTGTTCTGAAAGCCTTGTGGCAGCCGGGTCCATGTGTATTGCCTGTCTCGCAGCGTGAAGGCAAACTTGTCCTGAGAGTCACGGTGCAGCGGGATGGACCAGAAGCCGTTTGCCACGTCCAGGACTGTAAAGATCCGGTGGGAAGGCTCTAGGCCGTTAAAGATGGTGGACGGGCTGGCAACAATGGGGTGCTCTTTGGGTGTGACCCAGTTGAGTGCCGTATAATCGATGGTGAGCCGATAGCTCCCATCCGGCTTACGGACTGGCCATATGGGAGAGTTGGGAGTGGACACCGCGGGTCGCAAGACACCGCGGCCGGTGAGTTCGGCCACAATGATCTCTGTGGCGCGCAGCACCTCGGGTTTGATCGGGTACTGTCGGTGCGGGGGGTGTACAGGTCCAAGTATCCGCTCGGGAGGGGAACGGACAAGGCCGCAGTCCTGCTTGCTTGTGGCCCAGACCTCCGGGACCAACTGGCAGACTGTTCTGAAGGCGCCGTCTCCGGTCCAGTCCCAGGTGATAGGGACGCAGGGCGTGAGTGCAGCGACCGATCTAGTGGGGACCCATCTACCCTCAAGGGCGCTTTTATGGGATTTGCGGGACGTCCATAGGAGGCGCCGGTGGAACGTGTCCACCACCGCTCCCAGTTCGCCCAGCAGGTCAATGCCCAGGATCGTCCCTTCCGAGTTCGGGCAAACCCAGAAGTGGACGGGGAGTAGAATGTCATCGATCTCCAGAAGGGTGGCCTCGCTACGGCGGGCCACCACCGAGCTTCCCCCCACCCCCCGTGATGGAAATGGAGTGATGGGTGGAAGGGAGGTCGAGGTCGGTGAGGGAGACTGACGCCCCCGTATCTATCAAAATGTTGCATCGGCGACCCCAAGCGATGCAGAAACCCAGATACGGGGGTTGGCTCCCTCGGCGGGGGCCGATGCTACTCAGTCCTTATGCCGGGCGAGTAGCTGTAAGAGCTCAAGCAGCTGTCCACGACTGAGCTGATCCCAGTCGGGCTAGGGCTGCGGGGTTCGTGGGGTTTTTGCAGCCGTGGGTCGCCGTTGGTTCCCTGCTTGGGGGTTCCTTGTTCGCTGGGGTGTGAGGGGCGCCGACTGTGGGCATGCCGCGGTGGGGAACGGCCCTGGTGCTGACCCGGGTCGGGGTCTCCGGGGCGTCGGAAGGAGAGCGGGCAGTTAGACTTGTAGTGACCCGTCTGTCTGCAGCGGTAGCAAACGAGCGGCCCGGGTGTCGACAGTGCCGCAACGGTGGCCGGGGCTTGGTTATCGAAGGACATGGCCCAATTCTCAAGCTCCATGAAAGAGACGTAGGGTACCAGGCCTGTCCGGAGGACAGCCTAGTGTGTGGGGCCTAACCCGTCCTAATATAGTTGGATAAATGCGGGGTTCTGCTGGTCAGCATCGGGGATCCCGCTATGCGCCTGAAAGGCCTCAAACTTACGGGCCCCATATTCCTGAGCACCCTCGCCGGGTTTCTGGGTGACGGCCACAATGGCGTTCCAGTCGACCGGCGTGTGGCTGAGAGCCTCGCTGACATGGGTCTTAAAGTCCGCAAGGGCGGCCTCCTGTTCGCGACGGCTGTCGCTGAGGTCGGCGCACCAGGACCCATTCTGGTGCACAGGTCGGAGCCTGGACCACAGGTTCTCCGGGAGTTTGGTCCGGACCAGACCGGCCACGTCCCTATTGTGGAGGTTGTGGCAGATCTGCATCTCCCTAAGCCGCTGCCAAAATTCAGCGTTATTGTGGCGGGGCTTGAGGGTGGGGAGCCTGTCCAGGAGTTTCATGGTATCACCCGGGGTTAAGGAGACAGATGTCATTTTAAGGTGGGGGTTGTGGGTTTGGGACGCTGGTTTCCCCTTCTCCCCACCCCCGGGGGTATATTCAACTTTAACCAGGGCGGCGTGAGCTAGACTTGCGTGTGATTCCCGGGGGCCTGTGTTGTCCACGAGCCCCTCCCAGTCCCAGGTGGGGGACGGCGGGGCGCTTGGAGGCTCAGATAATGTCGGTAGGATCGTACGGTTGGCAAGTGCCTAGGCTTCGATGTGTCTGAGGCCTGTTTCTGCTTATCTTGCACGTATAGTTGGACCTTGCTAGCGAGCCTAACATGTGCCTGAAGCACAAGGATGCAGGCTTTCTCGTATCTATCCCTTTTCTGACAGACCCACCACTCCCACTGGGCATCCAGCAGGTTGGCGGGCTGCTAGCCCGATCGGAGCATAGCCTTGATGACCTTTTTATTCTCGTCGGCCATGAAACGAGTAAGGGAGCCTTCTGGCCCCCATTCTAAATCGCCTGCCATGCAGCCAGCCATGTTGGGGGGGGGAGTGCAGCGGGCTTAATGGAAAGAAGACTTAGAAATGACAACACTACCAGTGTGGGAGCGCAAGAGATTTAACTGGCGCTAACTTATTCACCTCCCAGTCAGGGAGCCCACTCCCTGAAATCGGACCCTAGCCCCCGGGTCAACGAAGGCAGGTGTGGGTTAGGTACAAACGGGGCGCGGGTCTATACCCGATCGCGCGACCCCAGGTTACTGTGAGTCTCACTCTCACTGCCTACTGCCCAACGACCGTGCATGCCCCGCAAACACCAGGCTTGAACCAGGGGCCCGTGTGCAAGGGGGGGAACGGCGTGAGCGCAGACCACTAGGAAAACAAAACAAAATGAAATAAAAAGGGCGCGGCGCGGGCCTGTACCAGGGCACGCAAACTTAAAAAAAAAGCCCCGTGGGTCTTTCTGTCACCGTCTGAAGTTCAGCGGCCGTGTGTACCCGCCAGCACCGGGCGTGAACCAGGGGCCCGTGTGCGGGGGGGGGGGGGGTGGGGGCGTGAACTCAGACCTCTCCGCGCGAATCCCACAGAGGCCACCAGCCGGGACTGCGGAGGCAATGGGCGAAAGCTTGGCCCAGAGGCACCGCTCGCCAGGCTGGTTTGGAGGACTTCCCGTCTTGTCGCGCGCGTAGGCCTTCCAGACCCTACCGCGGACTCAAGGAATGGCGCCAAAATAAAAACCAGGCTCAACGTACAATGGGATCCCCTAAACTCCCACTGCAGAGGTTATCCAGGAAGGCTTTGTTTGTCGGTGTTTTACACAGGGGGGTCAATCTGTCGAGGTCTCGTGCCTAAAATCGTCGGTCCAGGGAAATTCAGTCCATCAGTTACTAGAACCCGTCAACAATAAATGACAGTAAACGAAAATCAAAACGGTCTCATGCACACCTCTACCAGTGCTTCGCGATCCCAATCGCCCACCCACGGAGGATAACTCACATACACTCTTACAGAGTACTCTATCGTTACCTGACTGCCAGACCCACTCTGTTCACAGGTTCGGATAATGGCCAGCAGCGGAGTCCCTTGCGGGACTCTGGGGAACTTTTACGAGAGGGGTAAAAGAGTAAAGATACTCACCCAGAGCCTTCGCAGAGATCCAGCAGCCGTTGTTGTCCTGGACAAGCCCCCAATTGTTAGCGCAGATGAAATGATCTCAGTCCGAGCCCAGAGTGCGGTTCGACAATCGGTAATTTATTAAAGTGTTTAACGCCGGCGGAGACCAACCGAGGTCCAAATCTCGATCGCTCTCCCGTTCCACGCGCGATATTACAAGTTATATACTTCATGAGTCAGGATGTAGGAGATTGGGTATGAATGAGTGTGAATGGTGGGAATCATGGCTGGAGTATGTGTGAATGTCAACTTCCTGCCGTCCTCGGAGAGTCGGCAGCATACACAAAAGGTGTGCTGTTTATCTTTACGTAAATGGGTCCGGGTGCTATCTGCTTGTCTCTCCGTGAGGGCTGGAAGCTCGCACCCCCCTTTGTTACTTCCAAAGTGTCTGTTGGATTCATCCTGTTCGTTTGGTGTTTGCCTTTTGTGTAGGACTGTTTTGCATGATCAGGTTATGGGTGTGTGTCAGTTGGAACCTTGACGAGATTATAAGGTGGGTTTCGATCTGTGAGTCATGACCATTGTCTGGAGTCCTGACTAGTGTCTGGTCCGGTGTGTATTCGGATCTGTCTTTGGGCCCCCTTCTCCTGATCATGTGGTTGGGCTGGCAGCTGCTGTTTTAGAATGAATACTGTTTGCTTTAAAATGGATACTGCTGGCTCTCCCGATGTGGGCCTTGCTCCATGGTAAACACGGGGCGGTTTATCACCCCCCTTCATTACCATCAATTCCATTCTAATTTTATATAATAGCCTCATCTCGAAAATGTATTGAAAATCCAAATACAGTATATCTTCTAGTTCTCCCTTATCTACCATCTAGCTAGTTATATTTTCAAAATATTTGAACAGATTAGTCAAGCATAGTTTCCTCCTTAGAAATAACAGCAGAAAATTTTTGTAATACCTGGCAGGTTTAGCGGTATCAGTGCAAAGAGAAAGGCTGTAAATGTTTCCAGTTGACAGTCTTCATCAGAGATTGTGGGTTCCTCCACAGAAACCGTCAAACTATCTCCACTGCTTGACACACTCTCATAAGATGCTGATGGTGAGCCATCCAACTCTGTCAGTAGGCAAACCTAGTTTGAGGGACAGATAGTGTTGAGAAGCTGCAGAAGGAATTGGAAAGGATTGGAGAGTGGGCAAAGAAGTGGCAGATGGAATACAATATCAGAAAGTGTGAGGTCATGCAATTGGTAGGAGAATAGAGGCATAGAATATTTTCTAAACAGGGAAAGGCTTTGGAAATCTGAAGCACAAAGTGACGTAGAAGTACTCGTTCAGAATTCTCTTAAGGTTAACATGCAGTTTCAATTGGCAGTTCAGGAGCCAAATGTAATGTTGGCATTCATTTCAAGGATGCTGGCATACAAGGGCAGAGATGTACTACTATGGCTGTATAAGACTCTGGTCAGACTGCACTTGGAATATAGTGAGCAGTTTTGGGCCCTGTTATCTAAGGAAGGATGTGCCGGTCTTCGAGAGGGTCCAGAAGCCATTTATAAGAATGATCCCGAGGATTATGGTTTTATCATATGAGGACTGGTTGAGAACTCTGAGTCTGCACGACATAGAGTTTAGAAGGATGAAGGAGATCTCACAGAATACTGAGAGGCCTGGATAGAGTGGATGTGAACATTAGTAGGAGAGACTATGACCCAAGGACACAGCCTCAGAGTGAAGGGATGAACATTTAAACCTGAAATAAGAGGGGAATTTATTCTGCTAGATGGTGGTTAATCTGTGGAATTCATTGCCACTTGGCACTGTGAAGGCCAGATCATTAAGTGTATTTAAGACAGAGGGAGATAGGTTCTTGATTATTTAGGGGATTAAAGGTTGCAGGGTGAAGACAGGAGAATGGGGTTTAGAAACATATCAGCCATGACGGAATGGCCTAATTCCGCTCCTATTTCTCATGGTCTTATAGTTCCATGTCCACAGAATCATTAGCCGTTAATGGCCTCATGTTCACAACCTAGCCAGCAGCTTACATCTCCTCAAAATCCACCTGCCACTTCTCCTCTTCACTTGTAACTACTCTTCCCCAAATGCTCTCTCCTGATTCTCACTGAACTTTCTCAAGGTGAATCGATCGAGAGTGATGGGCTGTCCCTGCCCGGGTGCTGCAGGTTATTGTCAGTGTTCAATTGAGGCTGCATTCTGGCCAATGCCACCTCCTTTTAGAGGTTTATGAGAGGCTAAAGATTACATTTCAAAATTTTGTCCAACAGTCCTTGGAAAACAGCTCATATGGCAAGTCAGAGTATTGCATTAATGCTGCAGAATGTCAACCTGTGTAAACAGTGTGCAATAGGGAAAGGATAAAAATTCAGGGATGATTTGACATAAATTTGGAGTAAGCATCTCACCTGACCTCCTTTTGCTCCTTCTCGCATCTCCAAACTCAGTAGTGTCTCCAAACTCAGCTATTTCTCCTCCCCTTCAATAGCGGAATATGATTAAGTGTGGCCACGAGTGAGACAGATCCTCCACACTCCAGACTGGAATCCACAATACCTTAGCAATTTCCATGTTCACTCACTGGTTTGTATGGCCTTGAACTGCAGTGGGAAATTAATTTCATTCTACATTCATTATGTGGATTTGGGTATCATTTAAGTTTTATCATGGGCCAGCTTTACTGTTGACTTACTTAATGACAGGAATACTGATGAAGCTGTTATGGTATAGTCAGTGTTGCCTGACGAGCAAAAAAATACATTTTTAAATCTCCAGTGGTGTGTGGCAAAGAAGCTGTCATAGCCAGCTTGTCATCTGGAGGATATGAAATAACTTCCATCTGCATGAGATGGCAAGCTTTCACCTCACGCTGTTTTCGATCACATGGCGGTATTACAACTTCTTTGTTCAGTGAAAATTAGAATGGCGTCCCATATCAGCAATCAGGGAGGTGAGTTCACAAAGTATAGACTGAATGCTCTACTCAATGTGGAGTGGTGGATTTTGATTTGATTTGATTATTATTGATGTGGAGGTACTGGGTGAACAAATTTAAAAATCACACAACACCAGGTTGCAGTCCAACAGGTTTATTTGGAAGTACAAGCTTTCAGAGTGCTGCTCCTTCATCAGGTAGCAGTGGAGCAGGATCATAAGACAGAATTTAAAGAGGAAGATTATAATATCATGCAACTGAAATGATACATTGCAATCGAGGTTTGCTCAGTATATCATTTCAGTTGCATGACACTAATCTTTTGCTATAAATTCTGTGTCTTATGATCCTTCTCCAGTTACCTGATGAAGGAGCAGCGCTCTGAAAGCTAATACTTTCAAATATGACTGTTGGAATATAACCTGAAGTTGTGTGTTTTATTTTTAGATTAGATTTCCTACAGTGCGAAAACAGGCCCTTCGGCCCAACAAGTCCACACTGACCCTCCAAAGAGTAACCCACCCAGATCCATACACCTATCCCTATGGGCAATTTAGCATGGCCAATTCACCTGACCCGCACATCTTTGGACTGTGGGAGGAAACCCATGCAGACACGGGGAGAACGTGCAAACTCCACGCAAGTAGTCGCCTGAGGGTGAAATTGAACCTAGGTCCCTGATGCTGTGAGGCAGCAGTGCTAACCACTGAGCCACCTTGCTATGAAGAATGTGCAAACTCCACATAGTGTGGTCAGCTGAGGCAGGAACTGAACCTGGGTCCTGGGCACTATAAGGCAGCAGTGCTAACCACTGAGCCACTGTGCCACTAACTTTGGTTATTATTGTCACATGTAACCTAGGTACAGTGAAACATTTTATTTTGTGTGCAATACGGGTGGATCATAACAGACAAAGATCATCGGGTGAACAGAGCGAGAAATACAAAGGTACAGCTGCAAAGAAGATGCATGAAAAGCAAGATCGACATTAGATTTGACCAACTGAGGAACACAACAGAGTGGAGTTTGAAGAAACTGATAATAGAATGAATCATAGCTCTTGTGATTCTGCATAAGAAAAGAAGTCACAATCTTTATAAAAACTATTGATCTGGGTAAATAATGCAGGTCGTTACAAATTACAAAGCAGATATTTAAGCATCTTCCCATGTCCCTTAGTGCCCTGATAATCCCTCCGTGCAGAGATGGATTAATAAACTCTGGCATCATTGAAATTCAGCTGTGAGTAGATTCCTTATCTTTAACACTACCAACACCCCTCGACTAATGTGAAATTAAAAAAAGTTATTTTAAAAATGTCCGTTTTCCTCCAGTAGATTAACTATAATCTAAGGAATAATGTAAAGGCAATTGAATAAATCCATCTCTGTAAAATATGCTATTAATCGTGGAGCAAGTCGGGCAGAGCAACTGGCTTGCACTAAGTCATTTCTTTTAACCTTTTAGCTATGGGTGCTGTACATGCATCAGATGATATACAACTATCTGGTAACCCATCAACCATTATTATATTGTTATTACTTATAACTCATCAGCCTTTAGCCTATCTTCTGATTCTATTTGGTCAATTCGATATAGTCTTATCACTATGATAGTGTTGGATAGATGACCTGTCAGTCCTGATTGTATTTATTGAATAGACGCTCAATACACAATCTTACTCAGTGGATGACCTATTGATGTATGAAATCAGTTGCAACTTACAGATCTGTTATTCTATTCTGACTGTTAATCCATTAATTTTCTGAACAGATGTGAGACAGAAAGAGGAAGCTGGAAACACATCAGCAGTCACTCGTACTTATACTGAGCAAGGTACTGGGGTGGCACGGTGGCTCAGTGGTTAGCACTGCTGCCTCACAGCACTAGGGTCCCAGGTTTGATTCCAGCCTTGGGCGACTGTGTGGACTTTGCACATTCTCCCTGTGTCTGCGTGAGCATCCTCTGGGTGCTCTGGTTTCCTCCCACAGTCCAAAGATGTGCAAGCCAGGTGAATTGGCCATGCTAAATTGCCCGTAGTGTCAGGTGCATTAGTCAGAGGGGAAATGGATCTGGGTGTGATACTCTTCAGAGGGTCAATGTGGACTGGTTGGGCTGAAGGGCCTGTTTCCACACTGTAGGTAATCTAATCTTAAACTTGTAAATTCTTACTTCCTTTTCAATTTGAAAATGAATATTATTCTTGTGCATTTATTTCTAAAACAATTCAAAACATCACAGGTGCTGAAAATCAGGAATAAAAATAACAAACAAAAAAATGCCTGTGATACTCAACAGATGAGACAGCATCTGTGGACACAGAAATTTTTTGGACTTTTCCAGTGTAGTGGTGGTGTCTCTATCTCTTAGCCAGGAGGCATAAGTTCCACCTAGTCCAGAGATAACATCTTTAAATGGGTTGCTTAAATGCCCCTCCCCCAAGTCCCTCCTCCCTACCTTTTATCTTAGCCTGCTGGACACACTTTCCTCATTCCTGAAGAAGGGCTTATGCCTGAAACGTCGATTCTCCTGCTCCTTGGATGCTGCCTGACCTGCTGCACTTTTCCAGCAACACATTTTCTGCTTAAAACATCAGTATAGATTTATTTTATTTTCCTTGACTCATTCCTTTCTTTATTCTCTCAGGTTATGTTCAGACAGCCATTAAGTAGTCATCTACGTTTCATCTGAATACAGCTTTTTTTTTACAATACCCATGACCACTCATTAGCTCTATTCTTTAGCTTTTCCATTATGAAACCATTTGTTAGTAAATCTCTCCTTTCCTCCATCTTCTCACCAACTTTTCATTTTGTTTTTCCTATCCCCACCTACTGCCTGGTGTTTTAAAATCTCTCATAACCTACCTTCTGAAAACTTGTGATTTCAAATTAAACTGTTGAACTGTAAACTGGTGTCATGTGACTTTTGACTTTGTCCACCCCAATCCAACACATCATTATATGCATTTAATGGTAGGGCATTGGAATTCTGGTACATAATTCTTTGCAGTTTGCATCACAGATAGACAGGGTGGTTAAGAAGGCATTTGGCACGCATGCCTTCATTGCTCAGACCTTTGAGTATAGGAAGCAAAAAATGCTGGAAATCACAGCAGGTCAGGGAATATCCATGGAAAAAGAGCGAGCTAACATTTCGAGTCTAGATGACTCTTCATCAGAGCTGATGTGAAGTGTGGAGGGAGCAGCATTTATGCAATGGTGGAGGAGGTGGAGTGCTGGGGCAGAAAAGGTGTGGATAGTCTCGATTAACTGATCTGAATGTGAGATTGGCAGAACAGTGTTGTGTCTAATTACCAAACTAGAAAGTACAGACAGTTCCACTCGAGACGGGGAGGGAAGAGAGGACAGAGAATGTAACAAATAAAAATAAAAGAAAGGGAAGGAATGGGAGTGGATTCACAATTGAGTTAAACTCAGTATTGATTCCAGAGGTTAGAGCATTACAGAATGCCAAGGTTAGACAAATAGTCATGGGAGCAGGTCGCTATATTAAAATGACCGGCTATCGGATGTTCGGGTGCTGCTTGCACACAGACTGGAGGTGTTCCACAAAGAGGTCATCCAGTCTGCACTTGGTTCCTCCAATGTAGAGTAGGCCACTTTGGGTGTAGGAAATGCTCGTGATGTTGAGGTTGTACAGGACATTGGTGAGGCCTCTCCTGGAGTACTGTATCCAGTTCTGGTCACCCTGTTGTCGGAAGATATTATTAAGCTGGAGAGGGTTCAGAAGAGAATTATCAGGATGTTGCTGGGAATGAAGGATTTGATTATAAGAAGAGGCTGAATAGGCTGGTCTTTTTTCACTGGATCATAGGAGGTTGAGAGATGACTTTAAAGAGGTTTATACAATAATGAGGGGTATAGGAAAGGTGATTGGTAGATATCTTTTTCCTAAGGTGGTAGATTTCAAGACTAGGAGGCATATTTTTAAGGTGAGAGGAGAAAGATTTAAAAACAACATGAAAACAACAATGTTTTCACACAGAGGGTGGTTTGTGTGTGGAATGAACTTCCAGAGGAACTGGTGAATGCGGGTACAGTTAGAACGTTTAAAGGACATTTAGATAAGCGCATGAATAAGAAATTTTAGAGGGATGTGGGCCAAGTGCAGAGAAGTGGGACTAATTTAGTTTGGGATTATGGATTGGTTGGACTGAAGGGTCTGATTCTGTGTTGTGTGGCACTCTGACTCTACAACTTACATCTATATAGTATCTCTAATGTGAAAGAAATTCCAATGTGCTTTACAGACAGGAATGTGGAAAATGAATGCAGAGCGAGAAAATGTATATGGTGCAGTATTTGATTAATTCGCCTGATAACAGATTCTTGTACAGTGCTTGATTGCACTGAAATTTGGAGCTAAAGCTATGATTGACTCTGGACACTCAGAGAGAAAATTCTAGAAACAGAATAGACATACTGAACCTATCTCTGATTCCATGTGTATTGAATATTCTACAGAACTTCACAATGTTCTAAATTATGTGAATAAATTGCTTGAATTTAATTATTTGTGCATTACTCCACAACAAGCACGGTATGCAGTTACTCAATGCAGAGAAGCGAAGTAGAGATAAATAGAACAAGAAATAGGCGCGGGGAATGCTGGGAAAATGTGGAATGTTAATGTTTTGGGTTTGGTATGGACAGCATTCAGAGCAATTATTATTATAATTATTATTATAATCACAGCAATTTGAGGTAAGATATGAAGCAGAAAGATGTTGCAGAAACTATGAGGACCATAGTGGAGATTTAAAACCATGAACAAGCATTTTAAATGTAAGACATAAATGCAAACAAAGCAATTGTAAATCAGTGCTGAATGCTGGGGACTTGTCGCAAAGGCAGAATACAGACTGTAATGTTTCAAAGCAGTGCGATTAATGGAAGATAAGGGATGGATGGCTGACCTCCCACCCCACCCCCCGAAGCAAGTAAGGTGTGTATTAATATATCAGCACTGCAGGGGCTATAGAAAGGGGAGAAGCAAATAAAACTAATAAGGTAGAAATCATCAGCCCATAACTGATATTAAGAGGTGTCTTCATACAGCAATTTGACCTTGCACAGGGGGTTGTTGCTATTCGCAGGAGATACATTTTAGAAACATTTGATGAATAGCAGCAAAAGAATGAAAAATGGAGATTTATTAATGATGTAAGTATGAAACAGCTGAACGAGTACTGAAAATTGCCCCCTAATAAAATAGTAATGTATATGTGAAACTATGAATATCAGGATAGCAAATAGTGTGGACACCCTGTACCTTTTAAGGAGCTAAACTAATTGCAGACACACTTGCTTTAATCGTAGACTCATAAATTGCATGATATATGTTGAAATGCTTATCTCTTTCTCAAACAGTGTCATATGACTTATCATGAGTTATGCAATGGGTTTCAATGTTCCCATATGTTTTCATTCCAATTCCCAAAGACTGTTCTTAATGTCCTCATTAGCAAGATCTTAAATCTCACCAACTGTTTGAGTTAAAAGGGAATGCCACACCTCAGTAATTGTTACCTAGAAATGCTGCTGTGTGATGTCAGCCTATGAACACCTAACACATTTGTATGAAATTTATTTCACAGTTATTTTAATGGAAGTGTTAGTTTAAACAGATTGATGCCTCCAGTAAAATAGCAGTCATTTCTTAATGTTCATATGTTAAAATCACTCAGGCTAATTTCAAGGCTTATGTCATTATCCATCTACTAATGATACAATGAATGTTGCAGCATTGTAATGATTATAATAGATGTTCTATGGTATTGTGTGCTAGAATGCGGGATGCCAAGCTAATTAATTTAGCTTTCAAACCTTATTGAAGCATAAAACTGGAACATCTATTATAATCACAGCAATTTGCAGAGAAGTGCATCATTATTATAACACAGAACCTCCCATTTGGTACTCTTACAGCCTTGTGCCTAAGACATTTCAGCGTAACTTGCACTTTCCACTTTTGACCCCATGCTGGTTATCCCTATCTTGAGGAAAAACAGGTGAGTGACATGTTGCTAATTTGTTGCTGTACATCACGAACAGTAAAACACTTTAGTTGTTCATTAGATCATCCATCTCCCCTGCTGAGATTATATCCTCATGGACTGCTAACCGGACAATATTCCATTTGTGTGCTGATCGTTCGTGTTGAAAACAAAATCAGCAGGTCTGGCCACATCTGATGAGAGAAAAACAGAGCTAATGGTTCAAGTCCAGTGACCCTTCATGTGTAATCTCTGCATTTAAAAAGAGAACTGTATGATCTAGGATCGGCTCTCTATGTCTTACTCTTCTGACAAACACACGTTGAGAAATTATGAACATTCTGTCTCTGTCAGCAGCATTAGCATCCAATTGAGGTCAGTCTGCCTGCGTTGATAGCTTTGTCAGTTCTAAGTGAGAAGATTTAAATTCATGGTACATACCAAGAATTCAGCTTATACTCCAAGTTGTCACCGCAGTACAGTACTGAAGCAATATTGGCAGGACTATAATTTTAGATAACACATTACATACACTCTTGTCAGGCTATTCATTACCATTTTAATCTCACTTTAAGAGGTCTGTTGTATGGTGGTATTGGTACTGCACTAATAATTCAGAAAATCCAAGCTAATGCTGTGGAGATGTATGTTCAAAATCCCTCACAGCAGTGGGTGAAAACTAATTTACTTAATAAATTTTGAATTTAATGTCCAACTTTAAATGGTGGTCATGAAACTGTTAGGCTGTGGTAAAAACTCCATCTAGTTCACCAATATCCTTTAGGGAAGGAAATAGGCCATCCTTATTTGGCCTGGCCCACATGCAAATCCAGAAGCACACAATGTGTTTGGCTCTTGACTGGCTTCTGAAATAGTCACTTAGTTGTACCAGACCAGTACAGAAAAATCAACAAGAAATACTTATGCCAGATGGGCTGCTTTGGTTCCAGATGGTGGTGCATACTCATATTCATAGAATCCCGAAAATGTGAAAGCAGGCCATTTGACCCATCAAGTTTACACTGACCCTTCTGAAGGGCAGCCCATCCAGACCACCCCTGCATTTCCCTTGGCTAATCCACCCAGCCAGCACATCCCTGCGCACTACGGGGAAATTTATCATGGCCAGTCCACCTATCCTGGACTTTGGGCTTTGGGAAGAAACATGTAAGCAGGGGGAACTTGCAGCCTCCAAGCAAACAGTCACCTGAGGGTGGAATTGAACCTGTTGCTGTGAAGCAGCAGTGTTAACCATTAAGCCACTGTGCCACTCATAAGGGCAAGTGTATTCTTGAGGGCAATTAGAGATAAGCAACAAATGCCAGCCTGGCCAAAATAAAAACAATTTAAAATTCACAATCAAGGATTTGTTCTCAATATTTCCTCTCCTTCAAACATCTGTGATGGTATAGAGTAAATAGTCATTCAAATAATTAATATTTATGGGATCTTGTAAGTTTCCTATTGTCACTGAAACAAGGGGAACAGGCATTATTTGTGTTATCACTTAAATATTTTAATTGAGTTCATAGGTTGTTTGTTTCTTTGCATTTTCAATATGATTAGTCAAAGCAACAACCCCATTGTCATAAATTTCAAACTGTGTTTCATTTAGATTGTTCATGATATTTGAGACATTTGAGATATTGAATCAATTTAGGTGACATTGGGATAATTTTATCATGGTTTCAGGTGGATGATCCAGTTTCATATTCTGCCCACTATTACTCTCCATTGAGTCACAGCATCAAACCAGTCAGGATGCAAAGCCAGTTTTCAGTCCCATAGCCTCCCAATGGGAGAATTAATTTAAACTTATTCACGTTACATTTGATTCATTACCCACAAATTTAAAACATAATGAACCTTCTCAATTGTAGGGAGACATAGAGAATGTCAAGGCCAAATTTTCTTTCTGCTCAAAGTCAAGACACTTTGTAACATGTAGATTTTGCTTTGTAAAGCTGGATAACTTCAATTGTAGAATTGGGAAATAAATACATTCTCTCTGGTGTGCAGACTTCATGGAAGCAGATTGTATTTAATCTCTTATTCTTTAAATTTAAGAACTGTCCATCCAGTTTACTCAAGTGATTTCTTTTCTACCATCCATTCATCTATATTTAGCTCATCTTTTCTTTAAAGCCCAGGGAATGTGGAGTACTTCCTTCAGGTCTTTGTCCAAATTGTCATTCTCTCGATATGGACAGATCCTCAGAAACATTTCCACTCACTAAATAAATCATCAACGATAGCAAACTAGCTGAAATTCCTTTCACCTTTCACCCTTTCACCCATGTATACATTCATTTCTTTTACATTCCTACTAAAAGCGAAAGTTTACCAAGTAAACACTACTATTGAATCCTCCCAATAAACTTCAGCTGCAGTTCTGAGGAGGAAACAGATTGAACTCAAGATTTTAATTCTTGACAGATGCTGCCAAACCTGCTGAGTTTCTCCAACATTTAGCTCAGACTTCCAGCATCTCCAGTATTTTGTTATAGTTTTAAACAAATAGTGCAGTTGGATAAGTGGAAAATATCTACTGAGGGGATTTGCAGGGGCCGGGGAGTGGTATTGGATGGTTGGGGTAATTGATCAACACAGATTTAAGTTGCAGTGTTGGGAAAACGAGGGAGAGGGAAATGCCTGTTTTTCACAGGTGGTAATGACAAACTGGAATGCTCTGTGTGAAAATTGGAGAAGCCAATTCATTAACAACCTTTGAAAAGGAATTAGATAAATACTTGACATGGAAACATTCGCAGGGTTAGGGGAAAGAGCAGGGGAGTGGAACTAATTGGATAGCAGTTGCAAAGGGCTGGCACAGTTACAATGAACAAAATAGTCTCCATTTCTGATGGAATTTTCGTTTCTTGCTGAATTTTCAGAATTCACATTGTGTTTGTTGGTGCCATCTAGTGGTGAATATGTTAACTTTAAAATGTACAAGAGGGGGAAAAAATACAGCAGATGTTGAAAGTACAAAGAAAATAAACAAAAGCTCAACTGGCCAGGATACAGTTGAATGTTGAGAAAGGATGTAACTTGCGGCTTGAAACATTAAGTGATTTGTGCTTTTTTTAAAAATCCACAGATACTGAGAGTTGTTAGCTGTCTCCAGCTTTTTTTTTGATCATTTTATTCCACCAGATAAGCAATAAGGTGGGAATGAGATTCTTGTTTCAATGCTCCTGGCTTGGAACACTCTGTCAACATTTATTCTTAAGACATTTTCCTGCTCCACATCAATACTTTCAACAAAATCTGAGAAATTGGCTATCAATGTTTCCCATCTTGTCCTGATCAGGCCAGGTTTCAAGTCATCACATCAATTTATACTACAGGAGGAAAAGTTTATGATAGGTTGGCAAATAGAATCTCATTAGCCAGGGCATTCCTGTGGGAAAAGCACTGGGAAACTTCAAGCTCTCCAAACTCGTCAGTGATTCAAAAAAAGGTACAAAGTTTGAACAAAGCAGAGAATGCACAAGTGTTTGTGTGTGAATCTATTAACTTTACGGCAGCTGTAAATGAGTCATAATATAGGCTTGATGGTTATTTTAAACCAGTATAGCTATGAGCACAGTCAGGATTATTCAGCACATGCAGCTCAATGAAAGAATCACTTTTTGCTTTGGATTTTGAAGCACAGGTTAATTGAGTAATGTCAATCTATTACATACAACTAAAGGACCATGCTGTTCGTTTCAATCAGCAAGTTGTCTCTTGTTTAAAAGAAGACTACTAAAAGAGTTAATTTATTCCAAAACAAATCCTTTAAGATTTTTAAAATATATCCTCTCAGGTAGGTCAAATACATTTAGATATAATTGCCATTTGTTTATTTATCTGCTTTTCCTCCAAGACAGAGTAGGAGTTTTTACCACCCACAGAGATAACCTTTCATTTCAGTTTTTTTTAAAAGAGAAAAATTTAAATTGATTGCATTTGTGCTTTTCTGTTTTATAAATATTCTCCTTCAAATCCTCTCATACCAAACACCATTCACTGATCAAGTGAGCAATCATGTAATTTGCTTCAATTGCAGATACAACATAACCCAGTTGATTCCCACTCTAATTTTCCCTCTCTCATTGGATTCTACTTGCCCTGTCCTCTTGACGATGTCACCATGATTTACATTGTACAGAATCAATGGATGAAAGAGTTACATGAAGCTGACAGAGAATGTTCCCTCAAACCAGACAAGATTAAGAGGAAATTTTAATATATGCGTTCAAACTCATGAAGGTTTGAATAGAGAAATTGCTTCTGGTGGCACAAGTGTTGCTAACTGGACGATACAGATTCAAGATGATTAACAAATGAATCAAAAGCAACATAAGGAAAAACAATAACATGACAGTGTTTTATAGAAACATAGAAACATAGAAAGTAGGAGCAGAAGGAGGACATTTGTGCCTTTTGAGCCTGTTCTACCATTCATCACAATCATGGTTGGTTGATCATCCAATCCAATAGCCTAATCCTGATTTCTCCCCATAACCTTTGGTCCTATTTGCCCCCAAGTGCTACATCTAACCACCTCTTTAATACATTCAATGTTTTGGCATCAACTACTTCCTGTGGTAATGAATTCCACAGGTTTACCACTCTCTAGGTGAAGAAATATCTCCTCAACTCCGTCCTAAATGGTCCTCGCCGAATCCACAGACTGTAATCCCTGGTTCTGGAGGCACCCACCATTGGGAACATCCTCCATGCATCTATACTGTCTAGTCATAGAGTCATAGAGTCATAGAGATGTTCAGCACAGAAACAGACCCTTCAGTCCAACTCGTCCATGCCAACCAGATATCCCAACCCAATCTAGTCTCACCTGCCAACATCTGGCCCATATCCATCCAAACCCTTCCTATCCAGATGCCTTTTAAATGTTGCAATTGTACTAACCTCCACCACTTCCTCTGGCAGCTCATTCCATAGACATACCACCCTCTGAGTGAAAAAGTTGCCTCTTAGGTCTCTTTTATATCTTTCCCCTCTCACCCTAAACCTAAGCCCTCTAGTTCTGGACTCCCCCACCCCAGGGAAAAGACTTTGTCTATTTATCCTATCCATGGTTCTCATGATTTTATAAACCTCTATGAGGTCACCCCTCAGCCTATTCAACCTCTCTACATAGCTCAAATCCTCCAACCCTGGCAACATCCTTGTAAATCTTTTCTGAACCCTTTCAAGTTTCACAACATCTTTCCAATAGGAAGGAGACCAGAATTGCACACAATATTCCAACAGAAGCTAACTTGTACAGCCGCAACATGACCTACCAACTCCTGTATTCAATACACTGACCAATGAAGGAAAGCATACCAAATACTTTCTTCACTATCCTATCTACCTGTGACTCCACTTTCAAGGAGCTATGAACCTGCATTCCAAGGTCTCTTTGTTCAGCTATACTCCCGAGCAATACTTACCATTAAGTGTATAAATCCTGCTAAGATTTGCTTTCCCAAAATACAGCACCTCTAAATTAAACTCCATCTGCCACTTCTCAGTCCATTGAACCATCTGTTCAAGATCCCATTGTAATCTGAGGTAACCTTCTTCACTGTCCACTACACCTCCAATTTTGATGTCATCAGCAAACTTACTAACTATACCCTTATGCTCATATCCAAATCTTTTATATAAATGATGAAAAGTAGTGGACCCAGCACCGATCCTTGTGGCACTCCACTGGTCACAGGTCTCCAGTCTGAAAAACAACCCTCCACCACCACCCTCTGTCTTCTACCTTTGTGCCAGTTCTGTATCCAAATGGCTAGTTCTCCCGTATTCCATGAGATCTAACCTTGCTAATCAGTCTCCCATGGGAACCTTGTCGAACGCCTTCATGAAGTCCATGTAGATCACATCTACTGCTCTGCCCTCATCAATCCTCTTTGTTACTTCTTCAAAAAACTCAATCAAGTTTGTGAGACATGATTTCCCACGCATAAAGCCATATTGACTATCCCTAAACAGTCCTTGCCTTTCTAAATACACGCACATCCTGTCCCTCAGGATTCCCTCCAACAACTTGCCCACCACTGACGTCAGGGTCACTGGTCTATAGATCCCCGGCTCGCCCTTACCACACTTCTTAAACCGTGGCACCACGTTAGCCAATCTCCAGTCTTCCGGCACTTCACCTCTGACTATCACTGATACAAATATCTCAGTAAGCTGCCCAGCAATCACTTCCCTAGCTTCCCAAAGAGTTCTAGGGTACACCTGATCAGGTTCTGGGGATTTATCCACTTTTATGTGTTTCAAGACATCGAGCACTTCCTCCTCTGTAATTATGGACATTTTTCAAGATGTCACCATCTATTTCCCTACATTCTATATCTTTCATGTCCTTTTCCACAGTAAACACTGATGCAAAATACTTGTTTAGTATCTGCCCCATCTCATGCGGCTCCACACAAAGGCCACCTTGCTGACGTTTGAGGGGCCCTGTTCTCTCCCTAGTTACCCTTTTGTCCTTCATGTATTTGTAAAAGCCCTTTCCTGTTAGAATTTTATCCCTATGAGATTCCCCCTTCATTCATCTGTACTCCAGCAAGAACAATCCTAACCTGGTCAATCTCTCCTCATATGCCAGTACCACTATCCCCGGAATTCAGCCTGGTAAACCTTTGCTGCACTCCCTTGGGAGCAAGAGCATCCTTCCTCAGAAAAGGAGACCAAAACTGCACACAATATTCTAGGTGTGGCCTCACCAAGGCCCTGTATAACTGCAACAACACATCCCTGCTCCTGTACTCGCAATCTCTCACAATGAAGACCAACATACCATTTGCCTTCTTTCCCACTTGCTGCACCTGCATGCTTACCTTCAGCAACTGATGCACAAGGACACCCAGGTCCCACTGCACACTCCCCTCTCCCAATTTACAGTCATTCAGGTAGTAATCTAATTAAGAGGCAGAATGCACAGCGTGAAAGGGTAGTGGAAACAGATGCAGTAGTAACTTTCAAAAGGGAATTGGATATACTTCAGTGTGAAAATGTTGCTGAGCTGTGGGGAAAGAGCAGGGAATGAAACCCAAGAGTCAGCACAGACAGAATAGAGCAAATAGCTTCCTTTTGTGCTGTTATATTATTGGCAGAATTTTGTAGGGGCCTGAATGATCTTGGCTATGATGGGATTTGTGCTAGAAGTCTGGCAAGGTCTATTTTAACATCAGGAGCAACCTGCTGCAATGTTTCTGCATCGATGGAGCAGAGAGGCATGTCTCTCACTAGGCAGCAGTGAGATCCCTATTAAAGGGAACTCTTGTTTGGTAAGCATCTCATTAATTGTACATCTCATGTTGTGATCACCTCATTAACTGCACCTTATTAATAGGAAGCCTTCTATGTTACCCATATCACCAATCAAACCATACATCGAGAAATCTCAACATGGAAGTCGGAGCAGGTGAAAAGCCTCCCCATGGATCAGCACCAAACAGCATCTGAGGACATAATCCATAGGTCCCAGCCATATTCCCAACCACTCCACCCTCCACATCCCCCTAACATCTACAATCAACATCCAATATTTGTCAACCGCTCAGGATCCTACAACTTTCAGGACAGTCTGGAAGCACAGACCTCCATTGGATGGCCAAACAGTGACTAGCATCGAATGGCTACTTTAATTGAAAGGCCATTTTGTGCATAGTGACAGGTACAAACACACTGTGCATGTAGCAAGCGGCAGGTCACAGAGTCTTAGCGAAGTAGTCCACACAGAATTCCATGGAGGCATCTGTCGGTCAGAGGGTCCGAGCAAAGCAAATCAAGGGCAGCCTGTGTTTCCAGTTCACGGGACTTGCCGCAAACAGGCACCCAGTCAGTCTCTGCAGTCTGGGGAGCGTTCACCTGTTACTCCTGTGCAGCTGTAGTGATGAATCCCAGAGACAGGCCTAACACTGTTAAGAAATATGTCCAGGCATCAGACAGGAATATGGGCACGGCTGAACATGTTTAAGGGGATGTGCAATGGACATTTTGTTGGTTCCAACTACAGAACATAAGGGATGTGGGTGGGGTTGATAAGAGAGGCACCTGCCATGGTAAAGAAATACAGTAATCTATTCCTGGGGATTAGGGGCTGGAGACTGAAGGAAGTTGAGTGACAATTGTGAATGAGTGGGGAGCTGGCAATTGTATTTCTAAAGGGGGAATGCATTAAAGCATGGATAGGAATAGGATAATGTGGGAGAGAGATTCATCTTTGTTCAGGACCACCCTGGCTTCAAGGCAGGGATAACATATGACCACAGCTGGTATGGTCACCTCATATACCTGGGGCTGGGATGGAAAGGTGGGCAGATGATGGTTCATGGAGACAGTTTGAGTGGGGACCTAGGAAGGTGTGAAGCCTCTAGGGTTCAGGGGAAGGGCTACCACAAATGGAACCTGGATGTTTGCAGACTTACCAACATGTAAAGGAGGAGGCTGAAAACCACTGGCCAGAGAGCACAGACTGTCACCTTCCATTGTGTGGGAAATTGACAATATGTAATTAATTGTAACCACACTGGGAGTCAGGTGGTAAGTGTCTTAAACTGGAAGAGAACTCCAAGACCCACCATTGTGAGGTGCACACACTCACACACCCAAGCACTGTACAAAACTCAGACCTGCAGGCCCCCTAATCCTAGTGAATTGACTTCCTGTGCGGTGTAAACTTCCCTGTCCTAAACATCACTGACCACTTCACTCACACCAAACTCAAGCCTGGGAGATGAATAAGGATGTTTGACCATCAGAGACCGTGGTGCCAGCAAAACCCATGGCCATAGGTAGTCCATGTTTATCTCATTTCCAAAGGCTGTAATGGACTCTCAACACGTACATCGATCCATAGTAAATCCTGTATGGACATGAAGTTGGGCATTATGTTGGCATTTGGGCTACACAGAAAGTCAAACAAATCAATATGGTGCAAAACCAAACAAACGTAGCCAAACAATGCACTGTCACCCATGCCACAAAAGTGCCCAGAGAAGATTTTTTTATTCTGTCTTTCCCTCTCATTAAACCTTACAACAATGTTTAGGGTGGAAGGTGCAAGGTGCCATTGACCCTGGAGGTTTGGTCAGGTGACCCTGGGAGGGTGTTTTAGTTTGGATGACCCAGGCATGCTGAGGGTCATGTTACCTGATACATGTTGTTCCTCCTCTATCTCAACCTCCAAGGGTTGGAGGGGGGCCAAGCAGGGTGGAGTGTCCTGACAGCAGACTTCTGATGGCTTGTGTTTGGTTCTTCCTTTAGCTGGATACCTCCTGAACCTGCCCTGTCTTCTTTTGAGAAAGGGTCACCTGATAATGCAACAGGTGCTCCCTCCCTCACCATGCCTTTGACCCTGAGCCTAGAGCGAGGGAATGCTGGTGTGTGCCAGACCTGAGCTGGTTCTCTGAAGTAGCCACCAATTAGCTCATGGAGACAGCCAGACAACTATATGCTTAGAGTCGTAGAGTCACAGAGTTATTACAGCAGGCAAAGAGGCCCTTCAGCCTATTGTGTAAAGGCGAATGATCAAGTACTCATCTCTCTTAAACTCATTTCCTAGCATTTGGCCTTGTATACTATGGTAGTGCTCATTGAAATAGTTCTTGAGGACACTTTCTCTACCACCCTTTCAGGCAGTTGGTTTCAGAGATCCACCACCCACTGGATAAAAACATTTACCCTCAAATCCCCATCTAAACTTCCTCTAAGTCTCCTGCTCCTTACCTTCATTCTGTGCCCCCTGATTATTGACTCCTCAACCAAGGGGAAAGTCTTTTTTCCTTCTACGTACCCTGTTATGCCCCTCTAAACCTTGCACACCTCAATCAGTTCCCATCTCAGCCTCCCCTGCTCTAAGGAATACAAACCTAGCCTATTAAGTATCTTTTCTTACATGAATCACTCCAGGCCAGGCAATATCCTGGTGAATCCTTTGCACACTCTTGTGGGCAATCACATCTCTCCTATAGTGTAACAACCAGAACTGCACATAGTACTCCTGCTGTGACCTAACTAATGTTACAAACAGCTCCATCATAATCTCCTTGCTCTTGCATTCAATGCCTTGACTGAAGCAAGTATCCCATATGTTTTCTTAACAACCTTATCTACTTGTCCTGCTGTCTTAAATGATCTATGGACATGGACATCAAGGTCTCTTTGACCCGCTGTACTCCTACCATTGAACATGTTTTCCCTTGCCCTGTTCATCTTCCCAAAATGCATCACCCCATATTTTTCAAGATTAAATTCTATTTGCCACTATTCAGCTCATCTGTCTAGTCCATCTATATCTTAGGTTTTCCTCTTCACTATTTACACCATCAATTTTCACGTCATCCCTAAACTAACTGATCACATCTCCTATATTCAGATCATACATGCACACAATAAACAGGATGGGATCCAGCACTAAATGCTATGATTTACCACCGGACATAGGCTTCTAATTACAAAAATATCCTTTGATCACCCCATGCTTCCTGCCTCTAAGTCAATCTAGGCTTTTCTTCACTACTAAGGGCTGTCTTCTCTTGGACTGAGAGAAAGGGAGAGATTGAGTGAGATGAAATTGGGTGGTATGGCTGTTAGTGTGGCACAGTGAATAATGGTGACGTATCTTGGGTAAGTGGGTAAGCAGCACATAGAGCATGCAGGGCTGGTGTTGTGGGAGTTTTGAGCTGAATGAGAGTGAGTGAGGGATGCAATAGTGACAGTGGTAGACATGAATCTTTGTGGGAGGTGAATGTAATAGCAGAGATAGGGTGAGTGTGATGTAGCAGAGAGAAGAGTGTGGCACCTACGCTGGCAGAGTAGAGCAGGCAATTGACCTTATAGTGCTGCTGGTCATTCCTCTAAACCAGGATATGGGTAATACTGATGCCAGGGACGCTGGTCTTTCAGTGGATAGTCAGTGACACGTTCAGAAATGGCACATATTAAAATGGGACTAGAATTGGACAAGAGAGGCACCATAGCAGCAGGGTGGGTGGTTAACAAGGAGAGTTTGTTAAGATATAGGTCTCGTGGAGAGAAACCGTCCAAAATACTGACCAAAGCTGACACATGGCCAAAATAAATGTAAGATTCAGCCCCATGATTCTATGACTTTTAGCTCAGTCCCTGTAAAGCCATGGCACCTTTTGGTGGAGCAGACACATGCTCTATCAATGTAGCACCACATTCGCACATCTTCTGAAAAGAAGTATTCTCCTCAGAAACATCATCAATTTTCAAAAGCAGTGCAAAAGAAGAGTTTCATCTGCAATGGGGGAAACAATTATTTTAAACAGTATCATCTCTACCTCTAGAAATACTTATTCCTGTGTAGCCATGTGGAAATATTATAAAAGACTCCAGTGGTCAGCAAGAGGAAAACAGAAAGTATTTCAAAGTCTCTGATAATGTATTTAGAATTAAAAATGACATATATCCAAATGGGGCACACTTTAAAACTATATCAGCAACTGTGACTCTATGCAAGCCATATTGAAAAACATCAGGTTCCTTCATTGGTTAGGCCAGAAATGAATTAATTCCCATGACATTTTTTCAAAATTGATATAAAAATATCATTAACAACAGTCAAGATTTCAGAGTAAAGAACCACAAATAACATCTTCAGATGGTTGCTGATCCATTAATTTCAAGTACTCTAGCATCAATGAGTACATTCACATACTTAACATGGCTTGCAAGGGTTAATAAACATGATTAATATTAAAAGGTGGAACTTCCTCGTGAAGGTCAAAAGGTTGGAATGTGTAATTTCGTCCCCAAAAATAGACCCCTTTCTAAATGGGGACGGATTGTAGTAACTTTGAGACAAAAGAAAACGTTTCTACAGAACTTCCAGTAACTGATACAGAAAACTCCATTCGCTGACATTTTCCAAACAACAAATGCTGAACTCGCTACTTGGATCCTGCTGCATTCCTTCCTCCTATGTCAAATGATCCCCCGTTGCCTTCCATTTCCTACAGCTGATGAAAGATTCCATCAGAACACAATGAGTGTTCTCAAATCTTCTCAATAATCGCAAACAATGAGTTCTTCCTGAAAACAGGTCAATTTTCCAACCAAATTTGTGCTCACCAAATGTGACTTGTGCAAATATTTACAAATCCATGAGCTACTTGTGCAGCAAAAAATAGTCTTTGGGAGGAGTACTGTTCAGAAAAGGAATCTGCAGAGGAAGATGCAATCGAGCACATTGAAAAACCATATCCAACAATATTAGTCAAATAGGATTTTGGAGTCTGCAACTCTGATCTGATCCTTAAGGCTAAACTTACACATAATTTTGTCAATGATGGAAGCATGTCAACCATATTGTGTCATGGTGGGAGAAAAAGGAGATGGTTTCAAGTTATCTAAATTGATTTATAATCTGTTCATGCTTTGTCCTTTCAGTTGGTGTAGGTTTCAGCATTGCAACTAGGGGAGGCGATGACCTAGTGGTACCATTGCTGGACTGTTGACCCAGTTAATGCGTTGGGGACCCAGGTTCAAATCCTGCCATGGCAGATGGTGGAATTTGAATTCAATAAAAATCTGGAATTAAGAGTCTACTGATAACCTTGAATCCATTATCAGAAAAAACCCCATCTGGTTCACTAATGTACTTTAGGGAAGGAAGCTGCCATCCTTACCTGGTCTGCATGTGACTCCAGACCCAAAGCAATGTGGTTGACTCTTAACTGCCCTCTGGGCATCTAGGGATGTGCAATAAATGCTGACTGGCCTGTGACACCCTCATCCCGTGAATGATCTTGCTAAGAAAAAAATCACTCGTCTCCATCATTAGGTGTTGAGTTTAATATCAGTCATTTTAAAAGTACTTGCAGTTTGTTAGCAATCAATATATTTCTAGATGAATGTACTGAATGAAAATGAATTACTAAAAAAAAGTAACATTCCCAATAATTCAGTGGGTAAATCTACAACTTATTTGAAGTGAGTCTGAGTTATTGTGATCATCCAACCATAGTTAGCCTTCCACCACAAGGAATTATATTAATCTCTCTTTGTTTACTGCATTCAGCATATTACCTTCATCCTGCCTCTGCCAAGCTTCTGATGTTGTCCATCTATCCTGTCCTCCTCCATTGTGGCCTGTTCTTTCTTGACCTTCTTTTGTCACCAACGTCGGACACTTTCAATGTGGTTGCAATTTCTCAATTTATTCCTCACTGCTTTTTTGATTTGATTTATTATTGTCACATGTACCTCAGTACAGTGAAAAGTCACAGTGCACAGATCATACTGTGCAAATAGAAAAGAGTGAGGAATACAAAGGTGCACACCTCACTGACAGCTCATGAGATAGATGGACTCCAATTTTTCAATGTATATATTTACAGGTTATTTTCTCTATGCATTTGATTTTAAAGACCCTTCATCATTTCAAAAGTTGAATCCTGTTTGTATTAATCTTATTGAGAATCCAAATGCATCCAGGCAGTGCAATATTCCATACCAGGGATTTTGCAAACTGCTTCTAAGAGCTGTAATTTTTCATGGTGTTATATGTCCTCCACTGCAACTAGAAGTATGTGAAGCTCAATCCTGGTCTACTCTGAATAAACTAACCTTAAACTTAACAGTGGAGTTTAGTTAATTGGCCAAATGAAGGCTCCTACCGTGGTGAAGGGGAATATTAATCACTAGCCAGTGACTCATGCTGGCAAGGATTCATGTGTGGGTTTCTAGTGGAGTTGGAGTCAGGATGACCTGCAATAATCATGATAATCTCTCTATGTTCATTGATTTGCCTGGCAGTTTGATAATGAATAATCGCATGTCTTTGAGTGCTATTTAATGGGAACTCCAAGAATCAGTCACTTCAGAAAAAGATGGAAGAAAATGTTAGGTAGGAGAGAGAAATATTTCATGAATGTGTTGACTACTTTTTCACAAAAGATGCACATTAATCTCTACCACAAAAACAAGGCACACCAAATGTTAAAGACCAGAAATAGCATTTAGTTAAAAACCTAGGGTATATCTATATTCATGTTTGTTTTTGAGAATAGTTCTGAAGGCTATAAATCAAGGCAGAAATATTTCAAACTTCTCAAGTGCTCTATACAAATACAAGTCAGTTTTGTTTACTTCTGTGATTTTGGAGTGAATGAGAGTGATTTTTTAATACAGATTTAAAGGAACTTTGGGGACTCAGAAGGAAATGTAATTGACATTACCTCAGAAAAATAAACTATTGGAATTAATCTCCATATCATGTAGAAGGAGTGAAACTCCAGACTTCTATCCACCAACTCAAGGACAGAACTCGTCTCACCCAATATCATGACCATTGAATGTGAAGACAGCATTGCACCTCTAATAGGAGTTTGAGTTATTTATTGTCACATATATCAAGAAAGGTACAATGATAAGAGTTTTGTTGCCACAATCCAGTTACGAAATGAACTAAAAGGAATTATGTAAATAGAGTTCATCTTCTATACAAAGGGTCTTCAGGTACAGCTCCAGGACTTCTACAAGGTATCTTGGGCCTCAAGGAAACCCGGCTCCAGGGCCATGCTCGATGCCTACTGCAGCCAGGTGGCCTCGCTCTGGACACCAACACGACTCCAGCTTCCCCACAATGTCAGGCAATGAAGAAAAGTGAAAGGAGAAAGACAGAAGAATACGGCTAGCCTGGAGTGGACAGACTCAGGAGCCCAATCACTACCTAACTGCGCTGGCGCTACCATCTTGAAAGATACAACGTATCTGAAGGGACAGAAGTCAAGAGTTTAACCTGTTATGTCACATGTATCTTTTTGTTCTCAACATTTCTTTGGGCTCAAAGATCAGTTGGTTTGATAGACCTGGCTTGCTAACAATCAAGGAGCACTTCAGAGGAGGTTGCAGCAACTGAGCTATTTTGGGGCATGCTGTGGTATTATTGGGAGCATAGTTCCAAGTCGTAGGAAGGGCCAAATTTGAATCTTGGGGTAGAGGATCAGATCAATATTTAGAATGTTAAAAAGAGATTTACAGATAGCATATGTTTGTCTGACTTGTCTTATGTATCTCAAAACGGAGCTTCAGTATAACTAATACCTTCATTTCCAAGTATTATTGGTTTTTAATTTTTTTGTCCCCCTTGGTTATACAGGAGTGGTTGTCAGGGATTGGAAGGAGTGTGGTGTCTGTTTTTGATCACTGGGACTTGTTAGGCTGGCAGTAGAGGAGGAGAAGCATTCTTGGAGGCCATTCTGGATTTATTGACAGTGGTCAAAAAGTGTGGTGCTGGAAAAGCGCAGCAGGTCATGCAGCATCTGAGGAACCAGGATGAAGGACTTATGCCCGAAACATCGACTCTCTGCTCCTCGGATGTAGCTTGACCTGCTGTGCTTTTCCAGCGCCACACTTTTTGACTCTGACTCTCCAGCATCTGCAGTCCTCATTTTCTCTCTGAATTGATAGTGGAGCAGGCACAGCATGGATTACCAGAACAATATTGGGTTTTAGAGAGTTAAATTCTGATGAATTGTTGAAAAACCTGGCTTGTATTCCTTGAATTCTCACAGGTTGCTTGGATTTGATTGAGGTACTTAAAATGTAAAATGGGCATTTACAGATATGCTATTTACTATTTTGTGGAGAATCGAAATGAGAGGGGCATAATCTTAACATTAGACCTAGGCCATTTGAAGCAAGTTCAGGAGACATTTTTTTACACAAAGTAGAAATATCTCCACAAATGGCTGTGGAAAACAAAGTGCATTTGGAGGTCTCAACATTAAGATTGATACATCTTGTTCAGTAATGATGTCAAGGGATATGGATCAAAAGCAAGTAATTTAAGTTCACAAAACCATAGAATGGTTCTGGTGCAGAAGGTAACCATTCAGCCCATCACATCTGTGCTAACTTTCAAAGCATTTTGACTCTGAGGATAATTTCCTCCCTTTTCTCCATAATGCAGAGCATTATTTATATGTAAATAATCTCCTATTGCTCTCTTGGATGACTCATTTGAACTAACTCCCTGCTCTTTCAGGAAGTGAATTCCAGACTTTAACGACTCACTGTGTGAAAACATTTTTTTCTCACATCACATTTGCTTCTTTTGCAAGATAGTTTAAAACTGTGCTCGTTTGCTCTCAATCTTTTCTATGAGGTGGAACAACTTCTCACCGTAAACTTTGTCCAGACCCTTCATGATTTTTGAAAGCTTAGATCAAACCTCCTTTTAACTTCCTCCTGTCCAGCGAAATCAGTGCTAACTTCTCCAATCTATCCTTGTAACAGAACCTTCTCATTCCTGGAGCCAATCTCTTCTGCACTTTCCCCAATCCAATCAGATCCTAATTAAAGTGTGGACAATACTTGACTGAAGTCTAATGAGTGTCCTATGTAGCTTCAGCATAATATCCCTGCTTTTGTATTCTTTAATTGGAAATTTAGTGACTATCACCTGATGAAGGAGCGTCACTCCGAAAGCTAGTGCGCTTCCAATTAAACCTGTTGGACTATAACCTGGTGTTGTGTGATTTTTAATTTTGTATTCTTTACCTTTATTTGTGAATTATAGAATACTATATGCTTTATTAACAACTCCTTCTATCTGTCCTGCCACCATTAATGAGTAATGCACATACACACCCAGATCACTCTACTTCTTCTTATCTTTTATAAAAGTCCCCTTTACTTTCTCTCCATGTTCTTTATAGTAAAGTGTATCACCTCACAATTCTCTGCATTGACTTCATGGCCACCTCTCCGACGGCTCCTCAAATTTTCAATATCCTTTTAAATTTCTAAGTTTAGATACAAAACAATCATTTTTGTTTGGAATAGCAGGTGAGCATGGCGTGCTAAATGACCTACTGCTTCTTCCTAATCTTGCTGCAATCCTAACACATTCAAACTGATCATGGCTCCTCATGTCTACTGGGTTGAATAGCATAAATATCAAAATTTACTCATTAGAAATCCAAATGAAAAGAGCACCAGAGTAAATGTAGGCAGCACAGTAGCTTGGGTGGCACAGTGCACAGTGGTTAGCACTGCTGCCTCATAGCACCAGAGACCCAGGTTCAATTCCCACCTCAGGCGACTGACTGTGTGGAGTTTACACATTCTCCCCGTGTCTGCGCGGGTTTCCTCCCACAGTCCAAAAATGTGCAGGTTAGGTGAATTGGCCATGCTAAATTGCCTGTAGAGTTAGGTGCAGGGGAATGGGTCGGTGTGGACTTGATGGGCCGAAGGGCCTGTTTCCACACTGTAAGCAATCTAAAAATATGTAGCTAACAACTAATTTATTAACACCATTTATTCATTTCCCCATTGGCAAGGAAGCACTCTAATGGAGTGAAATTCCTCCGTTGCTGTAAACTTGGAGCATGCCAAGTTTTCTATATTACCAATTAACAAAATCACAGGAAATAAATTCACAATCTCTAAAATTAGGATTTCACTAGCAAGCTATTAATTTAAACTAAAATACTGGCATTCTCCTACTTTTTACTCAAAGAGTGAGATTATCCTTGATGACTGGTCCAGGAGTTCCACAAGTCTTTCAATATGCATCACTCTGAATTTGGGTAACTTAACATAGAGGCTACGGATTGTGAGTGGAATTGTAATTTGTCATTAGAATGAGAGAGAAAAGTTGCCAAACATTACAGGTGAGAATGTGGGCAACAAAAATGATTTAAGTTGAGATTTCTAAGGAACACAATTCAAAAGCAAATTGTGAATATTTTCATGGAATTAGGTGTAATAACTCATTAAAATTCGTCAGAACCAGGTATTTGGCATATTGATTGGGCACGCAGAGGAGTAAAATAATATTTCTAATAATTCAAATACACTGAAGGACTGGGTAGGTTTGCCATTGTTGGTTTTATCTTTTACTTTGCACATTTTGGAGTGCCTCATAAATGTTCATTTAGCATTTAGTAGATAATGAGCAAAGTCAATTGGAACTGCAATCTGTTATTAACAGAAATTACTGGAAATAAATCTTTGGTGATTTGAAATGCTGAGAAATATCAGCCTGCAGATGATGGAGAAGTCAGAGTGTTAGAAATTTGCAGATGGCAATCTACTTCAATTAAATGGCAATCCTGAATGGTTCAGCAGATACACACACTGTGTGGTCTATATGATTATACAGACCAAGATGGTGCCTATGCCAATCTTTAATCTGTGCTGCAATTGTTAAATTGACAGTGAAAATGCTTTGACTAACCTCATGTTTGTAGGTTGAGGGAAGATGTGTTTCTCAGAGTCCATGCTGACTGACTGATATTCAAAGATTTCGGGAAGATATGCCCTTTGTTGACATTTGACTGAGGGGAAGATGAGGCTAGCTGTGGTAACCTCTACAATGGAATCTTCTTAGTCCCTCAGGATTGAGAATGATTCACTTCCACTCCAGTTCAGTGGGTTCTGAGATGATTTGAAAACTTCAAATATTATTATCCCAGCTGTTGTTATTATTGGACAAGTCAGATCCCAGATTGAAATCTGGCTTGATGGATGAAGTATTGATTTCTGGTTTTAACAAATTGGTCTTTCTCTGAAACACAAGCTTGCAATGCTGTAGATTTGGATTGAACAATAACACAAAGTTTACTCTGCAAAAGAAATGAAGTTAAAATAGAATAAGCAACAAATTACACAAAACACACAGTTAAAGATTTTGGAATACACAGCAAAAATACAATTATTTTATAATCTGAACAGCATCGCTTTACAGAACCTTAAGATCAGTGAGGATACCCTTCTCTGTTCTCTATAGGGTTTAACTTAGCTGTGGCTTCAATTCCCACTCATAAGAATCTGACAGCCTCT
Source organism: Chiloscyllium punctatum (assembly GCF_047496795.1). Classification (NCBI taxonomy): domain Eukaryota; kingdom Metazoa; phylum Chordata; class Chondrichthyes; order Orectolobiformes; family Hemiscylliidae; genus Chiloscyllium; species Chiloscyllium punctatum. The sequence continues at coordinate 29,246,483 of NC_092780.1, read as the reverse complement.
TTGTTGATTCATCATATATTTTTCCTAAGTGCAAATCCCTCACAATTAACACTGGAACTCTACTCTAGCTGGTGTTGACATCTTTGAGAACAAGAGAGACCAAATGCATTTTAAAACAAGTAGTGTCAACAAGCAGTGCTGATCATAGAATCCCCACAGGCCATTCAGCCATCTAGTCCACACCAATCTTCTGAAAGAGCATCCCACCCAGATTCACTCCCCTACTCTATCCCATGGCTAACCCACCTAGCCTGCACATTGCTGGACACTATGAGCAATTTAACATGGCTGAAGCACATCTTTGGACTGTGGGAGGAAACCTGCACAGACATGGGGAGAATGTGCAAACTCCACATAGACAGTCACCCAGGTCTGGCATCAAATAGAGATCCTTGACGTTGTGAGGCAGCAGTGGTAACCACTGAGTCAGCATGCCATCCTGTGATGCTAAGCTTGAGTTTTAAAAGCCTATTGATTTTATGATGGATGGATACCTGAGCAAGATGAGAAGTTTAATTATTCCAATGTCCTGGGACAGAAGGAATCTGAATTGGTGAGCATGTGATGCAATTTTATTAAGATGCAGGAAAGAGCAAAAGTAGCTCGTGCAATAGGATATTTCATGTTGAAGATGGAAGCTTGGAAAAATAATAAGAAGATGGGTAAGTTAGGGTTAGGATTAGGTTAGTTGGGTATGTGGACAAGTGAGTAGTCAGGTCAGCAGGCGTTAGATAAGTTGGTTCCAGAGGAGTAGCCATATTGGAGGGGAAATAATCAGTCCTGGTCAAGGGGAGTTGGGTGTTCAGGTACAGCGCTATTGGGTTTGGAGGGTATTTAAGTACTTGAAGGGGTGTCAGGTCTGATGGGGTACTCAGATGATTGAGGAGAAAGTGAGGACCGCAGATGCTGGAGATCAGAGCTGAAAATGTGTTGCTGGAAAAGCGCAGCAGGTCAGGCAGCATCCAAGGAACAGGAGAATCGACGTTTCGGGCATCAGCCCTTCTTCAAGAATATGACAGAAATCTCACATCAAGACCTGAGGAGACCCTGATGCACAGAGCAACATTGGAATTGGCCAAAGAATTTAAACTTCTGAAGGACAATTTCCCTGCTCCCCAAGACCTTCTTTGATCATCTCAGTCTCTGAGCTAAATCAATACTTGGGACTGCTTTGCAATATTGAAGAAGGGCTGATGCCCGAAACGTCGATTCTCCTGTTCCTTGGATACTGCCTGACCTGCTGCGCTTTTCCAGCAACACATTTTCTACTCAGATGATTGGCAGGGTAAGCAGATCAGGTCAAGGACAAGTACTTGCTCCTGTAACAGGGGCAACTCAGATCCGGCAGTAGTCAAATGGTTAGGAGGGCTCATCAAGTTGGATTGGAAGAGGTAGTCAGGCAAGGGAAGGGAATTAGTCAGACTGGTCCAGGGCTAATCTGATAAGGTCAGGTTGGAGGAGGATAAAATGGTGTGGGATAGACATGTTGTCAAGAGGGACGGAGTGGTAATCAGACTGGTTCACAAATTAGGTTAGTGGGAAAGGTGGGGAAAAACTGTGTGCTCGGCTCTATTCTGGTTAGGTTGTAGATTAAGCAGATCGGGTCAATATCGATTAGGAAGTATTCAGGAGGTGAAGAGGTAATTGGTTAGCTGTGAGGACAGTCAGGTGATCAGGGCAGACGATAATGATTGGGAAGTCAGATGATAATGTTTGTGGAGTTGTGAAGTTGAGGCACAGGTTTTAATCTGTCTAACATTCCCTGGCTAACTTCTCACTTCAATATTACAAAGCAGTCCCAAGTATTGATTTAGCTCAGAGACTGAGATGACCAAAGAAGGTCTTGGGGAGCAGGGAAATTGTCCTTCAGAAATTTAAATTCTTTGGCTAATTCCAATGTTGCTCTGTGCATCAGGGTCTCCTCAGGTCTTGATGTGCGTTTTCTGTCATATAAGACCATATGGCATAGGAGCAGAAGTTAGGCCATTCAGCCCATCGAGTCTGCTCCACCATTGAATCATGGCTGATACGTTTCTCAATCTCGTTCTCCCATTTATTACCCCGTAACCCTTGATCCCCATCTTACTCAAGAACCTATCTCAGTCTTAAATATTCTCAATAACCTGGCCCCCATAGCCTTCTGTGGCAATGAATTCCATAGAGGCATATACCATGGCTAGAGAACTCTTCCCTTTACTCTCAGGCTGTGCCCTCAGATCCTAGTCTCTCCTACCATGGAAATATCTCCCCAATATCCACTCTGTCCAGGCCAGTCAATATTTTGTATGCTTCAGTTAGAAACCCCTCACCTTTCTAAACTCCATTGAATAATCCAGAGTCCCCAAAAATTCAACATATGTTCAGCTTTTCATTCCGAGGACCATTCTCATGAACATCTTCTGAATGCACTCCAGGGCCAGTAAATCCTTCCTGAGATATGAAGCCCAAAACTGCACACAATATTCCAAATGTGACCTGACCAGAATCTTATAGAGCCCCAGATGCAAATCCTTGCTTTTGTAATCAAGTCCTTTCAAAATAAATGCAATCTTTGCATTTGTCTTCCTAACTACTAACTCAACCTTGAGAGAATCCTGGACTAGAATTCTAGGCCAGGACTCGTCTCCTTGCGCTTCAGACTTCTGAATTTTCTCCTCATTTACAAAATAGTCCATGGCTCTATTCTTCCTACCAAAGTGCATGACCTCACACTTTCCTTACATTGTGCTCCATCTGCCATCTCCATTCTCCTAACCTGTCCAAATCTTTTTACAGCCTCACTGCTTCCTCGATGCTATCTGTCCCTCTACCTATCTTCTGCAAATTTAGCCAGAAAGCCCTCAGTTTCTTCATCTGGATCATTAATGTATAAAATGAAAAGTTGTGGCCCCAACGCTGAGCCTTGTGGAACACTACTTGTCACAAGCTGCCACCCTGAGAAGGACCTTTTTATCCCCACTGTCTGCTTTCTGCCAGACAGCCAGGCTTCTATCCATGCTAGCACCTTGCTCTAACACCATGGGCTCTTACCTTACTCACGAGTCTCCTATGTGGCACCTTGTCAAAGGAGATTTACAGACTAGAGGATTTGACCCAATGTGTCCATTTGTCAGGCATTTCCCCTCAGAAAAAAGGGATCAAATTACTGACAATCCTCCGGATGAAAGACTTCAGCTACTTGGCTAGATTGATGAATCTGGGATGTTGTCCTTAGAGAAGAGAAGGTTTAAGAAGATTTGATTCAGGCATTTAACATTGCGTGAGTGTCAATTGTGCAGATAGGAAAAACCTTTTCACATTGACACAAGGGCTTTGAACCAAATGACACAGTTTTTAGGCAAAGATGTGAATGACTGCTATATGTGTTGCAGAGCCAATCGCTATCAGCTAATGGTTGTGGTAGGGTGCACCTCCCCATCCTCATTTCTGTACTAGTTACGATGGTTTGTTTAGTTAACTGGGCTAGAAGCTAAACCACTGGGGAGTCTTAACAGGAAGAGGCACTGGTCTTAACAACAAAATGTAGTTAATTGCATGTAGCTTTAGGTACATATGCATTAACCTTATAGACTATTGAGAGCCAGGGAATGACATGTCTGAGCCCACCAAGCTCTCATGCTGGACTCATCATTCTCCATACCAGTCGGTATGATGTCATCAGATTGTGTGGGTATTACGGTAGTCTCCAACTTTGACCCTTTCAGAATCATTACCTTAGCTACCAATGAAAACATGAGGAAAAACCTCCATTACACAGATGGAAGTATTATGACACAGTGGTGAACCCCGCTGTTAATTAAAACAAACACCCAGAAAATCTCACCACGCCCTGTAATCTGTTAAAATATGAGTGACAGAGAACTCCCAATTTCCACTATTCGAAGAAAATAATATTGATATATTCTTTAACCCTGAAAGTGAACATTAAACAACTATTCACAAGTCTAAGTCCCCCTTTCTCTGAACTGCTTATTACCTGCCTGCAACTCTCAAACAATATACTGTCCCAATAAAACACTTAATTTCAAAAGCATACTGTGCCTGTCATCTTTAGTGTCTTTCTTCTTCCAGCTGAAGGTCTCCCTGGGTTGTCTTCTTTCGTTTTGCTGTGAACATGTTTCATATGAAAAGGTACCTTTGATAGAGAAATTTTCCTAATTTCTTGGATCTGCGTTGATGGCAGTTGGTCTGCCTGCAATTTGCAAAATGTAATGCATTTTTATATCCCCAATGTTACATTGTCTCATTGGTTCAATGTTGGCAAAACAATAAATTCAAACCTGATTGGGTTTTAGTATCCTGAGGCATAATTTAAACTAATTGGTTAAATTTGAATTGTTGTCAAAACAGCAACCAACTCAAGTATCCATTTCACAGTCAAATGCTACATATTTTCAATTTTCCAGTACACTCTGAGAATGCTATCTAGTCATATCACACATACTTGTCAACTCTCAGTTCAGAACAGCACTCATTCTCTCTTAAAGGCACAGTACACACCTTCAACTTCATAACAGTAGTTAGGATGTGGGATGCAATACCAGTATGTGCAAACTTAATCATGCCTTTCAAAAAGGAAATGGACAAGGACACAAAGATTAAGAAGGCTATAGGGTTAGGCAAGCTAGCACAGAGATGATGCACTGCATAACCTCATGCTTTTCTGGATGCTTAACAGGACAATTGACAGAGATGTTAAGAATGGCTTTGATAGAGCAATTGAGAAGAAAATGTTTCCAATGGCAGAGATCATTCAGCTTGTTGTGTCTATACCAACTCTTTGTTTTAGCAATTTAATGAAATCCACTCACCCACCTTGCAGAAATCCATTTTTTTATTGAAATGTCTGAGCCCCTGCTTGATTGACAACTCTGGCTCTCTAATCTCTGTTCTCAATTTCATAACATATATTCACACAAAGTTAAGAGGCTTGAAGCACTTACAGTCCCTACACTTTATCATGAGACAGACAGATGGATTGAGTCAGGAATTTTCCCAACTCCCATTACCTGCCTTGAGGAAATCCAGGCCAAAGACACTATTTTAGAGAAAATTGAGAAATATCTTCCCTGACTTCCTGGCCAATATTTATCCCTGATCCAAAATCAATAAAAACAGTGCATCCTGTCATTATATCATCACTGTTTGTGGGGAAATTGCCTATGATTGATACATTTACAGCAGCAACACGTTCCAAATACATTTTATCATTTGCAAATGTTCTGTGGTCATTATACCATTGAATTCCCAAACTATTAATTTGTTCTCTATTAAATTCCCATTTAAAAACAACTAATCAAACTCCATTCAGAGCAACCAAGATTTCCATAATCATACCATCTTCAGTGTGAAGAATCATTCACTTTCCCGTCCTTACCTTTAATTCTGTTGAGACTTGCAATTATTGACAATTATTGGGAGGTTCTAAACAAGGACAGGCTAAATAGGGAGTTATCAAAGGTAACCCTGACTGCTCTGTATTGCCAGTTTTCAATTCACAGACAAAAAGTTACAATGCTTTTGCATTATAGTTTTCTGTTACTCAATTTTCAAATGTACAATTTTATTTTGAATTGAGCAAGCAGTTCATGACATATGCCATCTTCAAATCATTGAACCAGTTTTTAATCCAACATTTATTGCGAAACAGAATCAGATATATAATCAGAAATTCTCGTCATTCATTGAATAGAAACCTTTCTTCTCGTTTTTGATGCAAATATATCGCAAGAGAAAAAGTTAGATTTGAATTTATATAGTGTTTTTCATTACCTTAGAACAGCAGGAAAACAATCAAATCAAATTGAAATTATTTTAGCTTTAAATTAAAACTTATTCAGGAAAAACAACTTTTTCTTGGATTGAAACAATATTGCAATGCAAAAGATTTTATTTAAAGTTGGCCTGTTGAACAATCTCTCACTGTAATATTTTATTTCCAGGCCCTGTGTTCCTGATCAAAATCATTTTCTTCATTTTAACAATGACATTGGCTTTAACCTCTGTAGCAATGTCAACTTCAGTGTTTCCTGGTTGTCTCTGTGTCATCATGTGAACAATGTAATGAATAAATATAGCAACATCAGGCCCCATGATTCAGCCAGCACCATTGGATCCACACCCCACTGTTGAGGGAATTTCGATTTTTAATAGTTTTGTTTTCTGCAAGTAAGAAGCCTGAATAAATAAATAGAAACACAATAATGCAGCAAACATTTTATTATCTGTGCAACCAAGAGTGTGCTGATTGTTCAAATATACTGGATAATCAAAAGGTCCATCTAATCAATGCAAAAACACACACTGAGTGATAGAAATGTAATACAGGGGGTATACATATTACTGTTATACATTATTTACAGCATAAGTTAAAATGCAACTTTGCCTTATGCAGAATTTAACTGGCAGAGAACCGTATCACTCATACCCTCAACTGACTACTCAGGCATTGGAGTAGATCATAACATTGGAGAAAAAATTGACTTGAGATGGAATCAACTGTTAATATTTCACATGGCCATTCCACTGAACAACAAGTATATTTCCAGTGAATTAAAGAAATTAAAACCTGCAATAAATGGTCAGAATAATACAGCAAAATTTGCAGTAATTAAGATGCATAATTTTTGCCAGTTTATTGAAAATGCTGTTTCATAAGGTCCTGGTTAAAACAAAGTTTGCTGTTCTTAGAAATGCTCTATTTTAAGATATATAAGAGCAGTCAGTCTAGTGTGCTTCACATGCAAGTTTTAGAGGTTTTTCCTTTCCTTTCTTCACTAAGGTGATTTTGATTGAGGGTTGGCTTCTCCAACTGCTCAGAGATGAAATGAGATTGCTTTCTTTGTCTTAAAACCTGTTGGGTAAAGACTAGTGCACAGTACCTGTCTGCAGCAGATGAGGCAGGGGAACCATTTCCCTTATTCCACACTTAAATGTTGCAGTCCCTTTTGAATACAAACCAGAAGCACCCAGGTAGTGGCACAGATGAGCCTGATGCTGGCTAGAGGTAAGGAAAATCTGTCTGTCTGGAAGTATTATTTGATGCTTCAAAACACCTTGAAACAAGAGAACAAGTATCAATATTGCTAAGGTGTTGGGTCAGCCCCTAGAAAAGTGAGAACTATCCATTGTCAAAATCAAACAACGTGTTTTCGTGCTGGCAAAGTGAGTTTGTTACGGAGAATAAAGACTGACTTCTGCCACTCTATATCCAAGGCTAAAACAAGTACCACATGCCTATTGGTCATCCAAGAAAAAAACACAAGCCTTAAAAGATGAACAGGGTGAGAGTTCAGAGACAAAAAGTTTTCAATGTTAGTCTTGGATGGTTCAACAGTTTCAATAAGTGTTCCTGCCTGCATAACATTAAAGTGTCTGGTGAAACATCTAGTGTTGACGCACAAGGGCTAATCAATTTTCTGCTCATTTGAAGAGAGTCATTGAAGAGGTTGACTACTCACCAAAACAAGCTGTCAAGTACTGATGAGACGGGAGATTTTTGGAAGCACATGCCCTAGAGAACATACATTTCATAAGATAAAAAGACGTTGCCGAGATTTAAAGTGGCCAAAGAGTAACTGACTGTCTAGTTAGGTAAATGATGCAGGAGATTTTAAGTTGCTGGTGGATCAGTCCAAGATGCCATGGGCTTTCAGGAGTTACTCCAATAAATCATTTAGGTCTCAGATAAGGAAGTTTGGATAAGGGGAGACGCTGTTCCCTCTGCACGCCAACGCTGATCAGACGGCATATGGTGTCAGGAAAAGTCTTGCCTTCAAAATATTGCTCTTGTTGGATAATTGCCCAATCTTAATGAAGTCTATGACAAGGTGCTTAAGGTGCTCTTCCTGCCCAACAAAACCACAGTGATGCAGCCCATGAGTCATGAAGCCATGACAACATTCAAGGAGTACGACACCATTGTTCTTTCTCCCAACTCATCCAGGCAGCAGATGGCAAGAATGAGCCTTCAGTCAGGGAATTTTGGTGTGGCTACAACATCCTAAAGAACATTGACAATATCACTGAATTGTGAGATAAAGTAACATCGATGTGTATGAATGGTGTGTGAGAGGAATTGTGGCCCAATTATGCCCAAGAAAAATCTCATGACACTGTTCAAAAACAAACTCAAATAAAAAGCAAAATACAATGAATCCTGGAAATCTGAAACAATAAAACAGAAGCTTTTTAAGGAAGGTAAATGAAGATAAAATAGAATAAATTAAACTATGCACTTATAACACAAATTCAAAAACTTTTAAACACACAGTAAACATAAAATACCATCAATCCCAAATATTCCTTTACAAATTCCATAAAAAATTGCTTGTCAAGTATTCAAAATCACCCCTTTTCCAGTTTTCACACTAGAGAAACAATATTTTCTTAATTGCTGGGCTGAAATCACTGACAGCTTCTACCAAAGGCTTCTTCTGGAATCTGGTTGCCCAGTTATAGGAAGGACATTGTCAAGCTGGAGAGGGCTCAGAAGACATTTACCAGGATGTTGCCAGCTATGGAAGCTTTGAGTTATAAAGAAAGGCTGGAATAGGCTGGGACTTCTTTCACTGGTGCGTAAGAGGTTGAGAGGTGACCTTATAGAAGTTTATAAAATCATGAGGGGTATAGATAGAGTTAATGGTAGGTGTATTTTCCGTAGGATGGAAGGGGCAATTTTTTAAGGTGAGAGGAGAGAGATTTAATAAAGAAATAAAGAATTTTTTTAAACAGAGAGTGGTTCACGTGTGGAATGAACTTCCTGAAGAAGTGGTGATTGTGGGCAGAGTTACAGCATTTAAAAGGCACTTTGATAAGTATATGTATAGGAAAGGTTTGGAGGGATATGGGCCGGGAACTGGTAGGTGGGAGTAGTTTAGTTTGGGATTATGCTTGGCATGGACTAGTTGGACTGATGAGTCTGTTTCCATGTTGTATGACTCTATGATTCTGACTTCTTGTTCAGTGACTATCACTTAACTCCTTATTATAAAGTTTTGCTATATTCATCTCTTCTCAGCAGCACTGTTCTGTATAACCATCTCCATCCAAAGACTTCACGGAACTACCCAAAAACAAAGTAAAGCTGAAAAAACAGTCTCTCCATGTAAGATATGGGTGTTTCCTCAAAGCTTTATAAAACCCTAGGTCTCAAAATTTCTAACAGATATTAAAACACATTGGTTCATTTTGCTAAGTTGTAAAACACTCAAAGGTAAACAAAATCCATTAGTGCTGCCAAAGTAGCTCTCACAAACTGTTTAAGAAACATTCATAAGTTAATTTATTAACTTCAGATACACAAAAATCTAAAAGTTACTAACTCAAAATTCAAAACACAAGTTTATAATAAATTATATTAAAGTACTGATAGATCAGATGGTCTATCACAAAGTGAAGACTTACTGTATTATTCAGCCAATTACAATAATTAAATAATGAAAACAATAAAATAATTTGGAAGTATCACTACTTCTGCAATTGTCAAACACAAAAATGGACTTTGAGAGAGTTATATAACTCTCCAAAGTGAATTATTAAGCCTACTTGTATAATAAGATATGATTCCAACCAATGGAGAGATTTACTTTGATTGTGAATGACTTAAAGTTTGTTAAGGTTCTTTGATGTTTCACTAAGTCAAATCCAGTCACTGTCAACTCATCTAACAGCAACTTCATAAACAAGATCAGTTAAAACCTACACATGCATGAGAAAAGTTTAGCTATCTGACTTACGATGTGAGTCAAACTCCTGAAACTAAAAGATTCCCTGTTAATAAGGCACTTCATTAATAATATTGCCTGTAGTTTTGAAGCATTATGGATTATAGGTTTATTTCAAGCTTTGTGGAAATATCTGGAGTGTTTATTTTTAAATAGGTCATTGAAAGTTCACTGTGGACACTGGAGTTTTGTTTTAACAAGGCTTTCTGTAAATCACATTGCTGGCAATAACTGCTCGAATTGTTTTAAACAGTAACTGGCTTGGAAAAGTTTCTTATTTTATCTGGTTCATTTCGAGAGCAACCTGCTTGGATCAAGCAGCATAAGAGTGAAGCCTGCTTAGAATGAGCTGAGTTGAGGAAATCCTGGCAACAACAAACTGAGTTGGAGGAAAGTCTGTTAAAAACAAGCTGGCTAACTGATGCATCCTATTTCTGAAAGGAAAATTCTCTTATTGAGTTCAAGATGAAACCTAGTTGTTCTTTTAAAGGTGATTAAAGAGATCTCTTAAAATTACAGTTTGGAGCATATTTCGCTGACAATTGTATATCATTAGTAATTTAACCATATGCGCCAATACATCAGAGCAACAGACTCTGCAACATTCCATTCATTGTCTTTTTGACTTCATGGGTAAGTCATTGACCAAACTGTATTTGTTTTCAGAAAGTCAATCTCTGCAGAGAAACCTGTTTCCTTTTCTCCTTTTGCTAAAGTTTTTATCAAATAAGTTTTGTTTTGACAATAAACCAATAAATATCCAGAGGTCTGGTTGGTGGAGCTTGATGCCTTAAACTTGATATAAATAATTTGTCATTTGGGCAACTCGAAAGGAATTTTTATTTAATGTTGTGTTCCGAGGGACAGTGGGACATGAGCAGCAATGTACCCTTCAGCCTCAATTGTATTCTTAATTCGATACAGGGCAGAATCTTACGGAGATAATTATTTCTTTCTCTACTTCTTCATTTGTCTGCCTTTATATTCTATGTATTGGTTTATTTTTCTGTGTTTTAAGATGGTGTCAGAGAGTGATGACATTATACAACACTTTCCACTGTATTTTGTAACAAGTTACACATGAAGATAGATAGATAAGATAGATAAGATAGATAGAAAAAAAGGTGTCAGATGTCAAGGCCTGTTTCCTCTGGAATTTAGAAGAGTCAGAGGTGACTTAATTGAAACATCCATACCCTCCCATGGGGGGATTTGAAAGGATGTTTTGTCTTGTGGGAGAAACCTGAACCAGGAATCATAGTTTAAAGATAAGGAGGCACCCACTTAAGATAAAGATGAGGAAAAAGTTTCTCTCAGAAGGTTGTGAGGCTTTGGAATTCCCTTCCTCAAAAGGTAGTGGATGCAGAATCCCTAAGTATTTTTAAAGCAGGTGTAGATAAATTCTTGACCAAGGGGATTATAGATTGTTGGGGATTTGCAGGAATGTAGAGCTTAGGTTAAAATCCGGCCAGCCATCGATCTTATTGGATGGCAGAGCAGACTGAAAGGGGTAATTCTTGTTCATTGTTTACATGTTTGTATCTGGAGAGCCAGCAACACTGGCACATTGCCTGTTTTCGATGCCCACTCCATCTGGACAAACCTACTGCTGGTCAAGCCCTGGAATTAAGGAACCAGGAAAGAGTCGAGAGAGCTGGTGGCTACTGTTAGTTTACCATGCATCCCAGGCTTCAGATTGAGGCTGCACCCAGGAATTGGTGTGTGATGGGAAGGAGAGGGCCACATGCTGGTGTCACCATGGGGAGGAATGTCAGCTGCGAGGGCATGGTATGGATTACAGCACCTCAGGCCCCCACCAGTTGCTGATGCTGGGTACCTTGATCAGACATCCCCAGTGGAGTCAACAAGCCAACACATTGAGTGGATACAGCCCTTAGATAGTCATAGACTATCTGCTTTAAAACCTCAACAACTGGTGGTGGCAAGGAAGGGAATAGCGGGGATGGGCTTGGAAAGATGCCATAATCTCCACCCACCACTCACTGAGTTGATTAAATGCTCCCTTGTCAACCAGCTCACCACAAGGAGGGTGGGCAAAAATGTTTCACCCACAATCATAGTTATCATCTAGCCCTAGTATTTAAGCAAAGATTCTACTTTTACCAATTTATTGCATTGCATGCTTTGCACAGCGCTCTGAAGGAGAGTTTTAATAGACTCCTGGCCGCTCTTAGTGCAGACTGCAATTCTGTCACTGGTCTCTCTTCTCTTTTATTCACACTTCCCCTGAGAGTTCTTAAGTTGTTGAAGTAGAAAATGAATATTTTACACTTCACTTGTCTAATCAATTATCTACAGGCTGTTACGACACTCCGGGTAGGCAGAGTGCAGCCTCCTGCAGGTAACAGGATGGGAATCTGATGCATATTCATCTGACCATTGGAGGAGAGAACATGAAACAAATAAGCTTTCAACTATTGCTTTCTGTTGATCAAACGTACACAGGAGCTGAAATCATGATGTGTGACATTGGTAATTAAAACAGTCATACATTTGTATGGAATTCTTTTATTTAATTTCATTATTAATATACTCCTTTACTCAAATAGCAGACACAGAAAATTTACACAAATGAAAATATGACTTTAATAGTGTCCATAAAGCATTAGTGTATGTATAGATTTGATTCAACATTGTTAACATTAACTCTGAATAGCCGGTGGTTGAAGTGTAAAATCCCTGGGCGATTACTTTACCACAAAGACAGGAACAACTAGCCAGAGTTGTCAACAGGCCAGAAGTCTACCTAGAGCAGGAAGCTGATTAGCACCCTGACATGCATGTGGGTGAGTGCTTATTGGCAGTGGGTCAGGCTTCTTATCCATTTAAGAGTAATGTCCATGCTCAAAGTTGGAGGGCAAATCAGAGGCCTGTCAGCTCCAGAGATACATAGCTGCAGTACAAGATATGTAACTGGGAAGGTGCCTCAAGAAGACGGCACACTCTAGCTGTTTTTTTCAAGCTTCGATTATTCTTCTCCCCAAAATACCATTCTCAAATAATCAATGTTTGCTTATGCCTTTACAACTGACCAGACAGGGAAGGCAGCAGAACCCAAGTCAATCTGAATCAGCTTGGGTAATGAGTGGCAGGCTGTTGGCGCTATTCTGAGCCACAGACAAGCTTCCGAGCCAACCGCCCTACTCAACCATCCCATCTCTCACCAAAACATCAATTAAAAAGCAGCCAGGCCGCCAACGTTGATTAGCTGGTTTGAGGATGGAGGTTGTGGCAAGGAGGTAGTTGGATAAGATTAGCAAACATTGGAAAACCTGGTGCACTTGAGTCAATTATTTTGTGTAGCACCAGTTATGACATATAGAGATGATGGGGTGGCACGGTGGTTCAGTGGTTAGCACTGCTGCCTCACAGTGCCAGGGACCCAGGTTCAATCCCTGCTTTGGGTGACTGTCTGCGTCGAGTCTGCACATTCGCCCCGTGTCTGCGTGGGATTCCTCCCACAATCCAAAGCTGTACAGGTCAGGTGAATTGGTCATGCTAAATTGTATATAGTGTCAGGTGCTTTAGTCAGGGGTAAATATAGGGTTGGGGAATGGAGCTGGGCGGGTTACTCTTTGGAGGGCTGGAATGATGCCCATTCCTTTTGTTCTCAATTTACTCAACAAATAAATTCTAGTTTATTTACCTGAAATTTATCACACATTTGCCTCTTTCATATTATCATTTTAAAAACATGTTGAAGCAGGGAAGAAGCTGCAAGGGCAATGTATTGCTCTTCAAAATAATTTAATAAACTACCAAGTTCCAACCTTTTTATATATTACATTTGAAGGAATTGATAAATATAAAACTGCAACAAGCAGGGTTGGACTCAGAGGGGGATGAAGCAAATGGATTGTTTTTTGTATTCAGGGTATTCAGAATAAAGGCAAATTGGTAGCCAATGCTCTGTCCAAGATCAGTGTGGAAAAGGTGCTAAAATCAAATCTTAATTTTGACAATACTTTCATTTTCTAACCAGCAAAGTAATATGGATGCCTTTGCCTTGCAACAACAATTCAAATTTATATAGTGCCAGGATCTCTCCTAGGAGAAAGTGAGGACTGCAGATGCTGGAGATCAGAGTTGACAGTGTGGTGCTGGAAAAGCACAGCAGGTCAGGCAGCATCTGAGGAGCAGGAGAATCGACGTTTCGGGCATAAGCTCTTCATCAGGAATCCTTCACCCAGGATATGCCCTAGCCACATTCCTGTCATATCTGAGGATGGACAGACAGAGATGCAACCATAGCCCAGTCCTTAAAAGATACATTTGAAATCCAAAGAACCACAGGAAATGGTTTGGAATCTTTTCAAGTACCTCCTAATCCCAGGTAGATCTCCAGTCCAAACAGTTAGCAAATTCAATATTTAGTGAAATACAAAAGGATGCACATTCTTAAATAAGCGAAACAAAGAGTGCTCAGCTTTCCCGCAATTTTTACTTTATTTCAGAACTCCAGCATCTCCAGCACTTTGCTCTTACTTCAATATTTAAAGACCTGTTCACAGGAATTAGCAAGTAAGCAGAAAATAAATACAGATTTTTTTTTGCTCATTAAGACCAATCATGAGAAACCTCCGTAAAATTACACAAAGGAAATGGAATGGAAAGGTGACTATTGAACTTCAGGTCGGAATTGACATTAGTCAGCTTAATGAACAGGAAGTTTTGAAAATGTCAGCATAACAATGAATACCCTGAATACAAAAACAATCCATTTGCTTCATCCGCCTCTGAGTCCAACCCTGCTTGTTGCAGTTTTATATTTATCAATTCCTTCAAATGTAATATATGAAAAGGTTGGAACTTGGTAGTTTATTAAATTATTTTGAAGAGCAATACATTGCCCTTGCAGCTTCTTCCCTGCTTCAACATGTTTTTAAAATGATAATATGAAAGAGGCAAATGTGTGATAAATTTCAGGTAAATAAACTAGAATTTATTTGCTGAGTAAATTGAGAACAAAAGGAATGGGCATCATTCCAGCTGAGAGTCTGACCTATTCCGTTCAATTTGTTTAAATGTGAGTCAGCCTAATTAGAGCTAATTCTCTTTGTTCAGAGCCTGCTATTGTTAACCTTGACTCAGTTGTTTCCCTATGGTTCAGAAGATTGTGGGTTCAAGCTCAACTGCTGACGCTCAAGAACAGAATTCAGGCTGACATTTTAGAAACAGCTCGAGGAAGTGCCACACTGATCAAGGTACCAACATTTTAAAATAAAACATTAAACCTTTTTCCTCTCACTTAGAGAAGTTTATAACTGTACAATGAAAAGTATGTGACCTATGCTGACTGAAAAAAAGACAAAACGTTCTGTTCCCATCAACCTAACATTAAAATCTACTTTTCTGCATATTCCTGAGATAAGTTGCTGTCCTTGAATCATTGTCAAAATACTGCAGGTGCAGGAAGTTTGAAACAAATAGGGAATGCTGGACGTTCAGTTCAAAAGAAGAGTCATCCCAAACCCACAAATGTTAACTCTGTTTCTCTCTCCACAGAATCTGCTGGACCTGCTGAGTTCTTCCAGCATTCTCTGTGCTTATTTCTTGAATAATTTCCTTCTTGTCAGCTTAGAGTTTTACCAAACCTTATTGCACAGTTGACAGGGTCACACACTGCAATCTACAAACATAAACCTGGCACAACCCCTCCCCTTACCACTTTGACCAACTTGCCAGCCTGTAATGGTTATCATGCGACACCCTGAATCAAGAGATAGCCAAGAATGACAGCAAGAATAAGGAGCTGAACTTGGTTGGCAACTTAAGCAAACAAAGGCATCGGTGATGGTGAACAACTTTTGATGTTGTTGACATCCTCAGGGTGAGCTAAAGTACAGACCTTTAGTTTATTTGTGATGTTGATGCCATAGTTGAAGCACATGCAGGAGTTACCTAGGAGCATGTTGTAGCCATATAGTTAACAGCCCAATGACTACAGTCATGATGGGTAAAGAAGTCAATTGTTACACAAGCACCAAACCTGTGGAGAGGAGAATACAGCCGAGATTGCAATTGAAGGAATCAGTCTGCTAACTGAGTGACAAGTTTTTGTTATTCATGTGGGTGTCTTTAGCTGGACCAGTATTTATTGCTTAGAGGGCAGTTCAGAGTCAACCACATTGTTGTGGGTCGGGAGTCACACGTAGGCCAGACTAGATAAGGGTGGCAGATTTCCTTCCCTAAAGGACATTGGTGAACCAGATGGGTTTTTCCTGTCAATCAGCAAGTTGATTCCAGATTGTTATTGAATTCAAACTCTGCCATGGCAGGATTTGAATGCAGGCCTCCAGAACATTGTCTGGATCTTTAGATTAATAGTCTAGTGATAATACCACTCGGCTATCACCTGCCCATTAGCAAGTGCTAAGAATTGCTTAATGTGAACTAATGAACAATAGGTGAATGGGGGTGGGGATGGAGGTGATAGGTCAGAGAGGAGGGTGAAGTGGATAGGTGGAAAGGAAGATAGGACAGGTAGGACAGGTCATGGGGACGGTGCTGAGCTGGAAGGTTGGAACTGGGGTGAGGTGGGGGAAGGGGAAATGAGAAAACTGGTGAAGTCCACATTGATGCCCTGGGGTTGAAGTGTTCTGAGGAAGAAGATGAGGGGAAAGAGTAGGCCAAGTGTAGGATAAAGGAGGGAGGTTATCTGTGGAGCCAGAGGAACTGGCTGAAATCTTTAATGAATACTTTACATCAATATTCACCAAAGAGAGGGATGTGAGGAATGTTGAGGTAAGGGAAAAGTGTGTGAATATTCTTCGGCAGGTCAACATAATGAAGAGGAAGTCTTGAAACGTATTAAGAGAGACAAGTCACTAGGGCCGGGTGGGATCTATCCCAAGATACTGTGGGAGGCAAGGGAGGAAATATCTGGAGGCTTACCAGATTTTTTTTATCCTCTTTGACCTCAGGCAAGGTCCTGGAGGACTAGATAATGACCAGTGTGATTCCTTTGTTTAAGAAGGAAAACAACATTGATAATCCACGAAATGACAGGCCTGTGAGCCTGAAGTCAATGGTGAAAAAGCTGTTGGAGAAGACACTGAGGGACAAGATTTATTCACATTTGGAAGCAAATGGACTTGTTAGTGATAGGCAGCATGGGTATGTGTGGGGAAGGTCATGCCTCATCAACTTGATTGAGTTTTTTGAAGAGGCGATTGAATGATTGATGAGGGAAGGGCAGTGGATTTTTTTCTACATGGACTTTAGTAAGGCATCTGATAATGTACCGCATGCCAGGCTCTTACAAAAGGTAGAGTCTCATAGGATCCAGGGTGAGCTGGCTAGATGGATATAAAACTGGCTTGTCATAGAAGACAAAGGGTTGGGTGAAAGAGTGCTTTTTGGAATGGAGATCAATAACTAGAGACGTTCTGCAGAGATTAGTGCTGGGACCTTTGTTGTTTGAAGTATAGATATAAATGATCCAGAGAAAATGTAAGTGGTCTGATTAGCAAGTTTGCGGATGATACCAAAATTGGCAGAGTTGCAGATAGTAAGGAGGATTGTCAAAGGATACAGTAGATTGCATGTTTTGGGCAGAAAAATGGCAGATGGAGTTTAATCCAGACAAATGTGAGGTTATGCATTTTGGAAGATCAAACTCAGGTGTGAATAATACAATGAATGGCTGAAACCTAAGGAGCATTAACTTATAGGGGAACTTGGGCATACAAGTCTGCATATCCCTGAAAGTGTCAACACAAAGGGATAAGGTGATCAAGAAGGCATACAGCACACTTGACATCATTGGCCAATATAAAAGTTGGCAAGTTATATTACAACTGTATAAGATTTTAGTTTGATCACACTTGGAATATAGCATGTAGTTCTGGTCACTACCAGAAGGATGTGGATGTTTTAAACAAGGTGCAAGAGGTTTACTAGGATGCTGCCTGGTCTAGATGGTTTTAGTTATGAGGAGAGGTTGGTCAACTCTGATTGTTTTCACTGGAATGATAGAGGCTGAGGGGTGAATTGATAGATGTCTACGAAGTTATGAGGCATAGATAGGGTGGATAGTCAGAGGTTTTTTTCCCAGTATGGAAAGGTTAACTACAGGAGAGTCCAGGTTCATGGTGAGAGGGGGAAAGTCTTGGGGAAAAGTGTGGGAAAGATCTTTCACACAGAGGACAGTGATGCATAGTACACGCTGCCAGTGAAGGTGGTAGAAACAGGCTGTTTTGCAATGTTTAAGGTGTATTTTGATAGACACATGAACATGAGACAAGCAGAGGGACAAATATTGCATATAGGCAATAAGAAGTGGTTCTAAATAAGGACTGGGGTCAGTGCAAGCTTGGTAGACCAAAGGGCCTGTTCCTGTGCTGTATTGTATTGTAATATCAATCAATCTCTGTAATCCAGAAAGAGAGCAATTTAAGCAATTCAGTATGATTGACATACAATGTGTAATTAATAGTTTTTGGAGATATTAAAAATGTCCAGTTTCAGATTTGATTTTGTTACTTTCCTTCCTAATTTTTAAAAATTTATTTTTGAATCAAATCTTTTATCCAGATTTCTATTTCCCTTTCTGGGCCTGCTTTGGTTCCAATTCACTATCTCTAATCATTCTCTTTGTCCACAGCTTTTCTGCTTTTCTTCCAATCCAGAAGTGTAATTGCTCAAGAAAATAATTTCATCCACCGTTTAACTAACATCCCAGAAACTACAGTGTCCTTGCATTAGCTTGTATTTACAGCAAATTACAGCACAAAATAATTTTGAGCTGAACAGTGTAGGATTAAATATAAATAATGAAATACACTGCAAGGTAGTTTGTTCCAGGGTGCTTTAGTCAATAATCTCTGAAGGCATTGCTTTTCCATCTATGGAACATGCAGATAGGTATGAGGGCCTCAGAGAGAGGTAGAACTCCCACTGAGAAGCTCAATGCTGTGATTTTTATTTGTGGTGAAACAATGCAGTGACCATTAATCCAGATTACACACCTTTTTAATGTAAAACTTTAAAAATACACTCATCAATTTTCTTAAGGGACTTCTTAAATCCATGCAACATATGCCAAAAAAAAAACCCTGGAATGATTATTTTACATGGTCAAGTACATGAAATAGTGCTATGCCAGTATCTAACGCATATCCTACAACTTAACTGGCAGGCATTTTTCGTATTGCTCTCCATTGCTAGTGAGAGCTTTGAAACATCCATTTTTCCACAACGTTTAATAAATTGTTTGAGAAGCTAGAATTGTTCCAAAAATACCTTCAAATTGCAATAACATGTCTTTGACAGCAATATATATAACTGTTTAAACACTTGGCATCTGTTGTGTTACAGTCCAATTTTAACAATCTATTTTAATGTGCAATGATCATTCTTAATGATTTTCTCTAGTTAGTAATTAAATATTTTAAACCTAAATATACTCATTAAGAACTGTATTTCTCCATTACTTAAAACTGTTCTTAATATCCATCATTAGTACCAGTTCCTAATAGACCACAATTATTCATTTGAATCAAGTATGTTATAGGTGAAACCAGACCCTCTCAAAATATTTTACGAAGACAGTCTAGACCCTAACTTTTTCTTTTTTTTAAAAGATAACTGTGTACCAGATATAATATGATGGGTCAAACTCTTTGATGTTAATCAAAACACAATTTATTTAAACACTATAGTAAAAATACAATCAACGAAAAAGGAATTTAGCATAACTTTATTGGAAAACTTAACAAAATAATAGAAACAGCAACTTTTTACTGATTAACTGTTCCAATATAGTAACATCCCATAAACACGTCCTTTGGCAAAAAGGAAAATTCATAAAAATAGATTTGTCTCACAGGTAAGAAAGCAGCAAAGAGAAACTCCAACTTCTAGCTGTAGCCGAGAGAGGGAAAAGTTAGCTTCTATTTCTTCAAGCTCACAACAGTAACTGCTTACAGCTAAACCTAAAACTGAAAAAATAAACAGAAAGCCTGGTCTGTGGGTCTGTGAAAGCTGGCCACACCTGGCCAGGCTGCCTCTATTGTTCCAGTGTTTAAAAAAATTCATAAGGCCTCACAAGCTGTTTACTGTAGTGGTTTTGGTAGCCTGCTCGATGCCTTTGCCTTATAACATCTCTTCAAAGAAAACAAGGAAAAAAGGAACCTCTTAAAGCCATAGCATCGTCACACATGTTTACTGTTATAATTTGTCCTGGATTAAAGCCTCGAATCAGATTTCTAATCTCACACAAGACAAAAGTAAGTGAAAGAAAATTGGTTACAGTACTTTTGGGCTGGCGAAGGGAAAAGAAGGATTAGCCATGACTATTTTGCAGGAATCCTTCTGAATATGTGGGTATCAAATTGTTTGGGTTTTCAACCCACCAACAGCTGGATCGTTTGCTGCCTCATGGTCCAGGATCTCTCTTAAATGGAAAAGGTACTGGACAGAGTTTGGTTGCCATGTAATAACAAAAAAAGCCCCTCCAGAAGAAAAGGGGAGAAGATTTCAAAGTGAAAGCAAGAATCCATTGCCATTTAGTCCCATTCCCACATTCAGTCTCCATACCCCTCAGTGGTTAGATTTCTACTCAATTTCCTTTTGAAGTCACCGATTCTCTCTGCTTCTTGTGGATAGTGAATTCTAGATTATTTTGATTAATTGCATTGAAGAAAGGTTATTTTTCACAAACTATATCATTTCTCTAAAATCTCACATGGGTCTACTGTACCATTAGCTGATCGAACTCTACGGACAGAATTTAATGCGTCCCTGGGAGTGAGCTGGGATGTGGAGTTGGGGAGAGGTGGCACTAGTATTGGGTGGAATGGACAAGCCCATCATCTTCCTGATGCCCAAAACATTGACTCTCCCGCTCCTCGGATGTAGCCTGACCTGCTGTGTTTTTCCAGTGCAACACTTTTTGACTCTGACTCTCCAGCATCTGCAGTACTCGCTTTCTCTCTCTCTCTCTCTCTCTCTCTCTCAGTCATGCCCAATGTCACTTAGGGGACTCATCTTGCAGTCACTGTTATTCAATCAGCAGCGGGCACAGACCAGGCAATGTGGCAAGTCACAACAAAGATGCCCTGGCTGGAATTCCTGTGGCTTAGGGGGCAGGGATTTCCTCTTTCCCTTGAACTTTTCTCCAATGGAGACACTATCGGTCCAATTAATGAGAAAAGAGTAATCCATCCATTTAGCTACTCCAGCAGCTTCAAACTAATTTGATCTTTTGCCAAAAAATGTTGTACTAACCAGGGCATTTTTTATTGATGTTTTCCTTTGTTTATCTGCCTTATACCCATTTGCTGAGTCATAATGTATGTTATAACAGTATATAATGGCAGCTGTTGGCTGGCAACCTCTAGTGTCTCCACATGCAGTTCTTAGCAGAAATCCAAAAGTTTCTGACTGAGACTCTTCACTTCTCCGTATGGTGTGTTCAATTGAGGAAAAAATGAGGACTGCAGATGCTGGAGATCAGAGTCGAGTAGTACCATCATTAATACAATGCCGTATGAATGACTCGGACGAAGGGGTCAACGTTTGGTAACTAACTTTCATAATAACACAAAGATAGCTAAAAGAGTGAGTTGGGAAGAGGACATCAAGAGCTTACAAAGGCAAATAGAAAGTTAAGTGAGTGAGCAAAGGTCTGTCAGTGGAAAATGAAATGGAAAAGCGTGAAATTGTCCATTTTGACAGAAAGAATAACAAAGAAGCATATTATTTAAATAGTGAGAGTTTGCAGAGCTCTGACAAGTAAAGAGATCTGGGCGCCCTAGTGCATGAATCATAGAAGGCTAGTATTGCAGGCACAACAAGTAATCATGAATGCTAATAGAAAGTCAGGGTTTATTATGAGAGGAAATGAATGCCAGAGGTTATAGAGGGGTTATACTTCAGTTATACGGGGAATTAGTGAGA